>NC_041389.1:120320758-120424349 GCF_002162155.2 Triticum dicoccoides
GACTTCGCACCCTTCCCAGTCTTCGGAGCCATGGCGAAGGCGGTGGAGGAGAGCGGGGGCGACGGCGGCGACGGGCGGCGGAGCGCTGCTCTCTTTCGGCTTGGGAAGCGGAGGGGAGCGGCGGAGATTTCTGAGGAAGGAACCGCAAGTGGCGAAGGTGGGGGAACGGCCCCTGTTTCCTCTGCTTATAAAGAGGAGGGGCGAACGTTACGCCTTTTTCGATTAAAGAATCACCCACGATCTCTCCCACGACGCCGCGTTCGACGCGTGCCGTTACGGGAGGGCGCGGTCGATACGGAGTTAGATTTGGTATGGACCCAGGCCGCGCGTGCCCGTGCCCTATTTTGGGCCTGGCCCAACAGCGCTCGGCACCGTGTGTGACCCAGGCCCGGGGGCTCCTGTCGGTGTACTAGAGTAGGGGTACCCTAGCATCCCGAACTTGTGCACGGGCAGTCGCAGCGTCCCACGGCAAGGCTTGCCGGGTGCCCGCCAAGATCCTCCGTAGTTCCTATTAATGCCATTCAATAACAAAGTGCTTTAACTAAGAAGACAAGGCCCCGGCAAGAGGAACTTTCCGGGAAAGACAAGGCCCCGGAAAGAGGAGCTTGCCGGGAAGGACAAGGCCCCGGCAAGAGGAGCTTGCCGGGAAGGCCAACCAAGGCATTTCAAGAAAGTTGCCGCGACGCGCCGCGCATCCCGGCAAGACCCGGCGAGCGACGAGCTTCCAGGCGCGACAAGACAACGACCGCGGCAAGGCGCTTGCCGCGACGAAGCCACCACTCTGTGCCCACGCTCCAGCGCGTCCGTCGACGTGTCGCCACAGGACCGTTCCAGGTGCACGTGGCGGGAAGCTGTACAGCCAAGCGGTGCGAGGTGGCGAGTGGAGATGACGACAAGGCCATCGTGGCGAACGGTGGCGCCCCTAATGGTCGCTTTTCTGCACTGTTGGGCGACACGGACGTGCATTAAATGCTCTTGTCCCCTGCCGTTAGAGTTAGGTAGGGTGCACTGTAGAGGCAGTTGTACCAACCCCTCTTTTTACATTTGTACCCCTGTCTGCGTTGCCACCTGTCGATGACCCCTTTAGCCTATAAAAGGAGGCCCATGCGCAACGTAGAGGGGGTTCGACTCATTCGAAACTACAGAACGCTCACGCTCTCGAGCAAGAACATAATACAACCACAAAGCAGCAGTAGGAGTTTTATCTCTCCGGAGAGCTCCGAAGCTGGGTAAAATCGCTCGTGTGTTCGCCTCGATCCGCTCTTCGTGCGCCCTCCGCTCCCTGCCGGACCGAAAGGGGCCCTGCCCCATAGGTGTTCGTTTCCCACGACACTATGAACCGGAACCTTAAATGAAATTTGAAGTATGTTATCTATGCTTGAAATGCATGTCAAGTTTGTGCTCATATGATTCCTGTAGCATGTTTTTTTGACGATTGAAATGTGCCCACTTGTTGTTTTGGACAACTTGTCCTTTAAACTTGTTTGGAGTGTATGTGTTGCACCGTTGCTCCCTTTTGAGCATGATCTATATAAAACTTGCTTAGAATTGCATGTATTTTCATATTATCTTGTTGCATCCATGCTTTGAGTGTGTTTGCTTGATGTTTGAATGCATTTTGCATCAATGCCATGTTTACTTGTTTTGCTCATATCTTCTAGGCCGTAGCTCCGAATTAAATGAACTTTCTATGTAGTGTAGATCATCATGGGGAATCTTAACTTGATGTTTAACAACTTCAACTTAATGTTTTTTTTCCAGATCTGGACCAATTTCGGAATTTGCATATGAGGACTTTCTGGACTTGTTATATGTTGTTTACGGCCTCATTGAAACTTGCTTTGATGTGTTGTTCTTGTATGCATCATCTCTTGCCATGAGTAGTATCATGTAGCCTTGTCATGCATCATGTTTTGTTGTGCATCATGCCATGTTATGTGTTGAGTGTTTACCGTGTTGTTTGCTTCTTTCCGGTTGTGCCTCTTCTCGATAGTTCATGTTTTGTTGCGATGGTGAGGGTTCGTTCGACTACGCTTGGTTCGTCTTCGCCCGTTCGTCTTCTTCATGGACTCATTCTTCTTCCTAGCGGGATTTCAGGGAAGATGAACGTTACCCTGGATCTCACTACTATCATTGCTATGCCAGTTGTCTCGATGTTATCACTATGTCGCGCTTCCTACCACTTGTTTTTCAAGCCTCCCAAATTGCCATGTCAACCTCCAACCTTTTTCACCCCTCCTAGAAAACCGTTGTTTGGCTATGTTACCACTTTGCTCAGCCCTTCTTATAGCGTTGCTAGTTGCAGGTGCAGTTGAAGGTTGTTCCATGTTGGAACATGGATATCATGGATATTTTGGGATATCACAATATCTCTTATTTAATTAATGCATCTATATACTTGGTAAAGGGTGGAAGGCTCGACGTTATGCCTGGTGTTTTGTTCCACTCTTGCCGCCCTAGTTTCCACCATATCGGTGTTATGTTCCTTGATTTTGCATCCTTAACACGATGAGGGTTTATGGGCCCCTCTTGACAGTTCGCCTTAAATAAAACTCTTCCAGGAAGGCCCAACATTGGTATTAACATTTGCCTAATAACAACTAAAAACTTGCATAGGGACCGGCTAGCACCCGAGGACTCTTAATCAACCCCCGGGCCAGTGCTCCTCACGAGTGGTGGTCCAAACTAGAGCTCTGTGCGGGGCCGCCCCAGGGCAACCTGGGTTATTTTGGCACTTGTACGCATAGCTCATCCGTCATGGCCTGAGACGAGATACGCGCGGCTACTATAAGGGTGTTGGCACGTCGGGAGGTCTTGCTAGACTTGTTTTACCATTGATGAAATGTCTTGTGCACCGGGGTCCCGAGTCTGATCGGATGTCCCGCGATGGAGGATTGTCTCCGCGGATCGTGAGCTTGTAATGGGCTAAGTTGGGATATCCCTGCAGTGTTTAAACTTTCGAGAGCCGTTCCCGCAGTTATGTGGCAGATGGCAGTTTTTAATATTCGGTTGTAGAGAACTTGACACCAGATTCGAATTAAAATACACCAAATGCCTGTGTAACCATGATGGTCTCTTTTCGGGTACGTTCGAGAAGAGAACACGATGGGGTTATGTTTGAACGTAAGTAGTTCAGGATCACTTCTTGATCATCACTAGTTTGCGACCGTTTGTATAGCTTCTCATCTTATTCTTGTACTCGTAAGTTAGCGACCATACAATGCTTAGTGCTTGCTGCAACCTCACCACTTATCCTTTCCATACCCATTAAGCTTTGCTAGTCTTGATACCCATGGAAATGGGATTGCTGAGTCCTCGTGACTCACAGATTACTACAACAATAGTTGTAGGTACATGTAATGCGATGATCATGACGTGAGAGCGATGTTTCCATTTTTGGAGTTCTTCTTCTGCTTCTTCTTCGTTCAGGGGATAGGTTCCTGGTGGGCAGCCTGGGCTAGCGGGTGGATGTCGTTTCAGTTTCCATTTGTGTTTCATCCGTAGTCGGATGTTGCTCTTATGTATGATGTTGTTGTATTCATGCGGCATTGTATGCCCTCGGTATGTATCCCCAACTGTTATGTAATGGTTCGATGTAATGATATCCACCTTGCAAAAGTGTCTCCAATATGCACTTCTATCCTTGGTGGAACCTTCGAGTTCCTTTAGGATAGGGTCGCATATTGGACGCGACAGTTATTTACTACAGGTACCTATAGACCCTGTGTTCACCATCCTTCATTGTCCAAACAGAGTCTCAGGGGATTTCTTATGAAAAGCGTCTAAAAGAAATTAAATCTCATACCTCGAAGCCTGTTAGTAGGCTCATGAAGGCTTCATCCAGTCCGCTCTTGGCGGACTGAACTTTTTCAACCACCGTACCCATTAAGGTACGGTGCTCCTCCAAGACGGATGCACCTTGCAGTGCATCCATCGTCTTGTTCGGCGCCTCTGCATTTGTAGAGATCGCCGTCTGCCCCTCCTGCAGAGGTGGCTCCCGATCCTATTCCAGAACCGTTTGGGTCTCCGGAATAGTATCCGGCTAAGGGTCGGATGACCCAGGACCCTCATGGCTGGTCTCCATAGGGGTTGTGCCCTCCATGTTATCGGCAGCCTCCGGTGCCACAATTGTCCTCTCCCGTACTTCTCCGGAGCCCGGAGAAATCCTTTGGGATGACACCTCAGGATCGTCCACCCTAGGAGGTGAGGAAGCTCGTGGAGGTGTCTTGCTCTCCATCTTGTCCAGCGAAAGATCGCCCGATGACGACGATTCTTGAGGAATGTCATGGGCCGGACTATGATATGAAATTTGATATTATTATTATAATCTATAAAAATAATTAGATGTATATAAGACATCATAGGAAACTCACGATTCGGCAAGGGGCTTGGTGCGGGCGCGGTGCTTGGGAACGGCTTCGGTGCTCAAATCCGAGTCATCGGAGAGGGATACCCTAACCCTCTTGGACGCCCCCTCCTCCGGATCTACGGAGGCCGCTCTCTTTTTTCCCTTGGGAGGAGATTTCTCTACTTCCTCCTCCTCCTCCGCCTCCTCCTCGTCTTCGTCTTCCTTACCAAAGGAAGGAGCTTTGGTTCCTCCGGACACGGCGGCCGAAATCTCTTCGAGATGGAGGTCGCCTTGGGCCTCCTTGGTCTTCTTATTCTTGTCCTTCTTTGCTGACGCCTGATAGGGCGCCGGGACCAGCATCTTCATTAACAGAGGATTGGCTGGGTTTTCGGGGAGCGGGGCCGAACACTTAATCCGCTCGGCCTTCTTTATCCAGTCCTATTCAGGAGATGGAATTCTCAGGACCCCTCCTTAGGATTGAGAAGCTAAGTAGTGTTTGGCAATATGATACTTAGTGGGGATGCCAGATTGTTGCAGTCGAGGCCGGTGTCATCGGATGTCCGTGGCCACGTCTTCTGCTTCTTAAAAATCAGCTTCCAGATCTTTTTGTGCGTCGTTCCATAGAAGTGCTGCAGAGTCCATGCCCCTCCAGATTGAACTCCCACATTTTGAGAGGTCGCTGTTGGCAAGGGAGAGCTCGGCGGATGCGCATCACCTGAATCACATCAGCAAGGGTGATGTCCTTGTTTATCATGCTCTTGATACGCTTCTGCAGCACCGACACGTCTTCCGGGACCCCTAATATAGGCCCTTGTTGGTCCAGGATGCGAGCCGCAACGGAGGTCCAGATCTGAAGGCAGGAGCAGCAGCCCATTTGGTGCTGCGGGCTTCGGTGATATAGAACCACTCCTGTTGCCACACCTTGACAGTATCCAAAAATCTTCGTTCGGGCCAAGAAAAGTGGTTGAGCTTGCTCACCATGGCGCCGCTGCACTCGATGTGTTGGCCTTCAACCACCTTCGGCTTCACATTAAATACTTTGAGACATAAGCTAAAGTGTGGAGGGACGCAGAGAAATGCCTCATGCACGACGATAAACGCCGAGATGTGGAGGAAGGAATTCGGGGCCAGATCGTGGAAATCCATCCTGTAGTAGTACATGAGACCTCGGACGAAGGGGTTAAGAGCGAACCCGAGTCCTCGGAGCAAGTGAGTAATAAAAACCACCCTTTCGTTGGGCTCTGGTGTAACGCCCTCGATGCGGCTATATCTCCCACGTGTCGAAGCACGACTTAGAGGCATAACCGCATTGAAAGCAATGTCGCAAGTGAGGTAATCTTCGCACAACCCATGTAATACATAAGGGAAAAGATACATAGTTGGCTTACAGTCGCCACTTCACACAATACATAAATAAACATCCATCATTCAGTTTACACTCAAGGTCCGACTACGGCACCAAAATAAAAGAAGACTACCCCAAATGCAACACGGATCCCCGATCGCCCCAACTGGGCTCCACTACTAATCGTCTGGAAATGAAACATAGTAACGACCAAGGGCCTCATCAAACTCCCACTTCAGCTCAGTTGCGCCCTCTGCGCTGGTTTCATCGGTACCTGCATCTGTTTTGGTAGAATCTGTGAGTCACGGGGACTCAGCAATCTCACACCCGCAAGATCAAGACTATTTAAGCTTAAGGGAAGGCTGGGGTAATGAGGTGGAGCTGCAGCAAGCGACTAGCATATATGGTGGCTACGATCACAAAAGAGAGCGAGAAGAGAAGCAAGGCACGGTCGTGAAGCTAGTAGCGATCAAGAAGTGATCCTAGAGCAACCTGCGTCAAACATAACTCCAACATCGTGTTCACTTCCCGGACTCCGCCGAGAAGGGACCATCACGGTTACACACGCGGTTGATGTATTTTAATTAAGGTCAACTTCAGGTTTTCTACAACCGGACATTAACAAATTCCCATCTGCCTCATAACCGCGGGCATGGCTTTCGAAAGATAATACCCTGCAGGGGTGTCCCAACTTAGCCCATCATAAGCTCTCATGGTCAACGTAGGATAAACCTTCTCCCGAGAAGACCCGATCAGTCTCAGAATCCCGGTTCGCATGACATTTCGACAATGGTAAAACAAGACCAGCAAGACCACCCGACTGTGCCGACAAATCCCGATAGCAGCTGCACATATCTCGTTCTCAGGGCACACCGGATAAGCTAAGAGTAAAGGTACCGACGTAATCCAAGTTGCCAAGGAATGGTCCCGCACGGTGCTCTAGTTTGGACCAACACCCAGAGGAGCACTGGCCCGGGGGGGGGGGGTAAATAAAGATGACCCTCGGGCTCGCGAAAACCCAAGGGAAAAAGGCTTAGGTGGCAAATGGTAAAACCAAGGTTGGGCCTTGCTGGAGGAGTTTTATTCAAAGCGAACTGTCACGGGGGTCCCATAAATCACCCAACCGCGTAAGGAACGCAAAATCAAGGAACATAACACCGGTATGACGGAAACTAGGGTGGCAAGAGTGGAACAAAACACCAGGCATCAGGCCGAGCCTTCCACCCTTTACCAAGTATATAGATGCATTAATTAAAACAATAAATATTGTGATATCCCAAAATATCCGTGTTCCAACAAGGAACAAACTTCATCTTCACCTACAACTAGCAACGCTATAAGAGGGGCTGAGCAAAGCGGTAACATAGCCAATCAACGGTTTGCTAGGACATGGATGGTTAGAGGTTTGACATGGCAATATGAGTGGCATGATATAGCAAGTGGTAGGTATCGCAGCATAGGCATGGCAAAAGAGCGAGCATCTAGCAAGCAAAGATAGAAGTGATATCGAAGGTATGGTCATCTTGCCTGCAAGGTTCTCAGAGTTGTCGAAGGCTTGATCCTCGTAGGCATTCTCAACAGGTTCCTCGTACACGTACTCGTCTCCCGGCTCTACCCAAAGCAAGAACACAAGCAATGGAACCACAATCAAACATGGAGCAATGCACAAGCAATATGATGCAATACATGACATGCTATGCGAGATGTGATATGCAATGCATATGTGTGCTCCGGAAGGAAAATGATGAACAAGGCATCAACTTGGCAAACCAAGTATGCCGCTGGAAAGATGAGATGATTTCGGTTGAAATCGATATAAAGATCACCGGAATCGGATGCACGGTTTGCAAATGACAAGCAAAACAAGAATGACGCGAATCTGCGTTTAACAGCACGATGCTACTTAGCATGCCACAAGAAACTATGCTATAGCACTCCAACATACAAACAAATCATATGGCAGTGATCTACAGCAGATGCTTAACAAAAGAGGAACACTGAGCTATGGCTAAATCACATCATAACAGGCTCAAACAAGCATGGTGAAAGTGCAAAAAATATCAGGTTCACAGACTTAGTGAAAATACTAGTATGCCAGAAATTAACATCAGGAAGGCATGTTTAGAGCAAGCAAACAACAAGCTACAGGAACTTATAATAGCAAAACAAGACATGGCAGGAATCTACTCAAAGCATAGATCAAAAGTCCCTTACTGACCATAAGCCAAAAAGGACCATAAGAAATGATGGCACCCATGTAAACATAGCAAGTTTTATTAACAGTTCCAGACTTAGTGAAATTTCAGGACATGGCAAAAACAGATTCAACATGGCATCTTTACAAGCTTGATTAACTCACTATCAGGCATATCATGGCATGGAACAAGTACTAGCATGAAGTAGGCAGGAAAATGAAGCTATCCTTGTACAAAAACAACCTCATAGCATGCTTGAAATAAAACACACAAAAATGACAAGACAACATCATGATGTAAAATGACATGTTCATGAACTTGCTCAAATGCAGAAACTAATGCCACCACTGGATTGGTGGGATTTTTCTACCCCAAAAACATATATAATATGTCTAGGTTGCTGTAGAAAAATCCCCACTTTTATGCAAAAGCCAATACAGCCTATAATGGAAACCTCAGCATATGCCAAAACTGGCATGTTCCGAATTTGGAATAAAACAGAAAAACATGAGGGAAATCTAGATGCACCCAGGTTGTTCCCAGCCGTTAGACTGACTGGTAGGGCCGTGGTCCACGTGGCTGGGTGTGTGTATGACCGGTGGGGCCAAAGCATCAGTGTTACAATGAAAAATAAAATCAACAGAAATCTGTGGAGAGCCTCGGATTCGAACCCAGGTCTCCTGGTTACAAGCGTGGGTGTGCTACCAGTTGGGATAGGACGGGGCTGCTGGTTTGGTAGGGGCTCATGTTCTGGTGAAGCAACTTGAGGCTGATACGGGCCCCTTCTCATCTACAACAGAGAAGACGCCGACGGTGCCTGCGAGCAACGACGACGACCACCGGAGCCAAGGGACACTGGCGGGGGTGCGGGATAGTCCAGAGTGGTACGCGCATGCGGTGCTGGAAGGGAACGTGCGTGCATGTGGAGCAACTGCGCGAGTTGGCGTGCGGGGTACTCGAGCTCGAGCATCTGCTCGACTCAGGCTACGACGAGCACGGTGGGCAGGGGAAGCAGCAGGGCGCGGCGCGTGCAGGCTGTGAGAGAGTGCGCGCATGGGTGCAGCAAGGCGTGGAGGAGCTCGACTAGGAGGATCCAGAGCAGGAGGTGCACGCGAGACGTCTCTGAACTACCAAACTGAAGTAAACTTCAGAACTCGCCTCGGTGCGCCGGGAACACGACGACAGCGAGATCTTGGCCGCTCCTACGGAGACCGATCGACGAAATGAAAAGAGCAGGGAGGAGGACGGGTATACCTAGTATACCTATGACAAGGAGGTGAGAGGGGTGCGCCGGTGCATGTGGGAGTGTCGGAATGCAAAACGGACAACGGGGAAAATGCTCGGATGCATGAGACGAACACGTATGCAAATGAGATGCACATGATGACATGATATGAGATGCATGACATGAACAAAATGCAAAACAAAAGACAATAACCCAACCACGGAGGGAATATCATATCACAATGCCGAAAATGGCAAGAGTTGGAGTTACAATATGGCAAGTTACATCCGGGGTGTTACAACACTCCACCACTACAAGAGGATCTCGTCCCGAGATCTAGGACTGAAAGAACTCCGGATATTCGGAACGGAGGTGATCCTCGCGCTCCAGGTGGCTTCTCGGTCGGAATGGTGTGACCACTTCACTTTCAGGAATTTGATTGACTTGTTGCGAGTCTTGCGCTCGGTTTCTTCAAGAATAGCAATGGGGTGCTCAAGATAAGAGAGATCTTCTTGGAGGTCAATTTCTTCAAAGTTGATAGTGCGCTCAGGAATCTTGAAGCACTTGCGGAGCTGTGACACGTGAAACACATCGTGCACGTTTGCAAAGTTGGATGGAAGCTCAAGTTGATAGGCGAGATCGCCTCTTTTGCCGATGATCTTGAAAGGACCCACGTATCTAGGTGCAAGCTTCCCTTTGATACCGAAGCGACGAGTGCCTTTCATTGGAGAGACGCGGAGGTAGACATGGTCTCCGATTTCAAAAGCCACATCACGGTGCTTGTCATCATAATAGATCTTCTGGCGCGATTGTGCGGCTTTGAGATTCTCACGAATGACTTTGCACATTTCTTTGGCTTCTGTGATCAAGTCGTTGCCAAGAAGTTGGCGTTCACCTGTGTCGGACCAATTGAGAGGAGTACGGCACTTTCTGCCATAGAGAATTTCGAATGGGGCCTTGCCCGAACTCGCTTGGAAGCCATTGTTGTAGGAGAACTCGGCATATGGAAGACAATCTTCCCACTTCATGCCAAAGGAAATGACACAAGCCCTGAGCATATCTTCAAGGATTTGATTGACTCGCTCGACTTGGCCACTTGTTTGAGGATGGAAAGTTGTGCTGAAACGAATGTTGGTGCCCATGGCCTTCTGAAAGGAGTCCCAGAACTTAGAAGTGAAGATGCTTCCACGATCTGAAGAGATCAATTGTGGAATACCGTCCAAGGAGACAATTCTGGACGTGTATAGCTCTGCCAGCTGAGCTGCTGTGATAGATTCTTTGACAGGAAGAAAATGAGCCACTTTAGTAAGCTTGTCAATGACAACGAAGATAGCATCATTTCCACGCTTGGACTTAGGAAATCCAGTTACGAAGTCCATCTCGATATGATCAAACTTCCATTCTGGAATAGCAAGAGGTTGGAGGAGACCAGCTGGTCTTTGGTGTTCTGCTTTCACCCTTCTGCAGACATCACATTCATTCACGAATTGAGCAATTTCTCGCTTCATTCAAGTCCACCAATACGACTGCTTGAGGTCATGGTACATCTTCGTACTTCCAGGATGAATGGATAGGAGGGAATTGTGTGCCTCATTCATGATGACTTTTCTCAGATCGCCTTTAGGAACCACAATTCGATCCTCGAAGAAAAGAGTGTCTTTGTCATCCAAGCGATAGCACTTGTATTTGGAAATGCCCTTGTCAATACCACGTTTCACCTTCTTCACCATGGTATCCAGGAGTTGTGCCTCACGAATTTGATCTTCCAAAGTAGGAGAGACTATGAGGTTGGCAAGAAAGCCTTGAGGAACAACTTGAAGATTCAGCTTGCGGAAAGCTTCACAAAGATCCGGTTGGAAGGGCTTGAGAATTAAGCTGTGGCAATAAGCCTTTCTGCTCAAAGCATCTGCAATCACATTCGCCTTGCCAGGAGTATATTCAATACTTGGATTGTACTCTTGAATCATTTCGACCCATCGAGTTTGCCTGAGGTGAGGTTTGGTTGAGTGAAGATATACTTGAGACTCTTGTGATCGGTGAAAATGTCCACTTTCCTTCCCAACAAGAGATGTCTCCATGTTATCAATGCATGGACAACTGCCGCCAACTCAAGATCGTGAGTGGGGTAGTTCTTTTCATTGGGCTTCAACTAACGAGAGGTATAGGCCAAAACTTTCTTCTCTTGCATTAACACAGCACCGAGACCTTGAAGAGAAGCATCACAGAATACTTCGAATGGTTTGGACTCATCAGGAGGAGTTAAGACAGGAGCTGTAACTAGCTTCTCTTTGAGGGTGTTGAAAGCGACATCACACTCAGGCGTCCAGACATACTTGACATGCTTCTGGAGGAGGTTGGAAAGAGGCTTTGCAATCTTAGAGAAGTTCTCAACGAATCTTCGGCAATAGCTTGCAAGACCGAGAAAACTGCGGAGCTGCTTGACATTCTGAGGAGGTTCCCAATTCAGAATTGAAGACACCTTCTCGGGGTTAACAGCGATGCCCTTGGCGGAGATGATGTGACCAAGATAAAGAACTTCATCAAGCCAGAACTCACATTTGGAAAACTTCGCATAGAATTGATGCTCTCTGAGCTTGTCGAGCACCAATCGCAAATGTTTGGCATGATCCTACTTGTTCTTGGAGAAGACAAAAATATCATCGAGATACACCAAGACAAAATAATTTGTGTAGGGGTTGAAGATAAAGTTCATCATTCGAGAGAATGTTGGAGGAGCATTGACAAGGCCGAAAGACATGACAGTATATTCATAAGAACCAAAGCTTGTTCTGAATGCTGTCTTGGGGATATCTTGTTCATGAATGCGAATCTGATGATAACCCATACGAAGGTCAAGCTTGGAGAATACTTTAGCACCTTTGAGTTGCTCGAATAGCTCATTGATGTTGGGAAGTGGATACTTGTTCTTGATTGTCTTCTTGTTCAATCGACGGTAATCGACGCAAAGTCGGTCCGTGCCATCCTTCTTCTGGACAAAAAGAACTCCACAACCCCATGGAGATGAACTCGGTCTGATCAAACCCAGACGCTCTTGTTCATCAAGCTGCTTCTTCAATTCTTTCAGCTCCTTGGGTCCAAGCTTGTAAGGACGCTTGCAAACAGGTTCAGTGCCGGGCTCAAGATCGATAACGAACTCGACTGGCCGATGAGGAGGCATACCCGGAAGCTCTTCTGGAAATACATCTTGGTACTCACAAACGACTAGAATCTGAGAGATAGCATCCAACTCGCCCTTCTCATTGAGAGAAAACAACCGAATGGTTTCGTCACGAGCAGCATAGATGATAACATCCTCAGAAGGGTGTGTCAATTGAATCTGCCTGGCAGCACAATCAAGCTGAGCCTTGTGCTGAGAAAGCCAGTCCATCCCAAGAATTAGATCAATATCCGAGTCACCAAGAACAATTGGTTTAGCCAGAAATTTATAGTTGCCCAACTGGATGGAAACATCAGGAGCAACCAAACTAGAAGTCATAAGTTTTCCCGGAGAAACAACTTGCATAACTTTGGACAAGACCTCTGTGTCCACATTGTGCTCTGATGCAAATGGGTATGACATGAAAGAATGCGATGCACCGGTATCAAATAAGACTTTTGCAGGAATATCATTAACTGGAAGATTACCCATAATCACATCAGAAGAATCCTCTGCTTGCGCTGCATTCATCATGTTCACCTTTGCAGACTTGGGATTATGCTTGACCACTGCATTGCTTGAAGACCTCACAGGAGGAGGAGGAAGGCGCCTTTGGTTGAAGCATTTGTTCGCATAGTGACCTTTTTGCTGACACTTGTTGCAGGTTACCTCTGAGAGCGGACGGTGATAAGGAGCATTTGAACTTGGAGCTTGAGGCTGAGACTTGTTCTGGTAGCTTGGGTTGGGTGGGTGGGAAGATCCACGACCACCTGAGTTCTTCTGTTGGTAAGGCTGACGGAACGGAGGAGGAGGAAGGTAGAACTTTTGCTGCTTAGCTGCGCCTTGAGAGGAAGAATAAGACTGAACTGCATCCCTGATCCTCTTCTTAGAAGCCTCACACTTGAGCTGAGCACCTTCTTGCTTGAGGGCCATATTGTAGAATTGATCAAACTGAGTAGGCTCAACAAGAACGAGAGCTAGCTGCAGATCCTCTCTAAGGCCACCTCTGAATTGATAGATCATACTCTTTTCATCAGGAACGTCTTGTTTAGCGAAGCGAGCGAGTTTCTGAAACTGCTTGTTGTATTCGTACACTGACATGTTGCCTTGCTTGAGATTGCGGAACTCCTCACGCTTGCTCTCAACAACACTGGTAGGAATGTGCTGAGCTTTAAAGTCCTGACAGAAATCAGTCCAAGTAATCACTCGACCTCCTCTGGAATCCTTGTATTGCTGGAACCAATCAGCTGCTTGATCCTTGAGCTGAAAAGACGCGAACTTGACGTAGTCCTCAGGTCTGACATTGCTGCATTCGAAATGCTTGTTGATATCCACGAGCCAATCGTCGGCGTCTGTGGCCTCGGCACAGTAGCTGAAAGACTTTGGCTGGTTTGCAAGGAACTGGTTGAGGGTAGGAAACTGAGGCTGATGGTAGAACTGCCCTTGACCTTGATTCCCTTGGTTGCCTTGGCCTTGGTTACGCTCTTGCATCAGCTGAATCAACAACTGAGCGTTGGCATTTGTGGTTGCCATCAAAGTTTGCCATGCCTCCGGAGGCGGAGGTGGAGATGGAGGGTTCGCCTGACTCCCATCACTGCGTTCCGGATTCTGACGCGTTGGCGGAGCCATCCTGAAGAGGGTGACATCCGTTAGCATCTTGATTGACAGATAGACAAGTTGAATCAACGGATAGAAATTGCAACATATAGTCTTCACAATAAACATTTGAACAGGGATGAACGAATGAATTCCAAAGTAAAAATCACGTCCATTAAGGTGAGAAGCCACTTGATAAGAGATTGATGCATGAAAATAAAAACAAGGCATGAATGGAACAAATAAGTGGTAAGGATTACCCAATCACAAACCAAATATCTGCGGGAAGAAGTGCTAGAGCTACTTGAATCCCACCTATAAACTCCTGAAACTTTCTGGTTATGCAATCATGTGTTGGGGATACAGGGGAAGCAATATATCTCACCCAAACTAACAATCCCTACATCCAGATGTATCCATCCGTCAACAAATAACCAAGAAACCTTCGGAAATCGTGTACCTCAACCTTCAAAAAGCATCCGTTATACGAGTCATGGCAATACTCCCGTACTCACCTCAGTACTGGGTTATCGGGGTTATCTCACCAACAACTGCATAAAAGAGATTTTCGATGTCGGCGTACTAAACTCAGGTATTCCAAAACTGCAACGATAAAATTATGGCGACAACACCTCAGAGCTCAACTCCCCGGGACACTTCCACTAAACCCCAGACAGGAGGCACCAAGACAATGTTCTCATCATAAAACCATCGGAACGATTCCAAGATACCCGCGTGAACCTAAAATTTTTTTAGTGAAATTTGAGGAGAGGAAAGTCAAAACTTCTACGTCAGGAGACCTCACCAGAGCGACGAAGGGACTGAGGAGTAAAAAGAATTCCTAACTCTCCGATATATATAATCCTAAATGACTCAAAACATTTTTCTAGACACAACTCGGCCGCTAAAAACGATCAAGCAATGGGGCTCCTAAGGTCGGGGATGGCTCTGA
The DNA here is from genome assembly GCF_002162155.2 of Triticum dicoccoides. Lineage (NCBI taxonomy): Eukaryota > Viridiplantae > Streptophyta > Magnoliopsida > Poales > Poaceae > Triticum > Triticum dicoccoides. The sequence continues at coordinate 120,335,577 of NC_041389.1, forward strand.
TTACCAACTTGTAACGCCCTCGATGCGGCTATATCTCCCACGTGTCGAAGCACGACTTAGAGGCATAACCACATTGAAAGCAATGTCGCAAGTGAGGTAATCTTCACACAACCCATGTAATACATAAGGGAAAAGATACATAGTTGGCTTACAGTCGCCACTTCACACAATACATAAATAAACATCCATCATTCAGTTTACACTCAAGGTCCGACTACGGCACCAAAATAAAAGAAGACTACCCCAAATGCAACACAGATCCCCGATCGCCCCAACTGGGCTCCACTACTAATCATCTGGAAATGAAACATAGTAATGACCAAGGGCCTCATCAAACTCCCACTTCAGCTCAGTTGCGCCCTCTGCGCTGGTTTCATCGGTACCTACATCTGTTTTGGTAGAATCTGTGAGTCACGGGGACTCAGCAATCTCACACCCGCGAGATCAAGACTATTTAAGCTTAAGGGAAGGCTGGTGTAATGAGGTGGAGCTGCAGCAAGCGACTAGCATATATGGTGGCTATGATCGCAAAAGAGAGCGAGAAGAGAAGCAAGGCACGGTCGTGAAGCTAGTAGCGATCAAGAAGTGATCCTAGAGCAACCTGCGACAAACATAACTCCAACACCGTGTTCACTTCCCGGACTCCGCCGAGAAGGGACCATCACGGTTACACACGCGGTTGATGTATTTTAATTAAGGTCAACTTCGGGTTTTCTACAACCGGACATTAACAAATTCCCATCTGCCTCATAACCGCGGGCACGGCTTTCGAAAGATAATACCCTGCAGGGGTGTCCCAACTTAGCCCATCATAAGCTCTCACGGTCAACGAAGGATAAACCTTCTCCCGGGAAGACCCGATCAGTCTCGGAATCCCGGTTCGCATGACATTTCGACAATGGTAAAACAAGACCAGCAAGACCACCCGACTGTGCCGACAAATCCCGATAGGAGCTGCACATATCTCGTTCTCAGGGCACACCGGATAAGCTAAGCGTACAGGTACCGACGTAATCCAAGTTGCCAAGGAATGGTCCCGCACGGTGCTCTAGTTTGGACCAACACTCAGAGGAGCACTGGCCCGGGGGGTAAATAAAGATGACCCTCGGGCTCGCGAAAACCCAAGGGAAAAAGGCTTAGGTGGCAAATAGTAAAACCAAGGTTGGGCCTTGCTGGAGGAGTTTTATTCAAAGCGAACTGTCACGGGGGTCCCATAAATCACCCAACCGCGTAAGGAACGCAAAATCAAGGAACATAACACCGGTATGACGGAAACTAGGGTGGCAAGAGTGGAACAAAACACCAGGCATAAGGCCGAGCCTTCCACCCTTTACCAAGTATATAGATGCATTAATTAAAACAATAGATATTGTGATATCCCAAAATATCCGTGTTCCAACAAGGAACAAACTTCATCTTCACCTACAACCAGCAACGCTATAAGAGGGGCTGAGCAAAGCGGTAACATAGCCAATCAACGGTTTGCTAGGACATGGATGGTTAGAGGTTTGACATGGCAATATGAGTGGCATGATATAGCAAGTGGTAGGTATCGCAGCATAGGCATGGCAAAAGAGCAAGCATCTAGCAAGCAAAGATAGAAGTGATATCGAAGGTATGGTCATCTTGCCTGCAAGGTTCTCAGAGTTCTCGAAGGCTTGATCCTCGTAGGCGTTCTCAACAGGTTCCTCGTACACGTACTCGTCTCTCGGCTCTACCCAAATCAAGAACACAAGCAATGGAACCACAATCAAACATGGAGCAATGCACAAGCAATATGATGCAATACATGACATGCTATGCGAGATGTGATATGCAATGCATATGTGTGCTCCGGAAGGAAAATGATGAACAAGGCATCAACTTGGCAAACCAAGTATGCTGCTGGAAAGATGAGATGATTTCGGTAAATCGATATAAAGATCACCGGAATCGGATGCACGGTTTGCAAATGACAAGCAAAACAAGAATGACGTGAATCTGCGTTTAACAGCACGATGCTACTTAGCATGCCAGAAGAAACTATGCTACAGCACTCCAACATACAAATAAATCATATGGCAGTGATCTACAGGAGATGCTTAACAAAAGACGAACACTGAGCTACGGCTAAATCACATCATAACAGGCTCAAACAAGCATGGTGAAAGTGCAAAAAATATCAGGTTCACAGACTTAGTGAAAATACTAGTATGCCAGAAATTAACATCAGGAAGGCATGTTTAGAGCAAGCAAACAACAAGCTACAGGAACTTATAATAGCAAAACAAGACATGGAAGGAATCTACTCAAAGCATAGATCAAAAGTCCCTTACTGACCATAAGCCAAAAAGGACCATAAGAAATGATGGCACCCATGTAAACATAGCAAGTTTTATTAACAGTTCCAGACTTAGTGAAATTTCAGGACATGGCAAAAACAGATTCAACATGGCATCTTTACAAGCTTGATTAACTCACTATCAGGCATATCATGGCATGGAACAAGTACTAGCATGAAGTAGGCAGGAAAATGAAGCTATCCTTGTACAAAAACAACCTCATAGCATGCTTGAAATAAAACACACAAAAATGACAAGACAACATCATGATGTAAAATGACATGTTCATGAACTTGCTCAAATGCAGAAACTAATGCCACCACTGGATTGGTGGGATTTTTCTACCCCAAAAACATATATAATATGTCTAGGTTGCTGTAGAAAAATCCCCACATTTATGCAAAAACCAATACAGCCTATAATGGAAACCTCAGCATATGCCAAAACTGGCATGTTCCGAATTTGGAATAAAACAGAAAAACGTGAGGGAAATCTAGATGCACCTAGGTTGTTCCCAGCCGTTAGACTGACTGGTAGGGCCGTGGTCCACGTGGCTGGGTGTGTGTATGACCGGTGGGGCCAAAGCGTCAGTGTTACAATGAAAAATAAAATCAACAGAAATCTGTGGATAGCCTGGGATTCGAACCCAGGTCTCCTAGTTACAAGCGTGGGTGTGCTACCAGTTGGGCTAGGACGGGGCTGCTGGTTTGGTAGGGGCTCGTGTTCTGGTGAAGCAACTTGAGGCTGATACGGGCCCCTTCTCATCTACAACAGAGAAGACGCCGACGGTGCCTGCGAGCAACGACGACGACCACCGGAGCCAAGGGACACCGGCGGGGGTGCGGGATAGTCCAGAGTGGTACACACATGCGGTGCTGGAAGGGAACGTGCGTGCATGTGGAGCAACTGCGGGAGTTGGCGTGCGGGGTACTCGAGCTCGAGCATCTGCTCGACTCAGGCTACGACGAGCACGGTGGGCAGGGGAAGCAGCAGGGCGCGGCGCGTGCAGGCTGTGAGAGAGTGCGCGCATGGGTGCAGCAAGGCGTGGAGGAGCTCGACTAGGAGGATCCAGAGTAGGAGGTGCACGCGAGACGTCTCTGAACTACCAAACTGAAGTAAACTTCAGAACTCGCCTCGGTGCGCCGGGAACACGACGACGGCGAGATCTTGGCCGCTCCTACGGAGACCGATCGACGAAATGAAAAGAGCAGGGAGGAGGATGGGTATACCTAGTATACCTATGACAAGGAGGTGAGAGGGGTGCGCCGGTGCATGTGGGAGTGTCGGAATGCAAAACGGACAACGCGGAAAATGCTCGGATGCATGAGACGAACACGTATGCAAATGAGATGCACATGATGACATGATATGAGATGCATGACATGAACAAAATGCAAAACAAAAGACAATAACCCAACCACGGAGGGAATATCATATCACAATGCCGAAAATGGCAAGAGTTGGAGTTACAAATATGGCAAGTTACATCCGGGGTGTTACATCTGGGGTGGGGATGATCTGCCCTGGGGTTGGAAGCCTGTGTTTGATCCCCGCCGTCAGGTACCTCACCTCCCGCAGATCCTAGATGTTCTTCTCCATTACGGAGGAGGCCATCCACTTGCCCTGAAAGCCAGATCTTGCCATTGCTAGAGAAGATGGGACGGAAGGAAAGTTTGGGACTTGGGCACTGGAGCTCAGGGAATTGAAAGGCATAGGAAGAAGAAGGCGTGAGGTGAACAGATGGGTCTTTGTCCTCTTATAGAGGCAGTGAATATCAAGCGCCCCCTCATAAGCCTTAATCTCGCCTATTCCCAAAGGGGCGTGTGAACGGCACGGTTGGATTACCCACAACCCCTATTGATTAGAATCCCGTAATAAGGGGGCACGATCTCTGCTTTGACAAGACATGTCATTGGCGGTACCTTGAAATGCGAAATGAGGGTGTAAAATGGTTCAGAATAATAATAAGGCCAGAACATAACGTCTCGCCAGAAAAGTGGCCCATGGACGTGACTTATTTTAAGTATTGTTTCTTTTTACAGCTTAGGGTTGTACATGTTAAGCAAAGCCGGAGACAGCTCTTTATATGTGGAAAACTGCTTTGGAGTATTCGGAAATGGGAACCCGCCTTGCAATTTAGAAGACAATCTGCGCGCTGGATACATCGTCATTGAAGCCTGGTTCAGGGGCTACTGAGGGAGTCCTGGACTAAGGGGTCCTCGATCGTCCGGGCTATGTGATATGGGCTGGACTAATGGGCCATGAAGATACGAGATAGAAGAACCTTCCCCATGTCCGGATGGGACTCTCCTTTACATGGATGGCAAGCTTGGTATTCGGATCAAGTACCTTCCTTTCTCTGTAACCGACTCTGTATAACCCTAGATCCCTCCGGTATCTATATAAACCGGAGGGTTTAGTCCATAGAGGGGAACACAATCATACAGGCTAGACATCTAGGGTTTAGCCATTACGATCTCGAGGTAGATCAACTCTTGTAACCCCTATACTCATCAAAGTCAATCAAGCAGGAAGTAGGGTATTACCTCCATTAAGAGGGCCCGAACCTGGGTAAACATCATGTCCCCTGCCTCCTTGTTACCTTCGATCATTAGACGCATAGTTTGGGACCCCCTACCCGAGATCAGCCGGTTTTGACACCGACAGTCATCAACGGTGAACATCTCCATGTTGATCATATCTACTATATGACTCGTGTTCGACCTTTCGGTCCTCTGTATTCCGAGGCCATGTTTGTACATGCTAGGCTCGTCAAGTTTAACCCAAGTATTCTGCATGTGTAAAATTGTCTTACACCCGTTGTATGCGAAGTAGAGTCTATCACACTCGATGATCACATGGTGCTTCTAAACGACAAACTTCCGCAACGGTGCATACTTAGGGAGAACACACTTATATTGAAAATTTAGTGAAGGGATCATCTTATAATGCTACCGTCGTCCTAAGAAAAATAAGATGCATAAAAGATAAACATCACATGCAATCAAAAGATGTAACATGATATGGCCATTATCATCTTGCGCTTTTGATCTCCATCTCCAAAGCACCAGCATGATCTCCACTATCACTGGCATGACACCATGATCTCCATCATCATGATCTACATCATCGTCTTATCACATGGTCGTCTCGCCAACTATTGCTTCTACAATTATTGCTAACGCATAGCGATAAAGTAAAGCAATTACATGGTGTTATTTGTTGACACACAGATCATACAATAAATTAAAGATGACCCTATGGTTCCTGCCAGTCGCCGTACTCATCAACATGCAAGTTGTGAACCTATTACAAAACATGATCATCTCACACATCAACATAGATCACATCACGTTTTGGCCATAACACATCACAACATGCCCTGCAAAAACAAGTTATACGTCCTCTACTTTGTTGTTGCAAATTTTACGTGCCTGCTATGGCAACTAGCAAGAACGATCTTACCTACGCAAATCCACAACGGCGATAATCAAGATACCTTCTAACATTCTACAAGGACCGCCTTTGTCAAATCAGATTCAACTGAAGTATGAGAGACACACACCCGCCATCCACCTTATGCAATACAAGTTGCATGTTAGTCGGTGGAACTGGTTTCATGTGCGAGGACATGTTAGGTTGGTCAGAGCCACTTCAACCCACAATACCGCCGAATCCAAATAAGACAAGGAGGTAAGAAATATGAACATCAACGCCCACAACTTCTTTGTGGTCTACTCATACATATACATCTATGCATATACCTAGCTCATTATGCCATTGATGGGGAACGTTTCATGAAAATCAAAAAAATTCCTATGAAACACCGAAGATCTAATCTAGGAGATGCATAGCAACAAGAGGGGAGTGTGTCTACATACCCTTGTAGACCAAAAGCGGAAGCATATATACACGGTTGATGTAGTCGTACTCTTCGCGATCCAATCATGATCCAATCTGATCTAGCATCGAACGGACGACACCTCTGTGTTCAGCACACATGCGGCTCGATGGCGTATCCTCCTTCATGATTTAGTAAGAAAGAGCGGAGAAGTATATGGGATCTCAACCAGAATGACGGCGTGGTAGAGATGGTGGTGGTGCAATCCCGGCAAGGCTTCGCCAAACGCGACCAGAACCAATCTGAGGAGAAAATGGAGTTTTGGGAGAGGTAGGACTACCGCCGGGGCGTGGGATTTGGTGTGTCCATCCCCTCCCTATCCCCCACTATTTATAGGAGGAAAGGGGGAGGGCTAGGGTGCATCCTTGGCCCCTCCTCCAAGGGAGGGGGCGCCGGCCTAGGTAGGAGTCCTTCCTCCCCAAGGCACCTAGGGGGGTGCCTTCCCCCCTTATGACTCTTCCCCCTCTCCATGTTCTAGACACATGGGCCTCTTGGGGATGGTGCCCCAGGATCATGTAGGCCAGGGCGCACCCCCAACAGCCCATGTGGGTCCCAGGGGTAGGTGGATACCCTCGGTGGACCTCCGGGCCCCTTTCTGCACTCCTGGTACAATACCGATAATGCGTGAAACTTTTCCGGGGACTGAAAAAGGACTTCCTATATATGAATCTTGATGTCCGGATCTCTTCCGGGAATCCGAACGACATTCGGTTACCAATGCACATATCCCAATACTACTCTAGCGCCATAGAATGTTAAGCGTGCAGACCCTATGGGTTCGAGAATCATGTGGACATGACCAAGACACCTCGCCGGTCAATAAACAATAGTGGGACTTGGATGCCCATATTGGTTCCTACATATTCCATGAAGATCTTTATTGGTTGAACCAGGATGTGAAGGATTCAGTCAATCCCATATGGAATCCCTTTTTTCGATGATATGTTACTTGCCCGAGATTCGATCGTCGGTATCTCCATACCTAGTTCAATCTAATTACCGACAAGTCTCTTTACTCATTCCGTAATACAAGATCCCATGACTAAACTCATTAGTCACATGAAGCTTCTTATGACGTTGTATTACCGAGAGGGCCCAGAGATATCTCTCCATCACACAGAGCGACAAATTCCAGTCTTGATCCATGCAACCCAACAGACACCTTCGGAGATACGTGTAGAGCACCTTTATGATCACCTAGTTATGAAGTGACGTTTGATAGCACACAAGGCATTCCTCTGGTATCCGGGAGTGGCATGATCTTATGGTCTAACAAACTGATACTTGACATGAAGAAAGCTATAGCAAATAAACTAGGTGCTACGATCTGTTTCTAAACTTACGGTTGGGTCTTGTCCATCACGGCATTCTCCTAATGATGTGACCCCGTTATCAAATGACAACTCATGTCTATGATTAGGAAACCATAACCATATTTGATCAACGAGCTAGTCTAGTAGGTGCTTACTAATGACACGGTGTAGTTTATGTATTCACACATGTATTTAAGATTCCAGTCAATAAAATTCTAGAATGAATAATAAATATTTATCACGAACAGAAAATATGATAATAGCATATTTATTATTGCCTCTAGGTCATATTTCCAACATCCACCTCTATAAATTCCCAAATATTCCAAATACATTAGAGAGCCACCCAAAATACTTTTTCCGCTGCCGCTAGTTTATGTTCTTTCGTCCCATCTGAAGGCATTCTCCGGTACTCTGCCGTAGGAAGAATCGATCATGGAGGGCATCTATATCAACCTTGCTGCCCTTCCAATGATGTGTGGGTAGTTTATCATAGATCTACGGTTCCACAGATAGTAGCTAGATGGCTTTCTTATCTCTCTTTAATATTCAATACAATGTTCTCCTCGATATTCTTGGAGATCTATTCGATGTAATCTTCTTTTGCGTGTGTTTGTTGGGATCCGATGAATTGTGGGTTTATGATCAGATTATTCATGAATATTAACTGAGTCTTCTCTAAATTCTCTTATGCATGATTGTTGAAGCTTTGTGTTTCTCTCCGATCTATCTATTTGGTTTCGCCAACTAGATTGATTTATCTTTCAATGGGAGAGGTGCTTTGTAATGGGTTCAATCTTGCGGTGATATATATCCCAATGACAAAAGGGGACAAGACACGTATTTGTATTGTTGCCATTAAGGGGGAAAAGACGGGGTTTATTCATATTGCTTGGATTTACTTTGTCTACATCATATCATCTTGCTTATGGCGTTACTCCATTTCCTATGAGCTTAATACTTTAGATGCATGTTGGATAGTGGTTGATGGGTGGAGTAATAATAGTAGATGCAGGCAGGAGTCGGTCTACTTGTCTCGGGCATGATGCCTATATACATGATCATTGCCTTGAATATCATCATAACTATGAGCTTTTCTATCAATTGCCCAACAGTAATTTGTTCACCCATCGTACTTTATGTGCTCGAGAGCAATGCCTCTACTGAAAACTATGGCCCCTGGGTCTACTTTCATCATATATATATATATAATCCAAAAATACCATGCTGCAATTTAATTACCATTAGTTTATTTTGTGTTTTTATCTATCTATCTATCACTATCAGATTTGATCCTTGCAAATAACCACCAAGGGGATTGACAATCCCCTTGATCGCATTGGGTGCAAGTATTTGCTCTTTTGTGTGTAGGTCTAGTTAACAAGGTTTCGCATGGTTCTCCTACTGGATTGATGACCTTGGTTCTTAACTGAGGGAAATACTTATCTCTACTATATTGCATCATCATCTCCTCTTCGAGGAAATCCCAACGTAGCTCACAAGTAGCAGGAAGAATTTCTGGTGCCATTGCCAAGGAGACATCACCAAAGCCTATCAAGTACCTTCGCATAAACTATCATCTACTTGTTCTTAATTTCATGTGCCATTTGCCTCTCATTTTCATATCCCCCACTTCTAAAATAATTTTACAAAAAACACAAAAATATTTTCGTTTGCTTGGTTGCTTGTTTGCTTGCTTGAAGTTGCTATCATGTCTGAGTTTGTTATTGAAAAAGATGAGGATGCTAAAATTGCTAAAGTTGAAATTCCCACAAATCTGGTTCTAAAATTTTCATTGCGGGAAGTGGGAACATCATAGGAAAAAGTGTTATTTAAGAATTCTTTAATTGTACGGGGGCATTGGTTTGTGATGATATTCCTATCTTGAAAAGAACCAAGAGTTACATCGAAGCTATTTCAGCACTAGTCCTTAAACTTGAGAGAAGATTTATGCATACTCACCCTATTTTGCAAAGGTTGTTCTATGAATTACCGGTTATAAATAACCCAAGGCTAAAAAGATAGCTACTATTGACCTTATGAATGAATTTCATTATATAGTACGTGAGACTAGAGAGATCTTTGATTTTTATAATATGAGCCATCAACGTCCTGTCATAGATGAAATTTTATATGATGGAGATTATCTGTTGAGATATTCGTTTTGTGATAATCATACATTTGATGAAAATACTAAAAAAATAAGTTCCTCCTTTACATATTATCCAGCAAGTTTACTATGGCATTAGTCAACAATATTCTTGGATCGTAAAAGGGAACCAACAAGGATTTGATGAAAGTTGCCCGAACAATGCTAAAATTTTGGTTAATGAAGTGTTCCCCATTGTTTTTGAAAAGCCTCCTGATGAACACGTACCACATGATGCAAAATCTAAGGATGAAAATACTTGAAATTATGCATTATGCCTAGTTAGGGGCGTAAACCAATAGCGCTTGTTGGGAGGCAACCAATAGTTATCTTTATTTTTTCCTTTTTTGTTTTATGTTTTTGTGTGTGCACACAATTATGCTACTTTTATGGTCGTGTTTTTGTGTTTAAATTAGAGTTTTGTGCCAAGTAAAGCCTTTTGGATGATTTGGTCGATAGTTGCTTTGATTCTGTGAAAAAACATAAACTTTTGCGCCTAGTAGCAGAATTATTTAAATTCACTCGAACATGATAAAATTCTGAATTTTTTACACATGATTTATATACCAATTTCCCACGTTTTCCAAATTGTTCAGAATTTTTGGAGTTAGAGAAGTATTGCATTTGTCCAGATCATTACAGACAATTCTGTTTTTCACAGATTTTGTTTTTGTTGCATAGTTTGCTTGTTTTAATGAATCTATGGGTTGTATCGGGGGGTATAATCATGGTGAAGTTAGAATATAGTAATATGCAATAATAAAATATGAATGGGTTTACAACAGTACCTAAATTTTATGATTTGCTTGTTATACTAACGGATCTCATGAGTTTTTTGTCGAGTTTTGTGTGTTGAAGATTTCAAGTTTTGAGTGAGATCGCGATGGATAAACGAATAAGGAGTGACAATACCATAAGCTTGGGGATACCCAACGCACACCAAGGTAATATTCAAGGAGACCCAAGACTCTAAGCTTGGGGATGCCCCAGATGGCATCCCCTTTTTCTTCTACCAACCATCGATAAATTACTTGGAGCGATATCTTTACTCTTCACATGATATGAGTTTTGCTTGGAGCATCGTGTATTATATGTGTCTTTGCTTTGTTTAATTTTTAGTTTGCCACAATCATCTTTGATGTACACACCTTTATGAGAGGGACGCACATTTATTCATCACTTTGTGCTTCACTTATATCTTTTGAGCTAGGCAGTTGCTCTAGTGCTTCACTTATATCTTTCAGAGCATGGCGGTGGTTATATTTTTAAAGAAATAGTTGTACTCTCATGCTTCACTTATATAATTTTGAGAGTTTAATAAATAATAATGGAAATATGCACGTGCTATGAAATTGGTCCTAATATCATAGGTATTCAAGAGGGATATAATAACAACTTTCATGTAGATCACTGAATATGATAAGTTTGATTCCTTGCAATAGTTTTGCGATATATAGATAGTTGTTAGGACCAAGAGTATATCGACCAGAGGGAGGGTGAATGGGAGATTCAAAATTTTCTTTCAAAAGCTTTGAAACTAATCCCACTCACAGCAGCGGAAGTAGTATCGAAGGAAATTAACTTAATTAGTTTTCTTCGTCAGAAGCATATTCATCGACAAAAGCATTGACAAAAGTGCGAGCACGATGAATCACATGTTTAACTACGATGAGAGTAACACAACAAGCAAATAGATGCAACAGAATGAGATACAGCATGGTACATATTGAAACAAAAGCACAACGAATCCTAAGTGAACGATGGTAATGAATGAATACAGACAAAGATAATGAAACAGGGTGAACAATGAAACCCGAAAGGATAACAATCCGAACGAAGTGATCTAGAACTATCGACAGAGCACAAATGTAAACTACTGAAAGAAAATAGTTGAGTAACTAGAACCATTGGTGCTCGACGGCGACGGAGAGATTTGGTAGACCATTTCACCCTTCTGCCAAAGGGCTACATCTGGTTGGAGGGGCTGTGACTTAACACGGAAGATAAACTCTCTTCACCCTATTCTCCTTCAACGCAGAGTTGATCAGACTCGGGTTGATTTCACTCGTGGTAGATCTTTTTTGGCGATCTCCAAACCTTCAATCGACCTTCGCGAACCACAGTCACTCTTGGTTGCTGAAGATCTGGCTCGGTGAAGACAACAACTCTTTAACACTCGAAGTTGAAACCTATCCGTCTAGAGAGTGCACAGCTCTCAAGAGTAATAGGTACAAGAACTCTCACTCAGAACTACTGTGATGCTAAACCACTGTCTAAGTTTGGGCTCTTGGTTTTTCTCTCGGTCGATCTTAAACTCAAATCACTCGGAGAGGGAATGGTCAAATCAATCTTCTCAGAAATCTCAAGCAGAGCAGCCAACGCACAACATTGGAGCGGGATGGCTATTTATAGTCGTAGCCTTCCCATATGAGAAATCACCAAAAACACATCGGGTTCAGCCAATGGCCGAATAACACGACTCCAATGACCGGACTTGAGCACAACGGTAACATTTCTTGCGGAGCAAGAAATGCTAACTCCTCGGTTTGAGACAAATCTCTCGCAGCGAAGAAGATTGCAGTCTCTTCAAGGCAAGTATTTGCTCGGAGCACAAATTTATTTCTCTCGCATCTTTCATAGGTTATGGCTAAGCATCATAGTAGATCTAAGCATCGAGAACATATACCTCTCTTAATAGTACGGAGGTCCTATGACTCGAAAGAATGAAAGAAGAATAATGAAATGAATACTATGTCTTCACTTTGTCTTCGACTTCCATTGTTGCAGTCAATTTCTTCGGACAACAGTACCGAGTCAAATGCTTTGTTTCAGTAGTAAGATTTCAAAGGGGCCAATTTCTTCATGTAAATCTTCTCGACTCTATTACTTCAACAACTATAGCTCGCTCTTCTCTACAATGCAGATATACTTCGGTGAAGTTCCTCGAACTCAGCACTGGTGACAGCATTCTGTTCGGTTGTGTATGGACTTTTTCTCTGTGTATGCACTAGCAAACAAATTAGTCCATGCATGTTTCTATCAGCAATCTCCAAAACACAAGGATGGCAGATATTGCACCAACGATCCCCCCCCCCTGTTTGGACGATTGTTGACAAAACAGATCACATTGAATGACAGATAATGAATGGAATGTAATGCGTAGAATAATGAAAGTCAAGAGATAATTACGAAGATAAGATACTTCCCCTCAATTTATGCTTCATATATGAGGAACTGGAGGAACAATATTTTTCTTCGTATGAGAAATTGAAAGGAAATCTTATACATAAGTTCTTTCAATGCACTCGACGGTGTCTGAGGTGGTTCCTATCATGATATCTTTGAAGAGAATTAGATGTAACAAAAGCTTTTAAAAGTTTGTGACAAGGATATAGTTTTCTTAGAGGCCAATTTGAATCCACACGAGATATACTTTTCTGGCATGTTAGGTATTCAAAGAAAACAGAGCAGGAAGGAGAACATATGAATGTTGCTCGAAATGGATATACTTCAAATCATGATTTCCCTGCAAAACTGAGGATAAAAGAAGAAATAGTTGCGAGGAAAAACACTTCGTGAGTTGATCAAAAGACCTTCTCGAAAGGCATAAAAAATTTAGACTAACATTCTTTTTCTGCATGGTTAGATAATAAGATATAGTAATCGACGCATATCCATCAGCAACAGATATAGTTCATTTAGTACTTGAAGTACTTCTCCAAATTATCATCACATGATGATTCTATGTTCTTCTTCGAGGAACAGATATGTTTGCCTGTAAGATATATGAGTTTTGAACATAATCATTCACAAGAAAAACATTCGATGGTACCTGTAGACAAATAGTGTGAAACAAAAAAAATTGCAGGCGGGGGGGGGGGTATTAACATTACATGGCGTCCGAGTATTTCAGCACCACATGCGGTGCGATAAGTTTGCGAAGCAAATTGTTCGAGGGAAAACCAAATAGTGAATGCAAAAACACCCTGCAAACCCCAAAAAACTATCACTCGATGTAATTCTCCCCCTTTTTGTCAACAAGTGTCAAAAAGGAAAGAGAGGAGGTACAAGGAATTACTCCGTGGGAGAATCTTCTGAATTCGAATTAAAACCACTCGACGAACCAGACTCTGAAGAATGTGGAATGGTCGAGGCAGAAGCAGGAGTAGCAGCTTGGCCTTGGAAGACTTGGAGCAATGATATCTGGCTTATAGACAAGAGTACTGGCTGTATCTGCAACTTCATCATCATGATTGACAAACAACAGACCTACTGAAGCAGAATGTTGTGGGAGCACTGGAGTTTGTCTTCGGATGCGCGGAATAGCAAGCAAGTCTTGGTAGTCATATTCCTTGAAGAAGCCCTTTTTGGCTAAATACTTGCGAGACTAATCCTTTCTCAACAAGGTCCATGTTCGCTTACTTGCATCCTTCTCATGCAGAAGAATTTGACGAGTGTGATTATGAATCATATTCATCTCAGTCATCAATTCCACCTTTTCCTTTCTATCCATCTTGATGTGTCTTTCTAGAGTCTCCTGTGTGCGAATACAAATCTCATAGAGTGATGGATTCTCTTCACGAGGGGCTTCCACCCTGGCTTCCCTAACATTCGAAGCATTTTCACACGCAGAAGCAGTTGCAGCGGAATCAACAGGTTCCTTCCCTTTTCTATAATCCTTCACAATGCGCAGAGTGTCATGAACTGGTGGCATGAATACCTTCGGTATATAAGCCTAGAAGAATTTCTCATTTGTAAGGTGCTTGATTGCGAACATGATCCATGGAGCATAAGGCTTTAAAGACTAGGGGATATCTACTGCGCAAGCAAGGTTTCGAATGAAATGGTCTGGTATGTCAAACTGGATTCCTTGAGAAATTGTGACAAGAGCATTTCGCACAAAGCCTTTCATGGAGTTTGGCCTGTTTGTTGGCATGATGGTATTGCACATAATGTGAAATAGCCCTTTGTTATTGTAAGCCAACTTCTTAGGATCAATATCAATGCATTCGTCGCCCACCTTGGTGGGATCCATCTGGACGTGGAGTTGTGCTTCAAATACTTCCTAGAAATGTAGTTTGTACTCTCTGACGTTCTCAAATTCACATCGAGGCAAATTTATTAGGGCCAGAAAATGATCTACCGAGCATTTGATTCTCTCTCTGCCAGTCCTCCATTCAAGCCTCCAGGTAGAGGTATTTCCCATTTCTCATGTGATGTATAGCGTGGCATAGAACTAAGAATGATATCTTTGTTCCAACCATGATTAAAGCGCATGAACCCCTTCAGAAGAGCATGTTCAATATGGTCAATTGCATTGAGGAAGCAGGCCATTTCTTCGAGCTTGGCGAAGTTTAATATCTTATGATTGAATATTCTGTGCTTGCCAAACAGGATCGGAGCATAATAGACAGCATGTTATTCAGTCCAAAACCTCGATGACTTTTCTCCTTCGTAAGGGCTGACCCTAAAGAATGCAATCTTCGATGAATGAAGTTGTTCATTAAATGCAGGGCCATTGGGGTCATACTCAGCAGTGAATAGCGAAAATGATTCTTGAAGACTTTCCGATGTTCTTACTCACTAATTTCCATCAGCTGAACATCATCAGAGGCCGGCACATACTCATCGATGGGCTTTAATGGGGCAAGTGAATTTATAACTTTCTCTGGAGCTGATGGCATGGAAACATTGGTCTGATTTTCAATGTCCTTCGCTGAAACTCCTTAACCGGCTTTCTCATTGTCGGGCACTAGGGCATTTTCTTTCGGTGAGTTTCCAATGACAAGCGGCACAACAACTCCTTCAGACTCTTGATACACAACTTGTTCTCCTTTGGTCAGGTGTGGCAGCACTGGTGGTACAACTGATTGATCTTTCTCTTCGGGAGCCATGGGCTCTTCAAATTTCTTTTCTTCATGTTCTAGCTATGAAGCCAAAGAACCAGGAGTAGGGTCAACCTCCATCTGGGTAGGGGCACCAGATGAGGAGACTGGAGGGGTATTTCCTTGGGAAGCAACTTGCTCCCCCTCAACTTTCTCACCCTCCTTGGTGGATGCGGAGGGTTCAACTTGAATTTTCTTCAAAGGCGATGAGACTGCCTTTTCCATCCCAATCTCTTCGTCAAATTTTTCTTCAGGAGCATTTTGCTCATGCACGACATTCTCTTCTTCAGGTTGACCAGATACATATCCACCACATCAGATTCTTGTTCGACTGAGGTAGGAATGATAACTGTTGTAGGCTTAGGTTGTTGCTCGGTTTCTTCCTCGAGACGAGGGGATGGTGGGATCTGTTGCAGTGGGGCACTTGTGTCAACAGGTGCATCAGTTGATATAGATTGGATACGACGATCCTTGGAAGCCTTCAACTGGCTGGCCCTTGCTTGAGTCTTCTGATGCTTCGCTTCTCTTTCTCTTCGTCGAGCAAGATCTACTTGATGCTTAATCTCATCATTTCTTTGATCGCAGAGCTGAGAAACATCCATCCTCAGCTTGGAGTGCCACTTAATCTTGTTGTTCCTCATGACAGTGAGGGCTTTGGTGATTTCAAGAATTCCCTTGTTCACGTCTTTCCTTTTAGACTCAGTGTGAGCTTCATTTCTCATTTTCTCAAGCAGACGCTTGCCCTCTACAATCTGATTCAGCTCCTTGGTAATTTCCTTCAGCTCAAAGAAGTGCTTTGTTACCATCTTGGTAACATCATCAGGAAAACCCAGGCTTCTCAACTCAGATGGATTTTCATCATAAGAAGCACCTTCGATGATGTCAAACATAAGATCAAAAACATATTCCTCTTGGGAGTAGGAACAATTTTCTTCGCCTTCTTGGCAGGGGCAGCAGCTTTTTCATCGGTTATCAATTTTCTCTTCGCAACTGGGTCAGCAGAACCTTAAGGTTTATCAGATGGGATGGGAGCAAGCCTTGGTGAAGATCTCAATGGTGGTGAAACTTTTGCTAGAGAGGGAGTTTGGTAAAGCTTATCAAGCAGAGCACTTTGATCATACAAGGGAATTTCTTTGCCAGCATTATCATCAGAAGAATCATCAGATGAGGCAGATGCGACCTTTCTTGATTTTCTGGCAATAGACTTCTTCTTCGAAGCTCGAGGAGAAACAGACTTCCTCTTCTTCTTTTCTTTTCGGGGTAGACACCCTGATAACCCACAAGTATAGGGGATCGCAACAGTTTTCGAGGGTAGAGTATTCAACCCAAATTTATTGATTCGACAGAAGGGGAGCCAAAGAATATTATCAAGTATTAGCAGCTGAGTTGTCAATTCAACCACACTTGAAAGACTTAATATCTGCAGCAAAGTATTTAGTAGCAAAGTAGTATGGAAGTAACGGTAACGGTAGCAAAAGTAACAGTAGCAATTTGTAGCAATCGTAATAGTGGCAACGGAGAAGTAACTAAGCAAAGATCAATATGAAACGAACTCGTAGCCAATGGATCAATGATGGATAATTATGTCGAATCTCATTCATCATGATATAGTTATAACATAGGGTGACTCTGAACTAGCTCTAATTCATCAATATAATGTAGGCATATATTCCGAATATAGTCATACGTGCTTATGGAAAAGAACTTGCATGACATCTTTTGTCCTACCCTCCCGTGGCAGCGGGGTCCTAATGGATAATAAGGGATATTAAGGCCTCCTTTTAATAGAGAATCGGACCAAAGCATTAGAACTTAGTGAATACATGACCTCCTCAAACTACGGTCATCGCTGGGAAGTGTCCCTACTATTGTCACTTCAGGGTTTGCCGGATCATAACACATAGTAGGTGACTATAACTTGCAAGATAGGATCAAGAACACTAATATATTCATGAAAACATAATAGGTTCAGATCTAAAAGCATGGCACTTGGGCCCTAGTGACAAGCATTAAGCATGGCAAAGTCATAGCAACATCAATCTAATAACATAATGGATACTGGGGATCAAACCCAAACAAAACTAACTCGATTACATGGTAAATCTCATCCAACCCATCACCGTCAAGCAAGCCTACGATGGGATTACTCATGCATCGCGGTGATCATCATGAAATTGGTGATGGAGGATGGTTGATGATGATGATGGCAACGGATTCCCCACTCCGGAGCCCCGAACAGACTCCAGATGAGCCCTCCCGGGGAAGAACAGGGCTTGGCGGCGCCTCCGTATGGTAAAACACGATGAATCCTTCTCTCTGATTTTTTTCGTCCCCCAACGTGAATATATGGAGTTGGAGTTGAGGTCGGTGGAGGTCCAGGGGGCCCACGAGGCTAGGGACGCGCCCAGGAGGTAGGGCGCGCCCCCCACCCTCGTGGCCAGGGTGTGGGCCCCCTTCTGTTGATTCTTTCGCCAGTATTTTTTATTAGTTCCAAAAAGTGACCCCGTGAAGTTTCAGGTCATTCCGAGAACTTATATTTCTGCACAAAAATAATACCATGGCAATTCTGCTGAAAACATCGTCAGTCCGGGTTAGTTTCATTCAAATCATGCAAGTTAGAGTCCAAAACAATGGCAAAAGAGTTTGGAAAAGTGGATACGTTGGAGACGTATCAACTCCCCCAAGCTTAACCCATTGCTTGTCCTCAAGCAATTCAGTGGACAAACTGAAAGTGATAAAGAAAAACTTTGATAGACCCTGTTTGATCTTGTTGTTGCAAATATGTAAATCCAGCATTCAAGTTTTCAGCAAAGATCATGAACTAACCATATTCACGATAACATTTAGGTCTCACGTTTACTCATATCAATGGCATAATCAATTAGCGAGTAATAATAATAAATCTTGGATGACAACACTTTCTCAAAACAATCATGATATGATATAACAAGATGGTATCTTGCTAGCCCTTTCTGAGACTGCAAAACATAAATGCAGAGCACCCCTGAAGATCAAGGACTGACTAGACATTGTAATTCATGGCAAAAGAGATCCAGTCATAGTCATACTCAATATCAATTAATAACAATGCATACAAATGAAAGTGGTGCTCTCCAACTTGTGCTTTTTATAAGAGGATGATGACTCAACATAAAAATAAATAGATAGGCCCTTCGTAGAGGGAAGCAGGGATTTGCAGAGGTGCCAAAGCTCTAGTTTTTTAAACAGAGATAAATAATATTTTGAGCAGCATACTTTCATTGTCAACATAACAACCAAGAGATCTCGATATCTTCCATGCTACATACATTATAGGCGGTTCCCAAACAGAATGGTAAAGTTTATACTCCCCCACCCCCAACAAGCACATTCCACGGCTGGTCCAAAACAACAGGTACCGTCGAACTAATAACAATCCTGGGGGAGCTTTGTTTGCAATTATTTTGATATGGTTTGAGCATGGGACTGGGCATCCCGGTTACCGGCCATTTTCTCGTGAATGATGAGCGGAATCCACTCATCATGAGAATAACCCACCTAGCATGGAAGATATAGACGGCCCTAGTTGATACATGAGCTATTCGAGCATACATAACAAAATTTCATTTGAAGGTTTAGAGTTTGGCACATGCAAATTTACTTGGAATGGTAGGTAAATATCGCGTATAAGTGGATATGGTGGACTCATATGGAATAACTTTGGGTTTTATGGAAGTGAATGCACAAGCAGTATTCCCGCTTAGTACAGGTGAAGGCTAGAAAGAGACTGCGAAGCGACCAACTAGAGAGCGACACAGTCATAAACATGCATTAGGATTAACCAACAATGAGTGCAAGCATGAGTAGGATATAAATCACCATGAACATAAATATCGTGGATGCTATGTTGATTTTGTTTCAACTACATGCGTGAACATGTGCCAAGTCAAGACACTCGAATCATTCAAAGGAGGATACCATCCTATCATACTACATCACAACCATTTTAATAGCATGTTGGCACGCAAGGTAAACCATTATAAACTCCTAGCTAATTAAGCATGGAATGAGTAACTATAATCTCAAGTTGTCATTGCAAACATGTTTCATTCATATGAGGCTGAATCAGGAATGATGAACTAATCATATTTACAAGAACAAGATAGGTGGACTTCATACCAGCTTTTCCTCATCTCAATCTTTTCATCATATATCGTCATTATTGCCTTTCACTTGCATGACCGAACGATGTGTATAATAATAATAGTGCGCGTGCATTGGACTAAGCTGGAATCTGCAAACATTTATTCAAAGGATAAGACAAGGTAATAAGGGATCTTTGTTAGATCAACAATAATGCATATGAGAGCCACTCAACATTTTCATCATGGCCTTCTCCTCTCGAGCCCCAAAGAAAAGAAAAGAATTTCAAAGAAACAGAAAAACTATTTACACGGGAAAGCTCCCAACAAGCAAAAGAAGAACGAGAAATCTTTTTTGGGTTTTCTTTAATACTACTACTTCAAGCATGGAAAGTAAACTAGCTAAAAGCTATAACTAATTTTCTTTGGTTTTTCTGAAAGTTCTTCAAACACACAAGAAGAAAACAGGAGAAGAAAATAAACTAGCATGGATAGTATAATGAAAAAGTATGAACACCGACAACTTAGAATGACTGTGTGAACATGAATGTAATGTCGGTGAGAAATACGTACTCCCCCAAGCTTAGGCTTTTGGCCTAAGTTGGTCTACGCCCATGGATCAAAGTGGTCCTCTTCGTTGTACTAAGGAGGATCCTCGAGGTTCCACTGGTTAGCAAGCTCCTACGGATCCCAGTGATAAATAGACTCCTGATATGGATCAGGAGATGGTTCTGGCTCATGCTCTGGGGATCGTGTTTGCTCCTAGTATCCATAAATGTCATCGGGCAGGATGAGGTATGTGCCCGAATGAATTTTAAACAAAGAAGGTGCAGGCAAGGTAATAATCTGACAAGTATCTTCACTATACACCAGGTTAAAAATGAGTCCTTTCTCCTTATCATCGCAAATAAAATCATGTGCTACCATAATTTTATAGCCTAAGAAAATAGTGGGCAGCACCTTTTCTTCTTTCTCATAGTGTCTAATAGGTATCTCAAAATATTTAGCAAGACGTGAAGCAAAGATACCTCCAAAAATGGGGCCCTTTGTGCAGTTTAGACTCAACTGTTTAGCAACCATAGCGCCTAAACTGAAAGTTTTATCACGAAGTAAAGCATGACGCAAAATAGCAAGGTTAGGAGCACTGAGGCCCCTGTCAGTGTCAAAACCGGTGGATCTCGGGTAGGGGGTCCCGATCTGTGCGTCTAGGCTGATGGTAATAGGAAGCGAGGGACACAATGTTTACCCAGGTTCGGGCCCTCTCGATGGAGGTAAAACCCTACTTCCTGCTTGATTAATATTGAAGATATGGGTAGTACAAGAGTAGATCTAGCACGAGATCGTAGAGGCTAAACCCTAGAAGCTAGCCTATGATGGTATGATTGTATTTGTGATCGGCCTTCTAAGGACCAACCTCTCCAATTTATATAGACACCGGAGAGGGCTAGGGTTTACATGGAGCTGGTTACAAGGAAGGAAATATAACATCCGGGTCGCCAAGCTTGCCTTCCACGCTAAGGAGAATCCCATCCGGACACGGGACGAAGTCTTGAGTCTTGTATCTTCACGCTTCGATAGTCCGAACGATGTATATAGTCCGGCCGTCCGGATACCCCCAAATCCAGGACTCCCTCAATAGCCCCTGAACCAGGCTTCAATGACGATGAGTCCGGCGCGTAGTCTTGTCTTCGGCATTGCAGGGCGGGTTCCTTCTCCGAATACTCCAAAGTAATTACCGAACACTTGAACCATGTCCGGATCCACAAAAATGATCTTCACATGCCACCGTAGAGAGAATGATATTTCACAAATGCAATCTGCTGACAACTTTTTAGGCAGCGCGACGTGTCATTACGGTTGGGTCATTATTCGAACAGTTTTACCATAACAAGCCACAGTGCATATTGCGAGGCGGTTTCCTTGACACGTCTTGTCAAAGTAGAGATCGTGTCCCCTTATTACAGAATTCTCATCAATACGGGTATGGGTAATCCAACCGCACCGCTAATCGAGGCGAGTGGGGAACGAGCGGGTTCCACCAGGCAAGTGGGGAGGCGCAAAAAGCTTTTGCCGCCTCTATAAAGAGGTAAGGTCTCTTCCTCCTTACCCATGCCTTCTCCTTCCGCTATCCTATTCCCATATGTCCGAGCCCTAACGCCTAGGCTTTCTCCTTTTCCATCAAAGAGAGTTCTTCCAAAGATGTCCGGATCTGGAGCAGGAGGCAAATGGATGGCCTCTACTGTCTAGGAGAAAGATATAAAGAAGCTCCGGGAAGCCGGGTATCTGGCCAAGAAGGTCGGCCACTGTCTCCCACCGGCGGGACAGGTCGTCCCTACTCCGGAGCCTCACGAGAGAGTCGTGTTCCTTCCCCACTTTGTCCGCGGGCTCGGGTTCCCCTCCACCCATGTGTCCGTGGGGTCATGTATTACTACAGGATTGATTTTCATGATCTTTCCCCCAGCTCTTTTCTCAATATCTCGACGTTCATCGTCATGTGCGAGGCCTTTCTCCGGATTTCGCCTCACTTTGGCCTGTGGCTGAAGATTTTCAATGTGAAGCCCAAGGTGGTGAGTGGCGAACACGACGAGTGCGGCGGCGCCATGGTGAGCAAGATGCCCAAGGCTGTTTGGCTGAAGGGTGCCTTCAACGACTCCGTCAAGGAGTGGCAGCAGTAGTGGATCTATATCACCGAACCACATGGCAAAAAGTGGGCTGCAGCCCCGGAGTTCAGATCCAGAGCCCCACTACGTCTCACTTCCTGGCCCAAGAAGGGCCCGAATTGGTCCTCATCCGATGAGCTGTCGCTGCTCCAGACGCGCGTTCAGAGCATGGTTGACAAGGACGTCAAACTCGTCGACATAGTCCAGGTGATGCTAGTTCGCCTGTTCTCCCTTGCCAGCGTCGAGCCTGCAATTTGTGGGAATACGACCCAACCGAGCACCTGACCCTTCGGGAGCTCTATGATTCCTCCCACGAGGATATCTGGAAGGTGCTCTTTAAGTCCGGCAAGTCATGGCCGGGCTCTTCCGAGGACCGTGGGTATCAATTATCCCATTCTGCAAGCCCGGTAAGTTATTGTTATGCTCTGTCCATCCATGCTTCGGCCGACATGTCCCGAGGGAGCCATTTTAATCATGCTTTGTCATGACCCTAGGGATGGATAAAAAAGGTGGGGCGGATACATTGTCCGGCCCCGCTGCCGGAGGAACTGGCCGGACCTCTTCTGACGAAGATGCTGGTCCCCGCGCCTTACGAGGCGCCAAAGAAAGAGGCCTCCAAGAAGGCCAAAAAGACCCGGAGTGGCCTCCGTCGTCGCGAGGCTTCGGATGCCAAATCCGAAGACTCCAGCGACGATCCTTCTTCTGAAGACGAAGAGGAGGAAGCAGAGAAGGACGAGCCTCACTCTGGGGGTGGGAAGAAAAGGACGGCCTCCTCATCCCTGGAGGCCAAATCGCCCAAGAGGGGAAAAAGTTCCCTCCCAGAGGCATCTACCACGGCTGCCGATACCAGCCCGGAGTGGGATCCCAGGGCCCAGCCCCTAGAGAAGTCGTGAGTATACGAAATCCGAACACGCATATGCGTCCGGGATTGTTTTTTGGGTATAGTAGTTTTAACTGTTGCCATATTTTGCACAGTCCGGCAAGGTCTTGCGCCGGACAGTCCTCATCGGATGATTCGCTGAGCTCGGACGCCTTGGCGAGCGAGATGCCTCCAGAGGCCCCTTCCCCAAAGTCCAGGCGCGACACTGAGGTGTCGTCTCAACGGGACCCGAACCAGGGGGCATATCACTGGAGCCTGACACACGGGAGCGATGGCCCCTGAGTGTGCCGATAGCGGGGGCGATCTTGGGTTCGGCCCACAGCCGTACAAGGTCCAGGAGACCTCTAAGGCTCCCGGATCGGGTGAGAAGCCACCTTCGACGGTGGGAGGCTTGCCTACTCCGCCGGCAACCTCTGGCCAAGCAGAGTTGCCAGGCAGTCTGTCGACAGCGTTAAAGAACGCGTCTATCGTCGATGAACATCGGACCCTCATGGGTGCGGTGGTTGAAATGATTCAATCCGCCGAAAGCGGGCCAAACGAGTCCTGCCTTGGCCTTATAAAGGCCTTTGAGGTATGTTTCCTAAGAAACCTTTGAGGAATCTTCATAATATGAGTAGTAGCCCCTGATACAATGTCCGGCGAAAGAAAGGGAGCCGGGCAGGGGATCAAATCCTTTGTTAATGACGTGTACCTCTTTGTTTGAAAACAGGCGTGTGCGGAGAAGACGTCCGCTCATAATGCAGAAGTGTCCGAACTGAAGTAGAGCCTGGAATGGGCCAAGGAAGAACTTGGCCGTGTGAAGAAGCAATTAGAGGATAAGCAAGGTATGTTGAAACATTGTCTTGCATTAGGCGCGAATGAGTAATTGTGCCTATTGAAAATTATTTTTGTTGTATACCCTAGTAGTGAGTGCCGAATATGAGGCACAGAAGAAGGATGTGGCTGATGCCAACGAGAAGGTTGCCGCCGAGCAAGCGCTTCGTGAAAACATGAGGCCAGGGTCGTCACAGCCGAGCGGGAGCTCCAGGAGGCTGTGAAGAAAAGCGAGGGCTTGGAGCAGAGTCTGGTAGGGAAAGAATACGAACTCGTCCAAGCTCTCCGAGCCGCGGAAGATGCTCGGGAAGAAGCCCGAGGTGCTGTACGGGACATTCAGGAGGCTCGGAAAGTTACGGCTGGTAAGGCCTGTTGTATTCATGGCCATGTTTACATGACAGCAGGGAGAACTCAAAGCGACAAGTTGAATTCTTGTTTTTACAGGGGCGTTTGCGGATCTGCCTCGCAGCATATTAGATGCCGCCCAATTTTACCGGACCGAGGAGAAGAAGTCTGCGGAGAGGAATTTCTGGTCGCAGTATTTGGCGCCGAACTATCCGGTGCCTTTTATCGATCAGCTGAAGCAGCTGGTCGAACTGCACCAGGCGGCCGAACTAGCCGTGAAGGACTTGGTTGTCCGGCTGCGGCCTGCGGAGCCAATTCCAAGCAGTTACTTCGGACTCATGAAGCGGATTGTGGGCGCCTGTCCTTGGCTTCATGCTATCAAGCGATCAGTCTGTATAGAAGGTGCGCGCATGGCGTTTGCCCATGCAAAAGTGCATTGGGGGAAGTTTGGCGTGGAGAAGCTGATGACTGAGGGGCCGCTGGAGGGTAAGGAGCACCGCAAGCCCGAGTTGTACTATGAAGGTGTACTGAAAGGGGCCCGCCTTGCGGCGGATAAGTGTGCCAAAGACATTATATTTCCCTGAGGGCATTCGTGCCGCTTTTTGTAATATGGGATAATGGCATTTTTATTATATATTGCCTGTTTTGTTTGAACATACGTTCTTCCAGTGCGGCCTTTTATTTTATGTAAATCCTGAGAGTTGGATGGTCGTCGGCTTCTGCCCCCACGTAAAAAAGAATACGGGGGTGTTCGGGATATATCTGAATGCTCTTTATCGCATAGTTCGGTCCTTTTAAGGAGGTGTTTCTCACTACGTACCACGCAATCGGACTATAAGGCTTTATTACTCTCACTTAGCCATAGAAATTCGAGTATGGTCGGCGCAGCCCCTAGTGTTTGGAAGATCGAACTAGGGGCCCTATTGGCGCCTGATCAGAAGACCGATCCGTCGCACTCTGCATTTATAATGGCGTTGTGCGAAATAAATCTTTAAGGATTTTACAACCTCTCGAACAGCTGACCAGCTCTCGCTGCATCATGACAGTCGGTTTTCGGCTTTCTCTACTGAGGTGCTCGTCCGGCAGAATCGGGACACAATCGCAGTAGTTCTCCCAGCGCTACCTTAGCCGATAGAACGGAACATAAGGTACCAAAACATGGGAGCCGAGCAAACCCAACCAATGACCCAAGACATGATTCGGAGCTGATGCATATAGTGCTATAAGTTCGGGGTGCCGAGCGACCGAAAAGGTGGTCCGACTTTGTTGTCATACTGTGAAGCCCCTGGCATAACCGGGCGTAACACGAAGCGTGGCTGCCATTTTTTGGCAAAGAGGCGTCAGCGATAAACGACTGCCAGTAAGTGTTATTTAAGTCTACGCATTGTAGTAGGATGGTATGTCTATGCATATGAGTACGATGTATGAAAAAGAGGTGTTTTTTTGGCGGAACCTGTGATGGCCGGACTGGAGGGGGTTGTGAGTGGATCAAGAGTGAATCCAAACTGCCTTCTACCTGCATGTTCCTGCCATTGTATGTCCGGGCTGATTCCACGCCGCCAATCCTGTTCTTCGTCAAAGTTAGTTTGTAAAGACAAATGCTTGGAGGCAGCTGAACGTCCTCTTGTGGTTGGTCTTAGGGTTCCTGATCGGACCCTGGTGAACCCAGCCGTTATACCGTGAAGTAGCGCGAACTCCTTAGTTGGTGTCCGGATAGTTGGCTGTCATATCAAAGTTTTGATAGGCATGCGCGACTCGCTACTCCGGCAGCTGTATGATTTCCGCTCTAAGGGTGGGGTTCGGCCTTGCCCATAGGTGTGATTGCATCACATGGTGTTGGCCTGAGTGGTTTACCACGTGGAATCTAGTCAACGTGGTTCATCCCGTTAGCATACGGTGAATTACCGCATGGTGGGAAGGTTGTAGGACCTTGAAGTATGTCTAGAGGGGGGGTGATTAGACTACTTGACCAATAAAAACTTAACCTTTTCCCAATTTTAGAGTTTGGCAGATTTTAGCTATTTTAGGACAAGTCAAGCAAACATCACACAATTCAAGCAAGCATGCAAAGAGTATATAGGCAGCGGAAATTAAAGCATGCAACTTGCAAGAAATTAAGGGAAGGGTTTGGAGGATTCAAACGCAATTGGAGACACGGATGTTTTTGGCGTGGTTCCGATAGGTGGTGCTATCGTACATCCACGTTGATGGAGACTCCAACCCACGAAGGGTAACGGTTGCGCGAGTCGACGGAGGGCTCCACCCACGAAGGGTCCACGAAGAAGCAACCTTGTCTATCCCACCATGGTCGTCGCCCATGAAGGACTTGCCTCACTAGCGGTAGATCTTCACGAAGTAGGCGATCTCCTTGCCCTTACAAACTCCTTGGTTCAACTCCACAATCTTGTCAGAGGCTCCCAGGTGACACCTAGCCAATCTAGGAGACACCACTCTCCAAGAAGTAACAAATGGTGCATTGATGATGAACTCCTTGCTCTTGTGCTTCCAATGATAGTCTCCACAACACTCAACTCTCTCTCATAGGTTTTGGATCTGGTGGAAAGAAGATTTGAGTGGAAAGCAACTTGGGGAAGGCTAGAGATCAAGATTCATATGGTAGGAATGGAATATCTTGGTCTCAACACAGAAATGGTAAGTTGGAAGTGTAGGTTCGTTGTGATGGCTCTCTCCACGAATGAAGAGGAGGTGGAGGGGTATATATAGCCTCCACACAAAATCTAACCGTTACACACAATTTACCAAACTCGGTGGGACCGAATCGCTAAACTCGGTCGGACCGATTCAGTAAACCTAGTGACCGTTAGTGATTTTCGGTGGGACTGACATGCATCTCGGTGAGACCGATTCGGTTAGGGTTAGGGCATAACGTAA
Source organism: Triticum dicoccoides (assembly GCF_002162155.2). Lineage (NCBI taxonomy): Eukaryota > Viridiplantae > Streptophyta > Magnoliopsida > Poales > Poaceae > Triticum > Triticum dicoccoides. Next base: position 120,362,857 of record NC_041389.1, read on the forward strand.
TCTCAGTAAGACCGATTACACAAACTCGGTGAGACCGATTTGGCAATAAGCTTTCCAGAGAGTTGGTCAGGTAAACTCGGTGGGACCGATTTGCTCTTTTGGGTGAGACCGAAATGTTACAAAAAGGAAACAGAGAGTTTACATTGCAATCTCGGTGGGACCGATCGCTCACTTCGGTTAGACCGAAACGTTACGAAGGGAAAAAGAGAGATTACAACCCCATCTCGGTGAGACCGAGATCCCTATCGGTAAGACCAATTTGCTTAGGGTTTGTGGCAGTGGCTATGACTTTTGGAATAGGTGGCGCCGGATAGGAACAATCGGTGTGACCGACTTTGGCTTTGGGTTTAGGTCATTTGTGGATGTGGGAAAGTAGTTGAGGGTTTTGGAGCATATCACAAAGCACATGAAGCAAGAGGCTCATTAAGCAACACCTCATCCCTCCTTGATAGTATTGGCTTTTCCTATAGACTTAATGTGATCTTGGATCACTAAAACATAAAATGAAGAGTCTTGAACTTTTGAGCTTGAGCCAATCCTTTGTCCTTAGTATTTTGAGGGATCCACTTTCATCATCCATGCCATGCCATTCATTGAGCTTCCCTGAAATAATGGTCTTGGAATAGCATTAGCTTAATGAGCTATATGTTGTTATGAATTACCAAAACCACCTAGGGATAGTTGCACTTTCAATCTCCCCCTTTTTGGTAATTGATGACAACATATAGATCAAAGCTTCGACACATGATAATAAGATTGAATAACATCGTCGCTTTGAGAAGTATGTGATAAGCAAGAGCTCCCCCTAAATTTGTGCATGGGTTAAGGTTTGCTTTGGACTGCAAATGCACAATGAATTAGGCTCATGGGTTACTCTTCCATGTGACATACATCTTGGTGGAGTACTCAAAATAATAAACAATGAATACATGCACTCATCACCAAGCATAGTGAAGGATCACATAAGATAGATAGGATAATATCAAGCATGCATAAGTGTAGCTTATGATCAAACACATGATCATCAATGTCTCACAAGCATATTATCTCAACCAAAAGCAAACAAAGTTTAAAGACCACCAAATAAAGCAAGAGAGAACAAAAGCAACACACTCTCTCTCGAAGCCTATGATCTATACATTTTTTCCCCTTTGGCAACAAGTTACCAAAAAGTTCATAGAAAATGCATAGTGCTAGATCGACTCTCAGGCTTGATCTTCTAGTGGTGGTGTCCTGATGACTCCAAGGACGAAAGCTTCAGTTGAAGCAGAGGGTGCTGGAGTGGATGCTGGAGCTGGTTGCACTGGAACTGTAGGGGCAGTAGCTGGTGCTGAAGTTGTTGCTCTAGTGTCTCTCACTGGCACTACAACTGACCTTTGGGCTCTGGGCACTCTGGCAAACACATTTGTGGTAGTCTTGCCCTGCTTCTCCTGCATGTCCTCCTGCAGCTGCTCTACAACTGACTGAATCTCAGTTACTTTAACATCAAGGTCATGGTATTTTAGTTCCATGATTCTCTCAAGGCTCTCCTGATTCTGAGTGAGGGTGGCCAGTCCTTTCTTAATCCTCAGTGTAGATGCTATCAAGTAACCAAGCTGCTCCTGTTTGGTTTTCAAGAAATATTCAGATGCCTCCTCTTGAGTTGGCATCTTGGCAGCCTTCTCCTTCTTTGCCTTCTCCTTCTTCTCCTGAGCTTGAACTGATTGTGGATCATTTTCATTCATGACAACCTCATTGTCCTCAAAGTCTGGATAAAGTGGAAAATGTTCCTTATCTAACTGATATCTCCCTGTGCCCATCTTTGAGTTGATCAATTCCTGAATCTGAGGTGCATATCCACAGCTCCTCTTCTGATCTGCTGCAGTCCTCTTGATTGTTTCAATCATCAGGCTCATGACTTTGAACTTCTGTGGCACATCAAACACATGCAGCATGTTGATGGCATGCCCTCTGATCATGTTATGGTCACCAGACTTGGGCAACAGATTGTGCCTCAGAATCCAATTGATGGTTGGCAACCCTGACAGCAGAAAGTGAACTGATCCAAACTTGTGAGTCTCTACTGCCTTGTTTGGGATTTCCTTGTACATGTGAGCCATTGAATTGTGACCCAACTTCTTCTTTGCATAAATGTCCAGGTCATCCTCATTTTCCTTGGGGGCATTTATCAGACTTGCCCATTCTTCAACAGTGGATTGGTACCTTGTACCTTCAGACATCCAAACAATTCTATCATCTGGGTAAAAATGTGCTGTGGAGTAGAACTGCATGATAAGCTCATCATTCCAGTTGGTGAACTTCTGTCCAACAAAATCAGCAACTCCACAAGCAACAAAGCTTTCTTGCACTCCAGGATAGTGCTGCTCATTGTCCCTGATGTAGGTCCAGTCGACCCACCTCATGTCACAGACTATAGGCTTCTTGTCCAACAGAATTGTTTCATAAAAGTCCTGCTGTTCCTTTGTGTGGAACCTGTAGTCAACAGCAGTTCTTCTTCTTGAACCATATGGATCTTCCATCCTCCACAGTCTCAGCCCTGAATCCTTCCTGATTCTCATGTCCTCAGCCACAGGATGGGCATCATTGTTGTTTGGTATCTTGGGCTTGAGCTTTCTTAGGACCTGTCCTTCTTCCTCCTCATCTTCAGCAACATTGGGCACTGGGGCCTTGTTCTTCTCAACAGCTGGAATACTCCTAATATTCCTCTTTGGAACTTGCTTGGCCTTGGAGGCAGCGTTGGGTGCTTCCTTGGGCTTGGATGTTGCAGCCCCTGATCTGATTGCATCTCCCATGAGCTTGGGTGCCTTAGGTGCTGGTTGAGCATCCTCTTCCTCTTCTTCAGAATCTCTTCTCATTGAGGGCTTTCCAAGGACCTTGGCAGTTGTGGTTCTTGCTCTCTTCTTTTTCTTGTCCTGATCACCATCATCCTCTGATTCAATTGTGAACTTCATAGTTTCACCAGTGGGGACTTTTTGAGGTATGGAAGAAGTGACTTTCTTCTCAGGTGCTTCTTTGGGTTGAGGCTGAGCTGGCACTTGAGTGGACTTTCTAGCCTTTGGCATTGGTGTCCTCTTGGCAGGAACTTTCTTCTTCAGACCTGGCTTAGTGCTATGTGCAGAGCCATATTCCTTCTTGAGCACCACTTTCTTGGAAGTGGCCTCATCTTGCTCAGCTTTGTAATCTTCATCCTCTGAATATGAAGTTCTTTTCCTCCTTTGCCTAGTTGCAGCCTTAGGCAAATTGCTAGGAGTACTTCTGCTCCCTTCATCTGTAATTGAGGGACTAGTGCCCTCACTCAAGTCCATCTGCTCTTCTGACCTGTTATGGCTGTCACTCTGATCTGACATACTGCAAAAGCTGACTGCTGACCCTGTGAAGAGTTATAGATGAGATAGAATAGATGAGCATCACAAAATGTAGAGATTTTTGTAAAAGAATGATTCAAAAGTTCAGTTTTAGTTTTCCACAGAAAGCATTTCGGATCAACCGATTTTCAAACTCGATGATACCGAAACAGTTTTGGAACCTAAACTGATGATCTTGGTTGGACCGAGTCACAGTTCGGTGGCACCGAGACTGCTAGGGTTTCACAGAATCCTCAAATCGGTCGCACCGATTAGTAATTCTCGGTTAGACCGAGAGTCACTAGTGCAATGGCATAAGCCAAATCGGTGGGACCGAGTTTTTCAACTCGGTGGGTCCGAGATGGTTTCGGCGAAAACCTAACCCTAAAAATTTCAATCTCATCTAATCTATGGACTACTTTGGCTGGATAGGAGAGTTTCAATCGTGGCAAGATCCAATAAAAATACAATGTGCTTGGAATCAAACGTGGATAGCACAAAGATCAAGTCCATACACTAACTTGGCGGTGGACTTGCTACGGCGGCAACGGCGGGGACGAAATGTGTTGACGGTGGCGGAGACCAGCGACGGGAGGCTGCTGGCGACGAGGAGACGATCCGGAGACCTCCGATGGCAGAGCGAGCTATTGCGCGGGCGAAGGGTTTCAGAGAAATTTCCAAAATTTTGCCCGTGGCTATATATAGCCCGACCCTGTCGGTGTGACCGAGTGGAATAACTTGGTGGCACCGAGATGCATAACTGTGTTCAGTTACAGCAAATCGGTGAGACCGAAGAGTTCAAATCGGTTGCACCGAGATTCAAAACTCAGATCAACTTAATGATCTCGGTAGGACCGAAATGGAGGAATCGGTCTGACCGAGAATCATAAAGAGGTTTTGGAAGTTTAAGTCTATGACGAATCGGGGACTCCGAGTGCTCCTCACACAGAGTGGTTCGAATCTAACTTGATCAAATTTTGTGATGTAGCATGAATAGAGTTTGAGATGAGAAAAGCATAGATAGCTAAAGAAGGTTCTTAGGCATTCTTGTCCATCCACTTGGCCAAAAGAAAAGAACCCAAACAGTAAAAACAACAAGTGGATGTCCTTGAATGAGTAAAATATGCACCAACAGCTCATACAATAAGATGGCAAATAAAATATGTGCCAAAGCATGCACAACCAATTCTAGCATCTATCAAACAATTGGTGATGACTAGGTCATCTATATATGAGTATATTGACTTAGGAGTCAAATGAGAACATTTGATCATAGGTCATACTCATCGTTTAAGCTCAAGTGGGGTTACCACTTTTACATAATGCATTGATGTGTTCACACCTTTAGAGTTGCTTTGACTCAATTCTTAGAGTTAAGCTCCCCCTAGATGTGAGATCCCCCCTTAGAGGGATGAACTAACCTTGATGATGACTTCATGTGGGTGTTGAAGATGTAGATGCTCAATGTTGATGTAGATCATTCAGAGCAATCCTTTGGAGTGAGTTGCACTTTCAACTTACCTACATGGGTTAGTCTCACAAGGAACAAACAAGAATATCCATAGACATAGAGTGATGCACACACAAGATGATGTCCATGTAATCATTAGGTTACCTTGTCCCTTCCTTACCAACATGAGGGTTTGTGACTCCTTGAACTAGTGCAAGATGTGGAAATTGATTGCACTTGTTCTTGCCATAATGATATGAGTGAAGAATGTTGGCGGAGTCACCCTCAAGAACTCTTAGTTCTTCTTCTTCGGGATACACATCATCTTGATGGGAATCCTTGGAGTTGTAGTTGTACTTGATGAAGTAGAACTTGACGTAGTCTTGGGAACCCACTTGAACGAGGCTTTAGGTGCTTCTTCAAATGCATCAATCTCTTCTTGAAGCTTGTCCTTGCCTTTGCTCTTGTGGTCTTGTGGTGGAAGATCAGCTTGAGCTTGTGTTCCCTTGAAGGAAGTGGGATCATACTTCTCTTGTTGAGGAACTAACTTCGTCTTGGGGTATTGATCTTCTTCCCACTCAACTCCATTGGCATTGAACTTTCGTTCAAAACCAACACCTTGATTCTTCCGGTGCCTTCCTTGCTTGCGTACAATTTCCTCGAATTGCTTATTCCCGGCAAGGCTCTTGTAAACACCTTTCTCTATAATTCCCTTCAATAAGCTGTTTTCTTGCTCAAGTGTAACTTGGCTAAGAGGATCATTAGTGGAATCAAGAGAACTACTAGAAGCAACAATATTGGATTTGACATTGTTATTGTTACTACTAGAGGAAGTATCTTTCTTGTACTTGTTACTAGACTTGACTTGAGGCATGTAAGTAGATAGGAGTAAACGCTTGGCAATGTAAGAAGAAATTTTTCTTGTGGAGATCATCATTGATTGCTTTTAAGAACTCATGCTCTTGCTCAAGATTGAGCTTTTCAAAGCGTAACTTCTCATGATCCCTTAAAAGTTCTCGATGATCTTCGTAGATAGTTTCATGAGCTAACTTAAGAGAGTTTAGTTCTTTAGTTAGAAGCTCAATCTTCTCCTTATCATTGTCATTCATTTTATCTTGATTAGAATGATTAATTGACGTTTCATCATAGTATTCATCACTAGAGTTGTCAACAAGTAAATCATCATCCACAAGAAAGTCATATTCATCACTATTGAAATCAACATACTCAGGATGTGTTACCTTTGGACCTTTGGCCATGAAGCATCTTCCAACACCTTCATTTGGTGAGTCAAATATGTCGTAGGAGTTGGTTGACACAAGTGCTAGACCGGCAACACCTTCATCTTGAGTATATTCGGAGTCGGAGTGATAGCTTCTCTCGGAGTGATTGTCGGAGTCGAAGCCGGATACCCATTCACCAACATGAGCTTGATGTCTTTGTTTTGTGTAGCTCCTTGATGACTTGTCCTTCCTTTCCGAATCCTTGCTTCTCCGTGAGGGTCTTCATTCATAACGATCATCTCTACTCCTCCTCTCTCTTGGTGGTGATTCTTCTCTTTTGCTCCTTCTTCTTGGAGAATCTTCTCTTCTTTTGTAGGGTGTCGTACACTCATTGGACTAGTGTCCGGGTCTCCCACAATTGTAGCAATTGCGCTCTCGACTAGAAGATCTTTTGTCATTGTAAGACCTTGACTTGGAGCTTCTTTCTTTGCTTCTACTCTTGTAGAATTTGTTGAAATTCTTCACCATTAAGCTGAATTCTTCATTAAAGGTTGGTTTCTCACTTGATGATGTGGGGGCTTCACTTGAGGCTTTGTAAGCACCACTTGACTTGTTGTGAAGTTCCTCCTTATCCTTGAGTGACATCTCATGAGCAACAATTCTTCCAGTGACTTCCGTTGGCTTGAGATCTTTGTAGTTTGGCATCATTTGGATCAACGTGCATACGGTATCATACTTTCCATCCAATGCTCTTAGAATCTTCTTGATGATGAATTTGTCGGTCATCTCTTCACTCCCTAAGCCGGCAATCTCATTTGTGATAAGAGCAAGCCTAGAGTACATTTCAGCGACACCTTCACCATCCTTCATTTTGAACTTGTCAAGCTGACTTTGGAGCACATCCAACTTGGATTCCTTGATGGACTCGGTACCTTCATGCATATCAATCAAAGTATCCCAAATTTTCTTTGCATTCTCAAGACGGCTGATTTTGTTGAATTCTTCGGGGCACAATCCGTTGAAGATGATATCACAAGCTTGCGCGTTGTATTGCAGCATCTTCAATTCTTCCGCATTAGCTTCACGGTTCGGTTCTCTCCCATCGAATAATTCACCTTGCAAGCCAATACAAATAATTGCCCAAACGGCGGGGTTATGTCCAAGAATATGCATTTTCATCTTATGCTTCCAACTAGCAAAATTAGTACCATCAAAGTAAGGACCTCTACGGTGATAATTTCCCTTGCTAGACGCCATACTCTCCTAGGTTGTGAAACCAAGGCTATGAGCACCAAAAGCTATGGAAATCAAAGCAAATGGAGACCAAAGCTCTGATACCACTTGTAGGACCTTGAAGTATCTCTAGAGGGGGGTGATTAGACTACTTGACCAATTAAAACTTAACCTTTTCCCAATTTTAGTGTTTGGCAGATTTTAGCTATCTTTGGACAATTCAAGCAATCATCACACAATTCAAGCAAGCATGCAAAGAGTATATGAGCAGCGTAAATTAAAGCATGCAACTTGCAAGAAAGTAAAGGGAAGGGTTTGGAGAATTCAAACGCAATTGGAGACACGGATGTTTTTGTCGTGGTTCCGATAGGTGGTGCTATCGTACATCCACGTTGATGGAGACTTCAACCCACGAAGGGTAACGGTTGCGCGAGTCCACGGAGGGCTCCACCCATGAAGGGTCCACAAAGAAGCAACCTTGTCTATCCCACCATGGCCGTCGCCCACGAAGGACTTGCCTCACTAGTGGTAGATCTTCATGAAGTAGGCGATCTCCTTGCCCTTACAAAATCCTTGGTTCAACTCCACAATCTTGTCGGAGGCTCCCAAGTGACACCTAGCCAGTCTAGGAGACACCACTCTCCAAGAAGTAACAAATGGTGCGTTGATGATGAACTCCTTGATCTTGTGCTTCAAATGATAGTCTCCCCAACACTCAACTCTCTTTCATGGGATTTGGATCTGGTGGAAAGAAGATTTGAGTGGAAAGCAACTTGGGGAAGGCTAGAGATCAAGATTCATATGGTAGGAATGGAATATCTTGGCCTCAACACATGAGTAGGTGGTTCTCTCTCAAAAATGGTAAGTTGGAAGTGTAGGTTTGTTCTGATGGCTCTCTCCACGAATGATGAGGAGGTGGAGGGGTATATATAGCCTCCACACAAAACCTAACCGTTACACACAATTTACCAAACTCGGTGGGACCGATTCAACAGACTCGGTCAGACCGATTTAGTAAACCTAGTGACCGTTAGGATTTTCCGTGGGACCGACATGCAACTCGGTAGGACCGATATGGTTAGGGTTAGGGCATAACGTAATCTCGGTGAGACCGATTACACAAACTCGGTGGAACCGATTTTGGTAATAAGCTTTCCAGAGAGTTGGTCAGGTAAACTCGGTGGGACCGATTTGCTCATTTCGGTGAGACTGAAATGTTACGAAAAGGAAACAGGGAGTTTACATTGCAATCTCGGTGGGACCGATTGCTCACTTCGGTTAGACCTAAACGTTACGAAGGGAAACAGAGAGATTACAACCCCATCTCGGTGAGACCGAGATCTGTCGGTGTACTAAAGTAGGGGTACCTTAGTATCCCGAACTTGTGCACGGGCAGTCGCAGCGTCCCGCGGCAAGGCTTGCCGGGCGTCCACCAAAATCCTCCGTAGCTCATATTGATGCCATTCAAAAACAAAGTATTTTAACTAAGAAGACGAGGCCCCGGCAAGAGTAACTCGCCGGGAAGGACAAGGCCCCTGCAAGAGGAGCTTGCCGGGAAGGCCAACCAAGGCTTTTCAAGAGGCTTGCCGCGACGCGCCCCGCGTCCCAGCAGGGTCCGGCGGGCGACAAGCTTGCGGGTGCGATGAGACAACGACCGCGGCAAGGCGTTTGCCGCGGCGAAGCCACCACTCTGTGCCCACGCTCCAGCGCATCCGACGTCGTGTCGCCCCAAGATCGTTCCTAGTGCACGTGTCGGGCTGCTGTGTAGCCAAGCGGTGCGGGGTGACAAGTGGAGATGACGAGAAGGCCATCGTGGCGGTCGGTGGCGCCCTTAACGGTCGTTTTCTGCACTGTTTGGGCGACCAGACGGGCATTAAATGCCCTTGTCCCCTGCCGTCAGAATTAGGTAGGGGGCAGTGTAGCTAGCGGTTGTACAAACCCCTCTTTTTACTTTTCTACCCCTCTCTGCGTTGCCACCTGTCGGTGACCCCTTTAGCATATAAAAAGGAGGCCCATGCGCACGTAGGAGGGGTTCGACTCATTCGAAACTACAACACACCCACGCTCTCGAGCAAGAACAGAATATAGACACAAAGCAGCAGTAGGAGTTTTATCTCTCCGGAGAGCTCTGAAGCTGGGTAAAATCCCTCGCGTGCATCACCTCGATCTGCTCTTCGTGCGCCCTCCGCTCCCTGCCGAACCGAAAAGGGGCCCTGCCCCATAGGTGCTCGTTCCCCGCGACATCTCTGGCGCGCCAGGTAGGGGGCGTCGAGGCTGTGCGAACCTGATCCGGTCTTCACGCCCGCTACATCAACATCTTCATCGACATGCCACCGAAGAGGAAGGCTTCGGAGGTGGCCGCTCCGTCCACGTCGATCCCGTCGCCGCTGGAGCAAACGGGCGATGGGGTAGACGCCGGCGGAGGAACGGGCGCTGACGGGGGGACTCACATCGTCACCAGATCCAAGGACAAAGCCCCGCAAACTTCGGCGTCCGTACATGCGCCGTGCCCCCCTCAGGAGGCGCGGGATCAACAACGCCATGATGCCCCTGGCACCGTGCTCACGTTGGAGCAAGGCCAAGCCGGCGGATCGCGGGACGCTCAAGGCCAACATACACGTCGACACGTTGGCGCGAGCGCAGCACGGTCGCCTGGACGAGATGTTGCTCCTTCTAACACTGTTAGAAGTTTGAGCATATCCCGCTCCTCGCATCGTTCGCCCCCACCGCCGAAAACCCCGGAAGAAGCGTTGGCCCGAGCCCAACTACTACTAGACTACCCTCCAGCGTCGGACAAGATCGACGACTGGAGGATGACCATCCAGAGCCTCATCGGCTTCGCCCACGCCGACAAGCCCCGGCAACCAAGCACATCGAAGCCGCGGCAAGACGCCCAGGCGGAGGCCGGAGGCGACAAGACTGGCGGGGGTGCCACCACTGTGCACTCCCCACCCCGAAGGCCAAGATCGCCGACTCGCCGGGCCAACCACGAAACCGACTCCACCTTGTCGTCGGACCCGCGAGCCCGTCGCGATCAACGCCAAGTTCTCCAAGAACGACGACAAGAAGACGCTCGTACTCGCATCGAGCGTTGAAGAGAAGCGCGGCGTCAGTCAGACCAGCGCGCTGGGCCCACTGTTGATATGCATGCGCCAGGGGAACCGGGCGACTTGCCGTACGCGGTACGTTGCCCTGCATTCACTCGTGAGCTGCGGCAGGTCCAGTGGCCCAGTACCAAGAACTTCAAGCCAGACGTGCCCGAGAAGTATGATGGCAGGATACATCCGTCGGAGTTCCTCAGCGTCTACACCATCGCGGTGCAGGCTGCCGGGGGCCGGGACGAGAAGATCCTCGCCAACTACTTCCCGCTGGTGCTCAAGCCCAACGTCAGATCTTGGCTCATGCACTTGCCGGACAACTCCATCTCTTCGTGGGCGGACCTGTGCCATCAGTTTGTCGGCGCCTTCACGGGCGGCCACAAGCCCCACGGCCAGGAGAGCGATCTTCATCTGCTCGCCCAGAAAGAAGGAGAACCCCTGCGCAAATACATACAGAGATTCAGCCAGGTGCAGCGCAACATCCCAGACGTCCACCCTGCCGCGGTTATCAGCGCGTTCCATCAGAACGTGCGTAACCGCAGGATGAGGGAGGAGATGGCGATGTGCAAAATCAGAGATGTCAGCGAGCTATATGCTCTGGCCCACAAGTGTGCACGTGCTGAGGAGGGGAGGAAACTCCCCGGAGAGAACGCAGGAGCAGAAGGATCTGACAGTGAGGACGCCCCTCCGGCAAAGAAGAACCGGAGGCGGAATAACAGAAAGAGGAAGGCTAAGGATGTGCTAGTTGTCGAGCAGTCCGGCAACGGAGGTGGCGCCGAGAAGGCCAAAGCTGGTGACTCCGGCGAGGCTGTGGTGGCCGCCGACAAGCAGGACGGCTCCGGCAAGCAGTACTGCAAGATCCACCATACCAAGGGCCATGACCTCCAAGCCTGCAAGAAGGTCGAGCAGCTTGTTGAGCTACAGAAAGCTGAATACGAGCGCTGCGACAAGGAGAAGGCCCAGGGAGGTGGCGGAGGATCCGGCAAGAAGCGTCCCGCCCGGGGAGGGCGCTGCGGCAAGGCCAAGCAGCGGCAAGGAGATAGGCCTCCCCGCGGCCGCGACAAAGACGAAGACGAAGACGAAGATGATGAGATAGATGAGGATGAGACCGATGAGCAGGAGTTCCAGAAAGCGACAGAGGTTTTGTGCGTTGACGGTGGTGCTTCTCTGCACACCTCGCACCGCCAACTCAAACAGTGGGTGCGGGAGGTAAATGCAGCAGAACCGTCAGTCGAATCGCGCAAGCCCCTAAAGTGGTCTAGCACGCCCATCATCTTTGATGTCGAGGATCACCCTGATCGCATAACTGCGGTCGGGTGCTTGCCGATGTTGGTTTCGCCAACCATCCGCAACCTCAAGGTCACAAAGATGCTGGTTGACGGCGGGGCCGGCTTGAATCTGATCTCCTCCGCAGTACTCAAGAAGCTCCAGATCCCCGACAGCGAGCTCGAAGAGACTGGTACCTTTCAAGGAATTAATCCAGGAAGGAGCAAGCCGAAGGGGAAGATCACACTGCCAGTAACGTTTGGCAGCGAACTCAACTTCAGGACAGAGAGAGTCACATTTGACGTTGCTGATTTCCCATTGCCCTACAATGGGATACTCGGCCGACCAGCGCTTGCCAAGTTCATGGCAGCCTCTCACTACGCCTACAATGTGCTCAAGATGCCCGGTCCGATAGGTGTCATTTCTGTCCATAGTGACAAGAAAGATGCGCTTATCTGTGCCGACAAGATCTACCGGGAAGCAGCAGCTGCAGCAGAACGCAAACGACTTGCCGCTGAAGCTCCCGGGGGGAAGAAGAAGACCAAGTCCGGCAAGAGTAGCTCTGATGCCCACTCCGGCAAGCGCACCTCTTCGGAGTGCTGCGCTACCGTCGAGGACGCACCATTGAGCTCCACTGGCAAGTGCAAGAAGGCGAAGATAGCTCCACCGGAAACCAAGAAAGTGGCCGCCAAGGAGGACGGCACTGGTGGTACCTTCACCATCAGTGCCACGCTTGACCCTAAATAGGAAAGCGCGCTCGTCGCTTTCCTGCGGGCGAATGTCGACGTGTTTGCATGGCAACCGTCTGACATCCCCGGTGTTCCCAGGAAAGTGATTGAGCACCACCTTGCCGTTTGTCCTCATGCGCGGCCCGTCAAGCAGAGAGTTAGGAAGCAAGCGGTGGAACGTCAAGAGTTCATTACAGAAGAGATCAAGAAGTTGGAAGCAGCAGGCCTTGTCCGAGGGGTACTCCATCCAACGTGGTTAGCCAATCCAGTAGTCGTGCGCAAGACGAACGGGAAATGGAGGCTTTGTATTGACTTCACTGATGTTAATAAAGCTTGCCCAAGGATCCATTTCCCTTGCCGCGCATAGACCAGATTGTCGACTCCACGGCAGGATGTGATCTGCTTTCATTCCTTGATGCATACTCAGGATACCATCAGATCTTCATGGCAGGAGAGGATGAAGAGAAGACCGCATTCATTACTCCATGTGGCACGTACTGCTTTGTACGGATGCCTTTCGGGCTAAAGAATGCTGGTTCGATGTTTGCAAGAGTAGTCAGTCATGCTTTTGAGCCACAGCTGCACAGAAATGTAGAAGCTTACATGGATGACATAGTGGTCAAGAGCAAAGACAGAGCTACTGTGATCCAAGATTTAGACAAGACTTTTGCAAATCTGCGCAAGATCAATCTCAAGTTGAACCCCGAGAAGTGCGTGTTTGGAGTTCCTTCCGACAAGCTTCTCGGGTCTTTGTGTCCCAGAGGGGGATTGAAGCCAATCCCGACAAGATCAAGGCCATTGAGCAGATCGAAGCACCGAAGCGCGTCAAGGATGTGAGAAGGCTTGCCGGCTGTGTAGCTGCTCTCAGCAGGTTCATCTCTAAGTCCGCAGAGCGCGCCCTGCCGTTTTTCAAAATTTTGAAAAAGGCAGGTCCAATGAAATGGACTCCGGAAGCGGAGGCCGCGCTCCAGGATTTGAAGAGGTACCTGTCCACCACTCCAACACTTGTCGCACCTAAGCCACAAGAAAAGTTGCTGCTATACCTAGCGGCAACCAGTCAAGTGGTTAGTGCTGCGTTAGTGGCGGAGAGGGAGGCGGATGATGAGCCAGTGGCCACGGCAAGTGCATCCAGCGACAAGCAGGAGGCTCCTCCGGCAAGCTCTGGTCCCGACAAGGATGAATCAGCACAACCACAAGAAGAGAAACAAAAGAAGATGGTGCAGCGCCCAGTTTATTTTGTCAGTTCCCTTCTGCAGGGGGCTAGATCAAGGTACTCTAGAGTGCAGAAGTTGCTTTTCGGCCTTCTCATGGCCTCAAGGAAGCTGCGCCATTACTTTCAAGCACATGAGATCACAGTTGTCACTCGCTTCCCATTGAAGAGGATATTGCAGAATCCAGAAGCAACAGGCAGGATTGTCGAGTGGGCACTGGAATTGTCAAGCTTTGGCCTCAAGTTTGAGAGTACCTCAACTATCCAGAGCCGAGCATTGGCAGAATTTATAGCAGAATGGACGCCAACACCTGATGAAGAAACTCCGGAGACGAGCATTCCCGTCAAGGAGGCAAGCAAAGAATGGATCATGTACTTTGACGGTGCCTTCTCACTGCAAGGCGCCGGTGCGGGTGTGCTGCTTGTCGCACTCACCGGAGAGCACCTCAAGTACGTGGTCCAGATGCACTTTCCCAAGAAGCAAGCAACAAACAATACCGCAGAATATGAAGGCTTGCTTGCCGGACTCAGAATCGCAGCAGAGCTTGGGATCAAGAAGCTCATTGTCAGGGGAGACTCGCAGCTCATCGTCCGTCAAGTCAACAAGGATTATCAGAGTCCGTTGGTGGGAACTTACATTGATGAAGTGAGAAAGCTAGAAGAGCATTTTGACGGCCTGCAGATGGAACATGTTCCGAGAGCTCAGAACGACATTGCAGATGGCCTGTCAAAATGCGCCGCACTCAAGTTGCCTGTGGAACCAGGGATTTTTGTGCTCAAGCTGACTCAACCATCTGTGACACCATCAACTGGACAGAGCAAGAAGAGGAAGTTGATTACTGGCGACTACTTTCCGGCAGAGCTACCCGCCGCCGCCAAAAAGGTCCCCAAGATCAACACAAAGATTGCTGAGGAACAGTCTGCTCCGACAAACCCTAGGGTTTGTTTCGTTGAAGCAGACGCTCCCGACAAGTTGTGTCCCGACACGCTTGCCGGGGAGCATCATGCTCCGGCTGAATCACAGATTTTTGCCATGGAAGCAGATGTTCCTGCAGCAGCATTTGCGCCTTTAGTCCTTGTCGTCGAGCCACAAGCTCCGGCATGGGCACAGCAGATCGTCCATTTCCTTCAAACAGGAGAACTTCTCGAAGAGCAAGAAGAAGCGGAAAGAGTAGCCCGGCAATCAAGTATGTACCAGTTTGTCGATGACATATTGTACAGAAGAAGATTCAACGGAGTGAAATTGAAGTGCATTTCCCGGGAAGAAGGACACGAGCTGTTGGCGGAGATACATGGAGGCGTATGTGGTCACCACATTGGTGCAAGAGCACTTGCCGGCAAAGCTTTCCGGTAAGGTTTCTTTTGGTCGACAACCCTCCAGGATGCAACTGCACAAGTAACCAAGTGTGAAGCGTGCCAGTTCCACTCCAAACAGATACATCAACCAGCTCAAGCTCTCCAGACAATCCCTTTATCCTGGCCATTCTCGGTCTGGGGGCTCGACATCCTCGGCCCCTTTCCCCGAGCTGTCGGGGGCTTCAAGTACTTGTACGTAGCAATCGACAAGTTCACAAAGTGGCGGAAGTGGAACCAGTGAGGAAGGTGACAGCACAGTCAGCAGTCAAGTTCTTTAGGTCAATTGTTTGTCGTTTCGGAGTCCCTAACCGGATCATCACCGACAATGGCACACAGTTCACGAGCCGCACCTTCATGCAGTACGTCCAAGATCTTGGCGCCAAGATCTGCTTCGCTTCTGTCGCTCACCCGAGAAGCAACGGTCAAGCGGAGAGGGCAAACGCTGAAGTGCTGCGCGGGCTCAAGACCAGAACTTTCGACAGGCTGCACAAGTGCGGAAGAAATTGGATCGAGGAGCTGCTGGTGGTTCTTTGGTCGATCAGAACGACACCAAATCGAGCCACTGGCCAGACACCTTTTGCTCTAGTATATGGAGCAGAAGCAGTTCTCCCCATAGAACTCGTATACGGATCGCCTCGAGTGCTCGCTTATGATGAGCTTGAGCAAGAGCAGCTGCGGCAAGATGACGCGCTGCTCCTCGAGGAAGATCGTCTTCAGGCTGCTGTACGAGCTGCTCGCTACCAGCAAGCTTTGTGCCGCTACCACAGCCGCAAAGTTAATGCCAGAAGCTTCGAGGAAGGCGACCTTGTTCTTCGGCGTGTTCAATCCGCCAAGAATTCCAACAAGTTGACGCCGAAGTGGGAAGGCCCTTATCGGGTGAAACAAGTCACTAGGCCTGGCGTTGTCCGCCTTGAGACCGAAGATGGCTTTCCGGTGAGCAACTCCTGGAACATAGAGCATCTTCATAAGTTTTACCCATAAGGCGCGGTTGCCGGAACCACCTTTTGTACAAGCCTTGCCGCTGTTGCATGTAACCCTTTGTACAAAGCCGGGCGCAGATCCCGTGCATAAAGTTTATGTGCTCAGCACATGTTGTCAAATTTCATGCCATTTTCTTTTTTTTTGCATGTATTATCTGACACTTTGTGCAGCACACGCCCCCGGTAAGCAATAACGAGCATTAGGGCTCCATATCTTTATTTTCTCTTCTTTCTTTTGTTCAAAAAGAAGGTTCCTTCGCCCACAAGTTCACCGGGGGGAGGAGAGGATAAGGGTATGGACCGGGCGTCGTTCAAAGAAGTATGGCCTTGCCGGGACACAGACAACAAAGAAAAGCTAAGTTGCCAAAGTTTGAGCATGATCAGTTCTTAAAATTTTAAGCTATCCTCCTTGAACGACTGTGCTTTGTATGAAAAACCTGTGCGCGGAGGAACCTCCTCGTAGCTAGTTGCGCCCTTACTTTGTTTCGAGTCCGCTCAACAACTTAAGTGTGCTGCAACTAGTTGCGGCAAGGTTTCTTGCCGGAGCCGGCACCGCCAGCGAGCTGCTGATGTTCCGCACTCAGCACTCGCGGCAAGCGTGCTCCGGCACCGCCAGCGAGCTGCTGATGTTCCGCACTCAGCACTCGCGGCAAGCGTGCCCGTGTCGGCAAGTTCCCTAAAAGCGTAGGGTAAAAACATACAGAGAAAGGACCTAGTAAAGGAGATAGCATAGCAAGCATTGCCCAGAATAAAGTTATATTACAAAAAAGTAACTTGTTGCGGCACTGACTAAATTGTTGTCATGACTTAAATAAACAGCGACAAGGAAAGGAGAAGAAAGATGGTCTAATCCACGCGCTCGCCGTCAACCCTCTTGACCTCATTCACCTTGTCCACGATGGGTACGACAATGGCTTTGAGTTCTTCAAGATCAGCACCCGCCGGCAGCTTCTTGAGGACGCGGGTGAGGTCGAGGCCCGGGTTGCGGAAGAGTATCTTCACCAACACCTTCTCCAAGACCTTGGCGCAGATTGCGCGCGACTCGTCCGCCAGATTCTTCGGGATCCTTTCCCGGAGTTGCTGGAGGGCCGTCACCACGCCCTTGAAGAAAAAAGTAAGCTTGGCGCTGGGCGGGAGATTTTCGTCAGTGGAGTACCCGAAGCCCGCCAAGTCCAGTTCCGCCAGCTCCTCGTCGATGGATGCAGCGATGTTAACGAGGCCCTCCGTCCAGAGCTCCACCGTGGCCTTGAAGGTGTTTTGAGTCTCGGCAGCCCTCGTCAGCAGCTCTTCGTTGCCCTTGGCCTCTTTCTTCAAGTCATCCTCTCGCCTCTTGGTGGCGTCCAGCGTCTCCGTCAAGGTGGCCAGCTTCAGCTTCAGATCAGCGCTCGAGTCCTTGGCGGCGTTCAGTTCCTTGATCTTCTCGGCGAGTCGAACTTGTAGATCGCCATGGGCAAGTGCATCCTTCTCGCGGTCGCGTTGGAGTGCGGCAAATTATTTGAGAGAACCCAAATATGAAAATTTTGAAAACTCCAACTCTCTCCGTGGGTCCTTGAGTTGCGTGAAATTTCTAGGATCGACAAAATGCAAGAAAATATGATATGCATGATGATCTTATGTATAACATTCCAAATTGAAAATTTGGGATGTTACACACATGAAGCAAGAGGCTCATTGAGCAACACCTCATCCCTCCTTGATAGTATTGGCTTTTCCTATAGACTCAATGTGATCTTGGATCACTAAAATATAAAATGAAGAGTCTTGAACTTTTGAGCTTGAGCCAATCCTTTGTCCTTAGTATTTTGAGGGATCCACTTTCATCATCCATGCCATGCCATTCATTGAGCTTCCCTGAAATAATAGTCTTGGAATAGCATTAGCTCAATGAGCCATATGTTGTTATGAATTACCAAAACCACCTAGGGATAGTTGCACTTTCAAAGGTGCCGAAGATTTATTCTTCGGCGTAGTATTTTTTGGTGATCCGAAGACTAGAGTGGTGGGCCAATAAAACTTGGCCTTTGCGCCTGGCATCTTTTAGAAGATGTTATTTATGGCTTCATACCCGTGGGGGCTTTATGTGTTATGGAGGCCCCGGACTACTAGGTCTAGAGGTACTACAATTGAATTGTTGTGGTTGATGTGATCAGGGGCGATCGACCGTATTTTTATGCTCTGGGGGTGGGGGTGGTCTCTTGACTAGACGCCTTCCCTTATTGTTTCCGGCACATGACCATCCGCTTTGTTTTGAGGATCCGACATTCTCTATTGGTATGCTTTGCTGTCCTTCTAGGAGTACCATGAATTTCACATGGTTGATCGAGTATGTTGCTCGGGCCGGATAGGTTTGAGTTGTTCTTAGTCCGCTGACCGGACTGGCAATTGCTGGACTTGGCACCAGCTTCTTTGACTTGACGTTTATGACCATTGCGCCGGGGCTTGAGGATGCCTCTTTGTGTATCCTTCATATTGTCTTGGCCTGTAGTGGTGTGTTGACGTCGGGGTATGTGCCTTGGGTTCTCCTGCTTACGTTGAGGTAGCCAGTTGTGCCGCGTATGCCCTTTGTTCGGGCGGCCGAGTCCATACTTTTCGGTGGCCAGGATCTTGGTCCACCTATCCACTAGCAAATCTTGGTCAGCTTTAAGCTTCTCTTGCTTTCTTTGCAGGCTCCTTGCCGTGGCCATGAGCCGCCGCTTAAAGCGAACTTATTCCACTGGATCTTCAGGCACGCTGAATTCGTGATTGCCGAGGCTTAGCTCGTCTTCGGAGGGGGGTGTATAGTTGTCCCTCTCCAAGTATCCCACCGTGGCCAGTCTGGACTGCTTGAAGGTAGGCTGATCAGGGTTGTATTCATCTTTAGCGTCATTTGTATTGTTTTCATCTCCTGGGCCAGTGTCGCTGTGGCGGGGCTTGGGGCGGCGCCGACAACTCCCATGCTTTGTTTTTCTCCCTGAGGGGTTATCCTCCATTGCCTCATCGCCATTGGTTTCCTTCGGAGTGTTCGCCATGTATATATCGTATGAGGAGGTGGCCATCCACCGCCCGGCGAGCGGTGGCTC
This sequence comes from Triticum dicoccoides, assembly GCF_002162155.2. Lineage (NCBI taxonomy): Eukaryota > Viridiplantae > Streptophyta > Magnoliopsida > Poales > Poaceae > Triticum > Triticum dicoccoides. The sequence goes on from NC_041389.1 coordinate 120,381,804, forward strand.
CTGTACTTCTCCTGCATCGTCGTCCATACCATCGATGTCTTCGGAGTCGAAGTCAAGCACGTCGGCTAAATCGTCGATCGTGGTAATGAAGTGGGTGGTGGGTGGGCAGCGAATTCTTTCGTCGCCTGCTTCCCACTCAAGTCGGGCATAGTTCGGCCCAGAGCCTCCTGACAAAGAGAGAGACTTTAATGAGTTCAGCATGTCGCCAAAGGGCGAGTGCTGGGAGATGTCTGTAGTAGTAAACTCCATTACCGGAGCCCAACCTGGCTCGGCTGGCTCGAGGGTGTGTGGACTGGAACCAACAACCGGATACGAGTCCGGGGGCCCGGGGTTACAGGCCTCCATAGAGGTGTGACCTGTGTTCGGCTCCACCGCCGATGAGTGTGCGGCCTGCAGGGTGGGATCCACCCCTCCGTCCTTAGGCGACGCAACCTGCTCCGGATTTAGATCCGAGGCTTCTGCAGGTGTGATATCCCTAGCTTCGTCCGACAACAGGTCTAAGCTGTGCTCATCTTGACTGTTCGGTGCTCCTGGCACAGGCCCAAATCCGTCGAAGATCAAGTCTCCGCGAATATCCGTTGTGTAGTTCAAGTTTCCGAACCTGACCTGGTGGCCGGGGGCGTAGCTATCGATCTACTCCAGACGGCCAAGCGAATTCGCCCGCAGCGCGAAGCCGCCGAACCCGAAGATCTGTCCAGAGAGAAAATCCTCCCCCTGGACCGTGTTGTTGACGATTGAAGGCGCCATCAAGCCCTGCAGCGACGACACAGAGGAACTCTTAATGAAAGCACCAATGTCGATGTCAAAACCGGCGGATCTCGGGTAGGGAGTCCCGATCTGTGCATCTAGGCTGATGGTAACAGGAAGCAAGGGACACAATGTTTACCCAGGTTCGGGCCCTCTCGATGGAGGTAAAACCCTACTTCCTGCTTGATCAATATTGAAGATATGGGTAGTACAAGAGTAGATCTACCACGAGATCGTAGAGGCTAAACCCTAGAAGCTAGCCTATGATGGTATGATTGTAATTGTGATCGGCCTTCTAAGGACCAACCTCTCCGATTTATATAGACACCGGAGAGGGCTAGGGTTTACATGGAGTCGGTTATAAGGAAGGAAATATAACATCCGGATCGCCAAGCTTGCCTTCCACACCAAGGAGAATCCCATCCGAACACGGGACGAAGTCTTGAGTCTGGTATCTTCACGCTTCGATAGTCCGGATGATGTATATAGTCCGACCGTCCGGATACCCCCTAATCCAGGACTCCCTCAGCCCCCACTGTTCCCGCGGCCAATTAAACATCTACTAGCAAATATTACATAGTAACGTAGAACAGGAAAATGTATGCTAGTAGTTCTTGCATGTGACACTTTTCTGGTTTCCCCTACAGTAATTTCATCAATAAATTCTGCCACATCACTAGGATGTGGTTCCTCGACGATGCCTTCAAAAGGCAATTTGCAAACCCCACAAAAATCATAGAGTGACATCTCCTTAAATTCATCATATAAATAAAAAACTACTGAAGGTGGTGACCTCCTAGCATGGAAATGAAAATTTTGCACGAAAATATTAGTGAGTAGGAGGTATTGATCACACTTATCGTGGATGAATTCAGTGATGCCTGCATTCTCAGCCAAGTAATAAAAGTCTTCATAAATTCTGGCGGCCTTCAAGAATGCATCATAAGGCCATTCACACGGCCGAACCTCCGTGGTGTGAGGAAGGTTGTACTTGGGTTTTTCATTCTCCTTTTTCTTCGAACCCTGGCTCGAAGAGCCTCTCAGCAATGTCTTCAACATTTTCTTCTTCTGAAAATTTCTGAAATTTTTAGTGACTCAAAATAAAAGTGAACCAAACTCAACAAGATTGATAGCAACTACTCCCACAAGTGCCTAGAGGCTATATCATGCATTAAATCTACTTTCGACAATATAATTTGACATGCAAGCTCAAGAAGAGGGTCACCTCAGCAGCAAAAATCTGCAATAAATAAAGCACTAGTAAACTAATTGGACCATTGGAGGAGTTACATACTGAAGAACAATCCCCCAAATAAGTTTTGTGAATGGAGCTTTGAGCAAGGAGATCGAAAATGGCAGCAAAACGAGCAAGAGCACAAGTTTGAGGTATGGGATGGTTTTTCTGGAGGAAGACGAAGTGTGTGGGTGCTGGAATAAGTGGAGGGGGGCCACGTGGGACCCACGAGGCAAGGGATGCGCCCAGGGGGTAGGGCACGCCCTCCACTCTCATGGCTAGCTGGTGTGGCCCCCTGGTGTGTTCTAAGTGCCAGAAATTCTCAAATATTCTATAAAAAATCATACCAAATTGTCACGGCATTTGGAGAACTCTTATTTTTGGGGTATTTTTTTATTGCATGGATAATTCAGAAAATAGACATAAAATACTATTTTTACTTTATTTAAACTAAATAACAGAAAGTAAAAGGAGGGTACAGAAGGTTGTCTTTTCTAACTTCATCCATCTCATGCTCATCAAAAGGAATCCACTAACAAGGTTGATCAGGTCTTGTTAACAAACTTCTTCCGAATAACATGAAACCGGAGAATTTTCGAATAATACTAGGTTACCTCAACGGGGATATGCATGTCCCCAACAATAAGAATATCATATTTCTTTTTGACAGTAGGAAGAGGGAATTCAAAACTTCCAATAGTAATAGTTGAAAATTTTCCAATAGAGTTGATACTATGAACTTGAGGTTGTTTCTTTGGAAAGTGTACCATATGCTCATTACCATTAACATGAAAAGTGACATTGCCTTTGTTGCAATCAATAACAGCCCCTGTAGTATTCAGAAAAGGTCTACCAAGGATGATCGACATATTGTCGTCCTCGGGAATATCAAGTATAACAAAGTTCATTAAAATAGTAACATTTGCAACCACAACAGGCACATCCTCACAAATACCGATGGGTATAGCAATTGATTTATCAGCCATTTGCAAAGATATTTCATTAGGTGTCAATTTATTCAAATCAAGTCTATGGTATAAAGAGAAAGGCATAACACTAACACCGGCTCCAAGATCACATAAAGAAGTTTTAACATAGTTTCTTTTAATGGAGCATGGTAGAGTTGGTACTCCTGGATCTCCTAATTTCTTTGGTATTCCACCCTTAAAAGTATAATTAGCAAGCAAGGTGGAAATTTCAGCTTCAGATATCTTTATTCTATTGGTGACAATATCTTTCACATACTTAGCATAAGGATGCATCTTAAGCATATCAGTCAAACGCATACGCAAAAAGATAGGTCTAATCATTTCAGCAAAGCGCTCAAAATCCTCATCATCCTTTTTCTTGGATGGCTTAGGAGGAAAATGCATGGGCTTCTGAACCCATGTTCTCTTTCTTTACCGTGCTTCCTAGCAACAAAGTCTCTCTTATCATAACGATGATTCTTCGATTGTGGGTTATCAAGATCAGCAACAGGTTCAATATCTACATCATTATCATTACTAGGTCGAGCATCAACATGAACATCATCATTGACATTATCACTAGGTTCATGTTCATTACAGATTGTGTTTCAGCATCAGAAATGGAAATATCATTGGGATTCGTAGGTGTGTCAATAACAGGTTCACTAGGAGCATGCAAAGTCTTATCCTTATTCTTTTTCTTTTTATTAGAAGGACAAGGTGTATCAGTATTAATTCTCTGAGAGACTTTCTCAACTCTCTTAGGATGGCCCTTAGGATACAAAGGTTCCTGGGTCATTTTGGCACCTCTAATCATAACTCTAACAGCATTATCATTGTTCTTATTATTCAACTCATTTAGCAAATCATCTTGTGCCTTAAGTACTTGTTCTACTTGAGTTGTAACCATGGAAGCATGTTTACTAATAAGCTTAAGATCACTTTTAACTCTAGACATATAATCACTCAAGTGTTCAACCATATAAGCATTACATTTCAATTGTCTGCCAACATAAGCATTGAAGTTCTCTTGTTTAACAATGAAATTATCAAATTCATCCAAGCATTGACTAGCAAACTTAGTATATGGGATATCACCCTTATCAAATCAATAAAGAGAATTTACCTCTACTACCTGTGTCGGGTTATCAAGATCATGTATTTCTTCAATAGGCGATAAATTCTTAACATCTTGAGCTTTAATACCTTTTTCTTTCATAGATTTCTTTGCCTCTTGCATATCTTCAGGACTGAGAAATAGAATACCCCTTTTCTTCGGAGGTGGCTTAGGAGTTGGTTCAGGAAGTGTCAAATCATTATCATTACTCAATATATTATTCAATAGCAATTCAGCTTGCTCAACAGTTCTTTCACTGAAAACACAACCAGCACATCTATCCAGGTGGTCTCTGGAAGCATCGGTTAGTCCATTATAAAAGATAACAAGTATTTCATTTTTTTGAGGGTATGATCAGGCAAATCATTAAGTAAGAACATCGACACCATCAAAATCAAGCTACCTTTGCACAAGCACAAGAAAGGCAACGTCAATGCCAACAAGAAGAGGAAGAGCAAGCGCGACAACACCAAGATGCACAAGATTCCAAGGCACAACGTCAAGAACAACAATGACGTGAAGCTCAAGCACTTGAGGCGCAACGTTCCCTCCGAGAATCAAGTCGAGCCGTAGCCACGCGCAATCGGCATACTCGTGAGCAAAAAGAAGCGCATCGCGAAGAAGTCCAAGAGAGGAACTATCAAGCAAGAGTACATCGACAAGTCCCACAAGCTCGACAAGAACCTCAAGTTCATCAAGAGCACCTTGAAGTTGAAAATCCTCCACGCCAAGAGCAACATGAGGTTGACAACCATCCACGTCAAGGGCGTCATCATCCCCGACCCCAACGCAATGAAGAGCAACGCTATGGCAATCTCAAATTCACCATGCCCAAGTTTACCGGAAGCAACGATCCCGAAGAATACCTATCATGGGCATTGAAGGTCGACAAGATCTTTCTCTTGCACAACTATGAGGAAGAGAAGAAGATCGCCATGGCATCCCTTGAGTTCCAAGACTATGTACTCATATGGTGAGAACAAGTCCTTGAGCACCGAGAAGTAAGAGGTGAACCACCCATCTCAACATGGGATCAAATGAAGGATGTCTTGCGAGCACGCTTTGTCCCAACATACTACAACCGCGACCTCTTCAAGAAACTCCAACTCCTCAAGCAAGGAACAAAGACCGTTGAAGAATACTACAAAGAAATGGAGATTGCCATGATAAGAGCCAATGTCACGGAAGATGATGAGCAAACTATGGCCCGTTTCTTGAATGGACTCAATCACCCTATCAAGAAGATTGCCGACTTCCAACCCTACTCCAATCTCGTTGAGCTAGTGCATCAAGCTACCAAAGCAGAACGTCAAGTGGAAGATGACTTCAAGTATGCCAAGTACTCTTCCAAGAGCTATGGCTTCTCCAACAACCAAGCTTCAACGACTCCAACACCTTCTACAACCACTGGCGACAAGTCAACTTAAAAGAAGACTCTGACAACTTCAAGTCATCCTCCTACTACAAACAACTTCAAGGAAAAAAGCTTCATCATCATCTACTCCAACCGATGAGACCGTCAAGACATGTTCAATCAAGTGCTTCAATTGTGGCGGCCGAGGCCACAAGTCCTTCGAGTGCACCAACAAGTGCACCATGATCCTCAACGACGATGGAACATATGACTCCATGAGTGAAGAGGAGATGGAAGCCCTTGAGCAAGTAGCCATGCACCGGCGCGTGAACGAAGATGAAGATGATCAAGTCTTTTGTGACGAAGATTCGAGCCCCGCTCTTGTCATCTCCAAGGTTTTGACTCTTCAACATCAACAAGACAAAGACCAAAGATGCCATATCTTCCACACCAAGGACGGCATCAATGGAAGGTCCATGAAGGTCATCATCGATGGAGGGAGTTGCCATAACTTGGCAAGTGAAGAGCTATGTTCCAAGCTTCAATTGGTCAAGATGAAGCACCCGCATCCCTACAAGGTCCAATGGCTAAGTGACCCCGACACAATCCCAGTCGAGCATATGGTGCAAGTTTCCTTCAAGACAGGGGCATATGAAGACACTTTGTAGTGTGATATCGTCTGATGTCCGTTTGCCACCTCCTTCTTGGACGTCCATGGCAATTTGACCGAGGCGTATCCAAAATGGGAATACCAATCTATATAGCTTCAAGATGAAAGTAAAGGAGTACGTGTTACGACCTATGTCTCCAAGTGAAGTGATCACCGACAAGCAAGCCACCCATTGCTACCTCTTGAGCACTGCGTTGGATTTCCTCGAAGAGGAGAGGATGATGCAGCAAAGTAGCGTAAGTATTTCTCTCAGTTTTTGAGAACCAAGGTATCAATCCAGTAGGAGACCACGCACAATTCCCTTGTACCTACACAACACGATAGCTACTCGCAACCAACGCGATTAGGGGTTGTCAATCCCTTCACGGTCACTTACGAGAGTGAGATCTGATAGAGATGATAAATAATATATTTGGTATTTTTGATAGATAGATGCAAAGTGAAAAGTAAAAGGCAAAGTAAAAAACAAAGCAAGTAATAAAGCGATAGAGATTGATATGATGAGAATAGACCCGGGGGCCATAGTTTTTACTAGTGGCTTCTCTCAAGAGCATAGATATTCTACGGTGGGTGAACAAATTGCTTTTGAGCAATTGACAGAACTGAGCATAATTATGAGTATATCCAGGTAATGATCATGTATATAGGCATCACGTCCGAGACAAGTAGATCGAAACGATTCTGCATCTACTACTATTACTCCACCAATCGACCGCTATCCAGCATGCATCTAGAGTATTAAGTTAAAAACAGAGTAACGCCTTAAGCAAGATGACATGATGTAGAGGGATAAATTCATGCAATATGATAAAAAAAACCATCTTGTTATCCTCGATGGCAACAATACAATACGTTCTTTGCTGCCCCTTCTGTCACTGGGAAAGGACACCACAAGATTGAACCCAAAGCTAAGCACTTCTCCCATTGCAAGAACTACCAATCTAGTTGGCCAAACCAAAAAGGATAATTCGAAGAGACTTGCAAAGATAACTCAATCATACATAAAAGAATTCAGAGAAGATTCAAATATTGTTCATAGATAAGTTGGATCATAAACCCACAATTCATCGGTCTCAACAAACACACTGCAAAAAGGAGATTACATCGAATAGATCTCAACGAGAGAGGGGAGAGTATTGTATTGAGATCCAAAAAGAGAGAACAAGCCATCTAGGTACTAGCTATGGACCCGAAGGTCTGAAGTAAACTACTCACACTTCATTGGAGGGGCTATGGTGTTGATGTAGAAGCCCTCCGTGGTGGATGCCCCCTCCGGCGGAGCTCCGGAACAGGCCCCAAGATGGGATCTCGTGGGTACAGAAGGTTGCGGCGGTGGAATTAGGTTTTTGGCTCCTGTTCTGATTGTTTGGGGTTACGTAGGTATATATAGGAGGAAGGAGTACGTCGGTGGAGCAACAGGGGGGCCACGAGGCAGGGGGCGCGCCCTCCACCCTTGTGACCCACTCTTCTGCTTCTTGGAGTAGGTTCCAAGTCTCCTGGATCATGTTCGGTAAGAAAATCACGTTCCCGAAGGTTTCATTCCGTTTGGACTCCGTTTGATATTCCGTTTCTTCGAAACACTGAAATAGGCAAAAAAACAACAATTCTGGGCTAGGCCTCCGGTTAATAGGTTAGTCCCAAAAATAATATAAAAGTGGAAAATAAAGCCAAAACAGAAGATAAAGTTGCATGGAACAATCAAAAATTATAGATACATTGGAGACGTATCAGGCATCCCCAAGCTTAATTCCTGCTCGTGCTCGAGTAGGTAAATGATAAAAAAGAATTTTTGATGCGGAGTGATACTTTGTCATAATTTCAATGTAAATCTACTTAATTGTGATATGAATATTCAGATCCGAAAGATTCAAGACAAAAGTTCATATTGACATAAAAATAATAATACTTCAAGCATGGCAAAAGAAAGTTCATCCCTACAAAATCATATAGTTAGGCTATGCTTCATTTTCGTCACACAAAGATGTTCCCAACTTCTATACCCCCAATGACAAGCCAAGCAATTGTTTCATACTCAAATAATCTCAAACTTTTTCAACCTTCACACAATACATGAGCGCGAGCCATGGAATAGCACTATGGGTGGAATAGAATATGATGATGGGGATTGTGTGGAGAAGACAAAAAAGGAGAGAGTCTCACATTGACGAAGATAATCAACGGGCTATGGAGATGCCCATTAATTGATGTCAACATGAGGAGTAGGGATTGCCATGCAACGGATGCACTAGAGCTACGAATGCTCAACAAAAGAAAACTAGTGGGCGTGCATCCAACTCGCTTGCTCATGAAGACCTAGGGAATTTGAGGAAGCCCATCATAGGAATATACAAGCCAAGTTCTATAATGAAAAATTCCCACTAGTATGAAAATACAACTTATGAGACTCACTACACGAAGAACAAGGTGCTACTTTGAAGCACAATATATGAGACTCACTACATGAAAAACAAGGTGCTACTTTGAAGCACAAGTGTTGAAAAAGAGATAGTAGCATTGCCCCTTTTTTCTTTTTTTTCTTTTGGGCCTTTCTCTTTTTTTTCTTTTCTTTTGGCCTTTCTTTTTTTCCTGTTTCTCTTTTTTTTCTTTTTGGGCAGTGCTCTAACAATGATGATCATCACACTTCTATTGATTACAACATAAGGATTACAACTCGAAACTTAGAACAAGATATGACTCTATATGAATGCCTCCGGCGGTGTACCGGGATGGTACAATGAATCAAGAGTGACACGTATGAAAAATAATGCATGGTGGCTTTGCCACAAATACGATGTCAACTACATGATCATGCAATGGCAATATGACAAAAGTAATGTATGTCATGATGAAGATTATGGAAGTTGCATGGCAATATATCTCGGAATGGCTATGGAAATGCCATAATAGGTAGGTATGGTGGCTGTTTTGAGGAAGATATAAGGAGGTTTATGTGTGATAGAGCGTATCGTATCACGGGGTTTGGATGCACCGGCGAAGTTTGCACCAACTCTCAAGGTGAGAAAGGGCAATGCACGGTACCGAAGAGGCTAGCAAAGGCGCAAAGGTGAGAGTGCGTATAATCCATGGACTTAACATTAGTCAAAAGAACTCATATACTTATTGCAAAAATTTAGAATCCATCAAAAATCAAGTACTACGCGCATGCTCCTAGGGGGATAGATTGGTAGGAAAAGACCATCGCTCGTCCCCGACCGCCACTCATAACGATGCACAAGCCAGGTACACTTCATGTTTCAAATTTGTTACACAACTTTAACCATACGTGCATGTTACGGGACTTGCAAACTTCAACACAAGCATTTCTCAAATTCACAATTACCCAACTAGCACGACTTTGATATTATCACCTCCATATCTCAAAACAATTATCAAGCATCAAACTTATCTTAGTATTCAATTCACTCAAAAGAAAGTTTCACATATCTTGAACACTAAGTATATTAACATTAAGCAAATTACCATGCTATTAATGACTCTCAAAATAATCTAAGTGAAGCATGTGAGATCAATAGTTTCTTTAAAACAAATCCACCACCGTGATCTAAAAGATATAAGTGAAGCACTAGAGCAAAAATTATCACGCTCAAAAGATATAAGTGAAGTACTATGAGCAAAACTACCAAGCTCAAAAGATATAAGTGAAGCACATAGAGTATTCTAACAAATTACAATTCATGTATGGCTCTCTCAAAAGGTGTGTACAGCAAGGATGATTTTTGTAAACTAACAAGCAAATACGCAAATAATACAAGACGCTCCAAGCAAAACACATATCATGTGGTGAATAAAAATATAGCTCCAAGTAAATTACCGATGGAAGTGGACGAAAGAGGGGATGCCTTCCGGGGCATCCCCAAGCTTTGACTTTTTGGTGTCCTTGGATTATCTTGGGGGTGCCATGGGAATCCCCAAGCTTAGGCTCTTTCCACTCCTTGTTCCATAATCCATCAAAATAATTCACCCAAAACTTGAAAACTTCACAACACAAAACTCAATAGAAATCTCGTGAGCTCCGTTAGAGAAAGAAAACAAAAGACTACTTCAAAGTACTGTAATGAACTCATTATTTATTTATATTGGTGTTAAACCTACTGTATTCCAACTTCTCTATGGATTATAAACTATTTTACTAGCCATAGATTCATCAAAATAAGCAAACAACACACGTAAAACAGAATCTGTCAAAAACAGAACAGTCTGTAGAAATCTGTAACTAACGCAAACTTCTGGAACTCTAAATATTCCACCAAAATAGGAAGTCCTGGAAAATTTGTTTATCGAACAGCAGCAAAAAGAATCAACGCAAAATCACGTTCTGTGATTTAACAAAATTATATTCGTGCGCGCAAAGTTTCTGTTTTTCAGCAGAATCAAATCAACTATCATCGTAGGTTATCCTATAGGTTCTACTTGGCACAAACACTAATTAAAAGATAAAACCACATACAAACATAGGCTAGATGGATTATTTATTCCTCAACAGAAGCAAAAGCAAAAAAACAAAAATAAAATTGGGTTGCCTCCCAACAAGCGCTATCGTTTAACGCCCCTAGCTAGGCATAAAAGCAAGGATAGATCTAGGTATTGCCATCTTTGGTAGGCAATCCATAAGTGGCTCTCATGATAGATTCATATGGTAATTTTATTTTCTTTCTAGGGAAGTGTTTCATGCCCTTCTTTAAGGGGAATTGGAATCTAATATTCCCTTCCTTCATATCAATAATTGCACCAATCATTCTAAGGAAAGGTCTACCAAGAATAATAGGACATGAAGGATTGCAATCTATATCAAGAACGATAAAATCTACGGGCACATAATTCCTATTTGCAACAATAAGAACATCATTAATTCTTCCCATAGGCTTTTTAATAGTGGAATCTGCAAGATGCAAGTTTAGAGAGCAATCATCAAAGTCACGGAAATCTAGCAAATCACACAATGTTTTGGGAATAGTAGAGACACTAGCACCCAAATCACACAAAGCATGAAACTCATAATCTTTAATTTTAATTTTAATAGTAGGTTCCCACTCATCATAGAGTTTTCTAGGGATAGAAACTTTCAACTCAAGTTTTTCTTCCTAAGATTGCATCAAGGCATCAACAATGTGTTCGGTAAAGGCCTTATTTTGACTCTAAGCATGAGGAGAATCTAGAACGGATTGCAACAAGGAAATACAACCAATTAAAGAGCAATTTTCATAATTAAATTCCTTGAGATCCAAAATAGTGGGTTTAGCAATATCTAAGTTTTTATTTCTTTCAATCCCACTTTCATCAATTTCATCATCAAGATCTAGAAACTCCGAATTCTTAAAACGCCTTCTAGGTAAAGGAAGATCATCTTCAGTTTCATCAAGATTCATATTGCAAAGCAAAGATTTAATGGGGGACACATCAATAACTTTTAGATCTTCATCTTGATTTTCATAGGAATTGGAAGAAAACGTTTTAATAAAGGCATCTTTGGAAGCACGCATCCTAGTGGTTCTTTCCTTGCACTCATCAATGGAAATTCTCATGGCTTTGAGAGACACATTGATATCATGCTTAGGAGGAATAGATCAAATCTTTAAAGAATCAATTTCAAGAGAAATTCTATCAACGTTCCTAGCCAAATCATCAACTTTAAGCAATTTCTCTTCAAGCAAAGCATTAAAATTCTTTTGTGAATTCATAAACTCTTTAATGCTACTCTCAAATTCAGAGGGCATCTTATTAAAATTTCCGTAAGAGTTGTTGTAGGAATTTCCATAATTATTAGAAGGATTACTAGGATAAGGCCTAGGATTAAAATTCCCTCTATAAGCGTTGTTTCCAAAACTATTCCTACAAACAAAATTCACATCCATAGATTCATTATTATTCTCAAGCAAAGTAGATAAAGGCATATCATTGGGATCAAGAGGAGTATTTTTATTAGCAAACATCTTCATAAGTTCATCCATCTTTTCACTCAAAACATTGATTTCTTCTATAGCATGCACTTTTTTACTAGAAGATCTTTCGGTGTGCCATTGAGAATAATTAGCCATAATATTATCAAGCAATTTGGTAGCATCTCCTAACGTAATTTCCATAAACATGCCTCCCGCGGCCGAATCTAAAAGATTTCTAGAAGCAAAATTCAATCCGGCATAAAAAATTTGTATGATCATCCATAAATTCAAACCATGAGTATGGCAATCGCGAAGCATCAATTTCATTCTTTCCCAAGATTGGGCAACATGCTCATGATCAAGTTGTTTAAAATTCATAATATCGTTCCTAAGAGTGATGATCTTAGCGGTAGGAAAATACTTAGAGATAAAAGCATCTTTGCACTTGTTCCAAGAATCAATACTATTTTTAGGCAAAGACGAAAACCAAACTTTAGCACGATCTCTAAGTGAAAACAGAAATAATTTCAATTTGACAATATTGTTATTCGTATCTTTCTTCTTTTGCATATCACACAAATCAACAAAATTGTTTAGATGAGTAGCGGCATCTTCACTAGGAAGGCCGGCGAATTGATCTTTCATAACAAGATTCAACAAAGCGATATTGATTTCACAAGACTCATCATTATTAAGAGGAGCAATCGGAGTACTAAGGAAATCATTATTATTGGTATTCGAGAAGTCACACAATTTGGTATTATCTTGCGCCATGGCAACAAGTAATCCAACACACAAGCAAACAGAAAGGCAACGGGGAAAAGGCAAACGGGAAAGAGAGGAGGAGATTGGGAAAGAGAGGGCGAATAAAACGGCAAGGGTGAAGTGGGGGAGAGGAAAACGAGAGGCAAATGGCAAATAATGTAATGCGAGAGATAGGATTGTGATGGGTACTTGGTATGGTTGACTTGCTTGCGTGAGCCTCCCCGGCAACGTCGCCAGAAATTCTTCTTGCTACCTCTTGAGCACTACGTTGGATTTCCCCGAAGAGGAGAGGATGATGCAGCAAAGTAGCGTAAGTATTTCCCTCAGTTTTTGAGAACCAAGGTATCAATCCAGTAGGAGACCACGCACAAGTCCCTCGTACCTACACAAAACGATAGCTACTCACAACCAACACGATTAGGGGTTGTCAATCCCTTCACGGTCACTTACGAGAGTGAGATCTGATAGAGATGATAAATAATATTTTTGGTATTTTTGATAGATAGATGCAAAGTGAAAAGTAAAAGGCGAAGTAAAAACAAAGCAACTAACAAAGCGATAGAGATTGATATGATGAGAATAGACCCGGGGGCCATAGATTTTACTAGTGGCTTCTCTCAAGAGCATAGATATTCTAAGGTGGGTGAACAAATTACTGTTGAGCAATTGACAGAATTGAGCATAATTATGAGTATATCTAGGTAATGATCATGTATATAGGCATCACGTCCGAGACAAGTAGATCGAAACGATTCTGCATCTACTACTATTAGTCCACTCATCGACCGCTATCCAGCATGCATCTAGAGTATTAAGTTAAAAACAGGGTAACGCCTTAAGCAAGATGACATGATGTAGAGGGATAAATTCATGCAATATGATAAAAAACATCTTGTTATCCTCGATGGCAACAATACAATATGTGCCTTGCTGCCCCTTCTGTCACTTGGAAAGGACACCGCAAGATTGAACCCAAAGCTAAGCACTTCTCCCATTGCAAGAACTACCAATCTAGTTGGCCAAACCAAAAAGGATAATTCGAAGAGACTTGCAAAGATAACTCAATCATACATAAAAGAATTCAGAGAAAATTCAAATATTGTTCATAGATAAGTTGGATCATAAACCCACAATTCATCGGTCTCAACAAACACACCACAAAAAGAAGATTACATCGAATACATCTCCACGAGAGAGGGGGAGAACATTGTATTGAGATCCAAAAAGAGAGAAGAAGCCATCTAGCTACTAGCTATGGACCCGAAGGTCTGAAGTAAACTACTCACACTTCATCGGAGGGGCTATGGTGTTGATGTAGAAGCCCTCCGTGGTGGATGCCCCCTCCGGCGGAGCTCCGGAACAGGCCCCAAGATGGGATCTCGTGGATACAGAAGGTTGTGGCGGTGGAATTAGGTTTTTGGCTCCTGTTCTGATTGTTTGGGGTTACGCAGGTATATATAGGAGGAAGGAGTACATCGGTGGAGCAACAGGGGGGGCCACGAGGCAGGGGGGCGCGCCTAGGGGGCGCCCTCCACCCTCTCGACCGACTCTTCTACTTCTTAGAGTAGGGTCCAAGTCTCCTGGATCACGTTCAGTGAGAAAATCACGTTCCCGAAGGTTTCATTCCGTTTGGACTTCGTTTGATATTTTGTTTCTTTGAAACACTGAAATAGGCAAAAAACAGCAATTCTGGGCTGGGCCTCCGGTTAATAGGTTAGTCCCAAAAATAATATAAAAGTGGAAAATAAAGCCCAATATAGTCCAAAACAGTAGATAAAGTAGCATGGAGCAGTCAAAAATTATAGATACGTTGGAGACGTATAACCCATCGTGGAGAGAATAGTGAGAGAGCGAACCACCATAAAGAGAGTGATCGCCACAAGCCAAAATCGAGTGCGTCCATGATTAGTGACAAGAAAAACTTAGTCCTATTCGCTACCAAAAGTGAGATGAGAGAAGTGTGTGAGAACCCATCAAGTGTTATGCACTATGTCCTTTTGTGCAAGGATGAGGCACCAAAAACTAACACCTCTCACAATCTACCTCTAGTGTTGTCTTCTCTTTTGCAGGAATTCCAAGACAATTTTGTAAGTGCTAGTTATCGACTAGAGGGGGTGAATAGGGAATTTTTATGAGAGTCTTCAAAACACGGGGCTTTGAAGACAAACAAGTAAACTGAACCTATATAGTAAGCAGCGGAACGAAAACTACACTAGGCAAGCATTAGTTAAGCATACAATATAGTTGCAGCACGAAGACTAACTGCAGCTAGGTAGACAGGATTAGGATGGAAGACAGTACGAAGCCAAACAGATATAAGTCTTCACACAGTGAAGTCAAATGAATCAGACAGGCAGGCAATGACTACATGAAGACAAACTAAAGAGTAATGAGAGTAGGGGATAGAACCAGTTGTTTGGTGAAGACAAGGATTTGGTAGACCAGTTCCAGTTGTGACAACTATACGTCTGGTTAGGGAGGCTGAGATTGAACTCAGAAGACCGTGTCTTCACCTTATTCCCCTCAAGCTAAGGACACTCAGTCCTCACCCAATCACTCTGGTAAGTCTTCAAGGTATACTTCCAAACCTTAACAGAATTCGTTCACCGATAATCCACAATGACTCTTGGATGCTCAGAACGCGATGCCTAACCGGCTGGAGGATTCATAGTCCTCAAGTGTAACAAGTCTTCAAATCACACGGACAAAAAGACTTCAGTGATGCCTAACACTCTTTGGCTCTAGGTGTTTTGGGCTTAGTCCTCGCAAGGATCTCTCTCTCAAATGCTTCAGAGGTGGGTTGCTCTCAAGTGACAAAAGTCGTGCGCTAACTCTGAGCAGCCACCAATTAGGGTGTAGGGGGTAGTCTATTTATAGCCAAGTGCCAACCCAACCTGATATGTCCAAAATGACCCTAGGTCATTAAGGAACCGACACGTGTCCAACGGTCGGCAAACACACGCGACAGCTTGGCTTGGGCTACAAGCAAAGCTGACTCATCCAGCTCTGGATGAGGTTTGCTCTTATTGTCTTGGCACGAAGACATAGGATTTTGTTGAGCATCACATTAGTCACTCTGACTTTGTTCACTTGGACCCCACTTAACAGTACGATGGTTCCTATGACTCAATAAAGAAGAAAGGAATCTACGAAATAGCTATGTCTTCGCACTCCATAGTCTTCAAGTGAATATCTTCACACGTCATAATCGTCATCGTGAATGTCTTCACGAACCACCATTGTCTTCAATGTCTTCACACATTTTTAGGGGTCATCTCTAGTAGGTAAACCGAATCAATGAGGGACTACTACCTGTGTTATCCTGTTATTCTCACAAACACATTAGTCCCTCACCACGTTTGTCGTCAATACTCCAAAACCAACTAGGGGTGGCACTAGATGCACTTACAATCTCCCCCTTTTTGGTGATTGATGACGAACTGGTTGAAGTTTTCAACGGGGATAAAAGTATGTGAAAGTTTAGTTTTGTGAGCATTGCCTTCATAGAACAAAAGAGGCTCCCCCTGAAGATGTGCATATAAGTAGTTTGCTTTTGAATGCAAATGCACATGGCAGGTTTTGCTTTGTGGAGGCCATCTTCAATGTATCAAGATAAATCATCATGCATATATAAAAGTAATGAAGATAATGATATGCATAATGAAAAATGGACGTCTGCAAAATGACTTCATGCGGAATTTATCATCGCATCACAACGTAGTAGCAAAAGTAGTAGATGACCATCAAGTTTAAGTGTTCAACTCAAGAGCAGAATAGTTTCAAAAATGAGAGTTGCAAGCACTTAGCAAATATTAAGGCAACCACCCCATATGGACCCACTTGAAGACTACCAACCTCATATGCTTGTCTCCCTTTTGTCAGTAAGGACCAAAAAGGTTTGAAGACATAGAGTTTCTATGTCTTCCCAGGTGGAGACGAAGTTGGAGCAGCAAGGTCGATGTTGGAGTTAGGTGGTGTAGAGGGGCCTGGGGCAGCATATTGATGCAATGAAGCTAATGCTACGCTGTCGGCTCCAAAACCTGACAGAGGAGATCTTGGGCTTCGTGTATGGGTTCTTGGCACTGTCGAAGAATGTGTTGTGCTCTCTGAAGCTGAGCACACTAAACGAGTCATGTGTTGTTGCAGCACTAGGAAGCCTTGGTAGTCTTGGCTTTGGCTTCAAAGTCTGAGGCCTCTGCTCCATGCGATAATCATATTGTGGCCCGGGAGCGGTGGGTGGAACCAATATAGGCCATCTGACAGTTACCAACTCACCTTAATAGAATGCGCGTTCCATGGTATGTGTCCTTGGTGGAGGAACAGCGTCATCAAAAGTGATTGGGTGTTCACCAACATTGTCATTGGCTTCAGTATTGATGTTGGTGGCAGCCACATTGGCTTCAACCTCCATCTCTTCAATGACTGGAGGTTCTGGCACAAGCACATTCTCGGCTTGTATGACTGGATCACTGGCAGGGGGATTGGATTCTCTTTCTTCATTGGCTCATGCAGCCGGATTGTCTTCAGCAGCTTTTGCTTCGGACTCTTGAGCAGTCGCAGAGGGGATGGCGTCAGGGAACACTTGATGTGCTACTGAGCCAGCTTGTTGCACATCCTCCTCTGGTATGCTTGACATGGATGCCTGAGACCTGGGACCTCTGTGAAGCCTCCTGAAGGAAGGCGACGCCTGTGGTGAGGGGATAGTGAAATCAAAGTCGTCAGGACTTTCTTGCTGACTCTCAAGCACCGGAGTGGTGACTTGAGCTGGAGGAGTGTGCAGAATAGATTCATCATCCATTGGCATATCCTGAGTGATTGGTGTCATAGGACGAGGAGTTAGAGGATCGCGTTTATGTGCCCAATGATTCTGCAGGAGGCACATGATTCGCCATATTTGATTCACCCAGGAAACACTAAGATGTACCTGGATTTAAAGGAAAGTCT
This sequence comes from Triticum dicoccoides, assembly GCF_002162155.2. Taxonomy (NCBI): domain Eukaryota; kingdom Viridiplantae; phylum Streptophyta; class Magnoliopsida; order Poales; family Poaceae; genus Triticum; species Triticum dicoccoides. The sequence continues at coordinate 120,399,503 of NC_041389.1, forward strand.
CTGGTGGACAGGAATGAAGAAGGATATAGCCGAGTATGTAGCAGTATGTGATGTATGTCAAAGTGTTAAGGCAGAGCATCAGAAGCCAGCTGGATTGCTATAGCCATTGCCGATACCCGAATGGAAGTGGGATAAGCTTGGCATGGATTTTATCACTGGATTGCCCAGGACTCGTTCAGGCTATGACTCTATCTGGGTTGTAGTCGATAGTGTGACGAAAGTAGCTCATTTCATCCCGGTGAAGACCACATATACGAGTGCTAAGTTGGCAAAGATATACATAACCAGGATCGTATGTCTACATGGAGTTCCGAGGACCATTGTATCAGATAGAGGAACCCAGTTTACTTCAAAGTTTTGGAATCAGTTGCATGAAACTTTGGGTACCAGGCTAGAGTTCATTACAGCCTTTCATCCATAGACATATGGACAGACCGAGAGAGCCAAAAAAGATTCTATAGGACATGTTGAGAGCTTGTGCGCTAGATTATGGACCTAGTTGGGATGACAGTTTGCCATATGCAAAGTTTTCTTATAACAACAGTTATCCAGCCAGTTTGAAGATGGCCCCTTTCGAAGCCTTGTACGGAAGGAGCTGCAGGACACCGTTATCGTGGGATGAAGTTGGAGATCGACAGTTGTTTGGACCGGATTTAACCAAAGACTCTGAAGAGAAGGTTAAGTTGATTCACGAGACACTCAAGGTAGCCCAGTCTAGGTAGAAGAGTTATGTAGATACTAAACGCAAGGAGATAGTTTACAAAGTCGGAGACAGAGCCTATCTTCATGTGTTCCTGCTTCGAGGAGTTAAGCATTTTGGAGTCAAGGGAAAGCTAGCACCACGTTTTGTGGGACCATACAGAGTTTTGGAACGCATGGGAGAGGTTGCCTACAAGCTAGAATTGCCAGAAGGATTGTTAGGAGTTCATGATGTGTTTCATGTTTCCCAGTTGAAGAAGTGCCACGCAGAGATGGCCGATATTCCTCTGAGAGATGCAGTGCCACTGGAAGCTATTCAGTTAAATAGTGATTTGGCTTAGGAAGAGAAGCCAGTCAAGATTCTCAAGTTTTCCAGCCGAGTTACTCGCAGCAAGGTTATCAAGTTTTATAAAGTCCAGTTGAGCCACCATATCGAGGAGGAAGCCACCTGGGAGCGAGAGGAAGATCTCTATAGAGACCACCCAAACTTTTTTGCTGACCAACCCGAATCTCGAGGGCGAGATTCATCTTAAGGGGGGTAGGTTTGTAACATCCCAAATTTCAATTTGGATGTTATACATAGATCATCATATGCATATCATATTTATTCTTGCGTTTTGTTGTGATCCTGGAAATCTTAAGCAACTCAAGGACCCAAGGAGAGAGTTGGAGGTTTCACAAAAATCATATTTGAATTTATTTCAAATTTGAAGAAATGATCAATTTGATTTTATTTATTTTCTCTCCAATTATTTCCAATATTAAAAATAAATGAGAGAAGATAATATGACTTCTTCAAATTAAGAGAAATATTGGAGAAAGAATTTTAAAATCAAATTATGATTTATTTGGTATTTTATTTGCTATTTTATTTGAATTAGAAAAATATGCAGTTTTGAAAATTGCATTTTTAGGCTAGAAAAATGTTCACTTTGTTCTAGATATTTTACTTAGAGAGTGAAAATTGTTTTTGGCATATTTTTAGATTTGTTTTATATTTTATTAGAAATTTTTTCCTTTCGGGCAAAATTATTTAAAAAAAATCTTCCCGCCTGACTGGGCCGAAGGCCCAGCCGAGCACGCGAGCCCAGCCGCCACGCCACCCTCCTCCCCCGTGCGAAGCATGAACGCCGAGGGGAGTCTGAGCCGGACTCCACCCATGCCGGCCCCTTCCCCAAGCCGCCGCCCCGGAGGCCCCCTATAAAGCCGCCGCCACACCCCGCTCGCAGCAGCAGCAGAGCCCGCAGCCGCCGCCGCTACCCGCGCTGTCGCCCCACCGCCTCGTCGCCGCAGACGCCCACGCCGCCGACGCCATCGTCCAATCCTGCCGCCGCCGCCGGTTTGCTCGTTAACCGGTAAACCGTCGAACCGTCCCGTTTTTTCGGTTTAGCCCGGTTTGTTTTATTAGATCGGTTTTTCGTTAGGGTTTATTCACTTAACGAATGCCCGTTCGTTCATTCGTTTTAACCAACGCTTTTCATTGGTTAAGTTCTGATAGCGAACTTTCGTTCGTTAGCGTTTTTCTTTTCAGTTTATTTTCGGTCAGGAACCTATCCGCGAATAGTTTTCTCGTGATTTAGCCCCTGATATTTAAACTAGCATAACTTTTTACTCATTTATCCAAATTAGATGAAACCAGCGCCAAAATCTCTGTATCGTTCTGTTCTTTCCAGTTAACCAACTTGAACATGATTTTGGTACTGTAAAATTTGAGTTTAGTCCAGATTAGTGAATGATCTTGTTTCGTTTGTATTTTGAGTTTCGTTACTCCGTTTGAGTTGAATTTTTGCAAATTGTAGCTAATACATGTACCTACTGCTAAGATCTACTTCACATGTTAATAGCGTTGTGAGGTTTTGACTTTTGTTAGTTTAAGCCGTTTGCTTGTTTCGTGTTTGATTTGGATCTTTTCTCGGTTTTTCTCGTGTTTCGTTTGAGTGATTGCTTATGTATGCTATTGTTTGTCTACGCTAGATTACCCGGAGTGCGAAGCTTGTTAATACGAATCTCTAGAGTTTGCAGATCGTCAGCAAGGCAAGTTACACTTTGATCATACTCTTTTATACCCAGTTTTTACTATGCATTAGTTCTGCCCCTCAAATATTTGCATGAGTAGGATTAGGAACATGTGGTTTTGGTTGTAGTGCTTGAGGTAGGAACCTAATACCTTTTGATCACCCCGAGAATATACGTTATGCTTATTATTGCTTAGCCATGCTAGTAGACGGGGATTGGATCGTGATTCACACATGGAAGTTTGAGAGTTATTTAATCATGGATAACATTAAGGTGGCAACTTTAATATACCTCTGGGTGGATTGGTTGAGGCACCTGGGGAACCCAGTGTTGCCTGTTTTTGGAAATCCCAGAGTACCCGTGTGATTATCCTATGGAATGCCACCTGGGCTCAAAGGGATCATAAGATTATTCATGCGAGAAACTTCTGTGCGCAGCCACAAGCCATTATGGGCTCTGGCATAGTTGAGTAAGTTGTGTGAGCTCTTGAAGAGGTAGACTAGCAGATGTAGGGGAAAGTAGGTGGTACTGTCTACCCGGAGTAGAGAGTTAATGCTTCAGAAAGGCCATGTCTCGATCATCCGATCATGGATGCGATCGAGTCTTGTGGGGAAAAGTGTGTGGACCTCTGCAGAGTGTATAAACTAATCATGGTTAACCGTGTCCCCGGTTATGGACATCTTGAGTATCTGGTACTTGAACCTATTGATGTGATCTCATCATGTTACTTTAATTAATTTGAATTGGGTTAATGATGATAGTTTTACTTGGGATTTGAGTTGGGGTTACCTTCTCAAATAATGGGCAACTGGGAGTAGTTAAAATAATTTTTTTCCTTTCTTGTAGGGAAAAACTAGCTTTATGCAAAATCATAAACTTACAGCCTCCACCAACCAAATATTGCATGTAGATGTAGTTCTTGCATGTCATTGCTTTATAGTATAACTCTGCCAGCATATTCCATGTGCTGACCCGTTTCGGGCTGCAACATTTCATGTTGCAGACTACTCAGACAACGAATAATGTGCAATAGGTCGTTGTTTTGCACTCAGCTATGCCGTTGGAGTTGATGGACTCATTTACCTTCGAAGCTTCTGCAGTTATCTAGTTTAGTTGGCCTTCACCCATACTATTTTTGTGTAATTATACTCTTTATGAGGACTCAATGTAATAAGTGTGTGATTGAAACTCCGTTATAATTCTTTGAGTACTGTGTGTGTCAGCATTACCGATCCAGGGATGACACTGATGCACAAAGACGTGACCGTTTGAGGTCTGGTCGCTACAAGATGGTACCAGAGCACACGCTGACTGTAGGACGCGACCACTAGAATGAGCCACAGGATTTCTCTTCTCTACTCATTTCTAATTCTCCTCTCTTTCTACTCTTTAGATGGCGGATCCCAGGAACAAGTTCACTCAGCCGGATGACGACACCCCTTTTGGAAAGCACTTGAAGGAAGTCACTAAGTATCTGAACAACGGATTACCAAGTTTCACGGGGACTTTCTCTACATCGGTACCGGAAGAGGAGCGCCGGAAGATCAAAGTCTGGATACCTGGGAGGACCTTTGCGCCAACAATAGAACCTATTGATTTCTACCTAGATGCACCAAGCTGGAGTACATGAAAGAGCATGGCCGCACATATCACCTTTGGACGCATATGTGAGGTGTATCACAAGGAGCTAGAGAATACCATTTACCAGATATGTGGCAGCTGAGATGACAAATGGGAGATGATTCGTACCAGGAGGGATGGATCAATTGCAGCTTACATTCAAGAGATGGGAGATCACATTCGCCGATAGGAGAATCAACAAATTATGCACATGAAGAAGATCAAGAAACTGGTGAGGATAAACAACGAGCTAGAAGAGGAACTCAAGTCTACGCGCGATGGATACGAGGAAGAGATTGTTGTACTACTGGAGAAGAATGAAGACATGAAGAAGAAGCTGGGTATATTCATGGGAGATCCTGCGCCAGAGGAGGATAACCACTCAGGAGACTGCATCATCATCGACGACACCGACTCCGACCCTGATAGTGATGATGATTTTTAAGACAAAGCTGGAGCAGATATCATGGAGTCTTCATCTGATGAAAATTTCTAGATGACCACCATTGTAACTAGTAGTATTTTCCTCCAAGTAGTTAGCAATGGTCGAGTTTGTAATCATAGGTTAGACCGCTTTGTGTGTTCTTGTGTGCTATTGATTGAAGTGAAATTGATTGTGTTTGTATCATGAGCATTATGGGTAGTGAATCTCTCTTAGACCCCATTCTATTCTGTTTTCTCGCCCCTTCTAACCCATCATATGCCTCCGAGACGTGACAATGGATTTTCCTTCCCACCGGAGCTTACTCGGTTGATCCAGCAGTAGAATGCCTTGACGCAGATATTAGTTCAGAACCAGAACCAAGGCAACAACAACAACAACAACCCACCACCACCACCACCACCCCTGTTGATCACTTAGCCCGCTTCCTAAGGTTGAATCCGCCGGTGTTCTCTAGTAGCACCGAGCCGATTGTTGCCGATGATTGCTCCGCAAGATTGGAAGAGAGCTGACAACTGCAGGTTGTACATATGTGGAGAGAGTGCATTTTGCTGCACATCAGCTTGATGGACCCGCAGCATCATGGTGGGAGAATTTCACCGCCACTTACCCCATTGACACGGTTACATGGGATTAGTTTCAGCAGGCTTTCTGCACTGCCCATGTTTTAGCAGGAGCTATGAGCATGAAGAAGCGCGAGTTTCACAACTTGTGCCAAGGAGGACGTACGGTGATCCAGTATGTGGATGAGTTTAGCAAGTTAGCACGCTATGCCCCTGATGACGTAGCTATAGATGCCGCTAAGCAGGAGAGGTTTCTGGAAGTACTGAATGATGAGCTGAGCATGCAGTTGATGGTGGCAACATTCAACAACTACCGGGAGTTGGTAGATAGGGCTCTCATGATTGAAGGCAAGCAACAACAGATTGATAATTGCAAGAGGAAGTATGGACAGGAGAGGTACACTTCAGGAGCTCAGGAGAAGCCCCGCTATTCCCCGTACTCAGGAGGACATACCCACAACCATGGAGGACACATGCACAACGGAGCAAGTTCACACAACCATAGTAGCCCCAAGAATGGCAATGGGAATGGAGGAAGCAGCAGCCAGAACCGTTCCAATCCTTCAACACCAGCCAAGAGGGATCTAAGCCACATTACCTATTTCAAGTGCCAGAAGACCGGACATTATGCCACTGAATGTCCTGAAGCAAAGAATGGAAATGGCAATGGAGGTTCTACCAAGAAGTCCAACCCCTTCACCAAAGGTAAGGTGAACCACGTCAGCGTGGAGGAGATTGAGGATCAACCTGACGTAGTTGTCGGTAAGTTTTTGATTAATGCATTTACCGCACTTGTTCTTTTCAATACTGGTGCATCGCATTCATACATATCAAGGGGATTTGTGGACAAGTTTAAGTTGCCAACCCTAGCCCTTAGGTCATCCATGTTAGTAAGCTCGCCAGGAGCAGAGTATATGGCCAGCCGATGGTGTGATCGGTTACCCTTAACCATTGGTAGCCATGTGTTTCCCTCTGATCTAATAATTTTGGAGTCACAAGGATTGGATATAATACTAGGTATGGATTGGGTATTGAAGTATGGACGAAACATTGATTGTGCTAGTAAGTCGATACTTGTCACCACCCCAGAAGGAAAGAGGATCAAGTATGTATCCCGGCATGTGCCGAAGAGGACTCAAGTGAATTCCTTATCATGAGTTGTACAGGAGGAAGTACCAGTGGTGAAGGATTACCCCGATGTATTTCCGGAGGAGTTACCAGGCATGCCACCGGATCGAGACATTGAGTTCTTGATTGAGCTATTGCCAGGCACCGGACCAATATCAAAGAGACCGTATCGGATGCTCGCACAAGATCTGGAGGAAATTAAGAAGCAGATGAAGGAGTTACTGGAGAAAGGTTACATCCGACCAAGTTCATCACCTTGGGGAGCCCCAGTGCTTCTAGTGGAGAAGAAAGATGGATCTTTAAGGATGGTTGTTGATTATCATGCGTTGAATGAGGTGACGATCAAGAACAAATACCCACTGCCGATGATCAATGATTTGTTTGACCAGTTGCAAGGAGCTAAAGTTTTCTCTAAGATCTATCTTCGATCAGGTTATCACCAGTTGAAGATCCGAGAGCAGGATATACCTAAGATAGCTTTTACCACAAGGTACAGGCTATATGAGTATAGCGTTATGTCATTTGGTCTGACTAACGCGCCTGCCTATTTCATGAACATGATGAACAAAGTGTTTATGGAGTTTTTGGATAAGTTCGTCGTGGTTTTCATTGATGATATATTGGTCTACTCGAAGAATGAAGAGGAGCATAAGGAGCATTTGTGTTTGGTTCTTGAGAAGCTCAGAGAACATCAGTTGTATGCCAAGTTCAGCAAATGTTAGTTTTGGTTAAATGAAGTTGGATTTCTCGGACATGTTATCTTCGGAGAAGGAATAGCAGTAGAGCCTACCAAGGTTGCTTCTGTGACTAAATGGGTGGCACCCACATCAGTTGGAGAGATCATGAGTTTTCTTGGAATCGTAGGTTACTATCGGAGGTTCATTGAGAATTTCTCCAGGATTGCAAAGCACATGACGGAGTTATTGAAGAAGTACACCAAGTTTAAATGGACTGAGGAGTGTGAAGCCAGTTTTCAGGAGTTGAAGAAACGTTTGGTTACAGCCCCAGTGCTGATTCTCCCAGACCAACGTAAGGATTACCAACTATATTGCGATGCTTCACGCCGAGGACTTGGAGCTTTACTTATGCAAGAAGGAAACATTGTTTCATATGCCTCAGGACAGCTTAAACCTCATGAGCTGAATTATGCTACACATGATTTGAAGTTAGCAGTTGTGGTGCATGCACTGAAGACATGGAGACACTTTCTCATTGGAAACCATTGTGAGGTATACAATGATCATAAGAGTTTGAAATATATCTTCACGCAAAAGGAGTTGAACCTCGGGCAAAGAAGATAGTTGGAGCTCACCAAGGATTATGATATGAAATTGCACTATCATCCCAGAAAGGCCGATCTCGTAGCAGATGCGTTGAGCCGCAAGAGTTATGTTAACACACTCATAACCGGAGAATTACCTAAGGAGTTAGGAGATGATCTTCGAGAGCTACGTTTGGAGATAGTTCTGAGAGGTTATGTTGCAGCATTGGAAATTAAGTCCACTTTGATGGGTAAGACCAGAAAGCCCAGAAGACTGACAAGGAGATTGCCGAGATAAAGGAAAGGATGAGTAAAGGAAAGGCTAAAGGATTTCGTGAGGATGAGCACGACACGTTATGGTTTGAGGATCGCGTTTATGTGCCCAATGACCCCGAGATCAGGAAGTTGATTCTGCAGGAGGCACATGATTCGCCATATTCGATTCACCCAGGAAACACTAAGATGTACCTGGATTTAAAGGAAAGTTTCTGGTGGATAGGAATGAAGAAGGATATAGCCGAGTATGTAGCAGTATGTGAGGTGTGTCAGAGTGTTAAGGCAGAGCATCAGAAGCCAGCTGGATTGCTACAGCCATTGCCAATACCCGAATGGAACTGGGATAAGCTTGGCATGGATTTCAGCACTGGATTACCCATGACTCGTTCAGGCTATGACTCTATCTGGGTTGTAGTCGATAGTTTGACAAAAGTAGCTCATTTCATCCCGGTGAAGACCACCTATACGAGTGCTAAGTTGGCAAAGATATACATGACCAGGATCGTATGTGTGCATGGAGTTCCGAGGACCATTATATCAGATAGAGGAACCCAGTTTACTTCAAAGTTTTGGAATCAGTTGCATGATACCAGGCTAGAGTTCAGTACAACCTTTCATCCACAGACAGATGGACAGACCGAGAGAGTCAATCAGATTCTGGAGGACATGTTGAGAGCTTGTGCGCTAGATTATGGACCTAGTTGGGAGGACAGTTTGCCATATGCAGAGTTTTCTTATAACAACAGTTATCCAGCCAGTTTTAAGATGGCCCCTTTCGAAGCCTTGTACGGAAGGAGGTGCAGGACACCATTATCGTGGGATGAAGTTGGAGATCGACAGTTGTTCGGACCGGATTTAATCAAAGACTCTGAAGAGAAGGTTAAGTTGATTCACGAGAGACTCAAGGTAGCCCAGTCTAGGCAGAAGAGTTATGTGGATACTAAATGCAAGGAGATAGTTTACAAAGTCGGAGACAGAGCCTATCTTTATGTGTCCCCGCTTCGAGGAGTTAAGCATTTTGGAGTCAAGGGAAAGCTAGCACCACGTTTTGTGGGACCATACAGAGTTTTGGAACGCATGGGAGAGGTTCCCTACAAGCTGGAATTGACAGAAGGATTGTCAAGAGTTCATGATGTGTTTCACGTTTCTCAGTTGAAGAAGTGTCACAGAGAGATGGTCGATATTCCTCTGAGAGATACAGTGCCACTGGAAGCTATTCAGTTAGATAGTGATTTGACTTATGAAGAGAAGTCAGTCAAGATTCTCAAGTTTTCTAGCCGAGTTACTCGCAGCAAGGTTATCAAGTTTTGCAAAGTCCAATGGAGCCACCATACCAAGGAGGAAGCCACCTGGGAGCGAGAGGAAGATCTCCGTAGAGACCACCCAAACCTTTTTGCTGACCAACCTGAATCTCGAGGCCGAGATTCATCTTAAGGGGGGTAGATTTGTAACATCCCAATTTTCAATTTGGATGTTATACATAGATCATCATATGCATATCATATTTATTCTTACATTTTGGTGTGATCCAGGAAATCTTAAGCAACTCAAGGACCCAAGGAGAGAGTTGGAGGTTTCACAAAAATCATATTTGAATTTATTTCAAATTTGAAGAAAGGATCAATTTGATTTTATTAATTTTCTCTCCAATTATTTCCAATATTAAAAATAAATGAGAGAAGATAATATGACTTCTTCAAATTAAGATAAATATTGGAGAAAGAATTTTAAAATCAAATTATGATTTATTTGGTATTTTATTTGCTGTTTTATTTGAATTACAAAAATATGCATTTTTGAAAATTGAGGCCAGAAAAATTTTCACTTTGTTCTAAATATTTTACTTAGATAGTGAAAATTGTTTCTGGATTTTTTTAGAAAAAAAATTATATTTCATTAGAATTTTTTTTTCTTTCGGGCAAAATTATTTAAAAAAATCTTCCCGCCCGACTAGGCCGCCCCAGCCGCCGCGCCGCCCTCCTCCGCTGCGCAATGCACGGGCGCCGAGGGGAGTCCGAGCCGGACTCCACCCGCGCCGGCCCCTTCCCCAAGCCGCCGCCCCCAAGGCCCCCTATAAAGCGGCAGCCTCGTTGCCTCACCGATGCCGCACCCCGCCCGCAGTAGTAGCAGCGCCCGCAGCCGCCGCCGCCGCTTCTTGCCACCGCCGCCGCACTGCTGCGCCACCGCAGACGCCCGTGCCGCCGACGCCGTTGTCCGATCCCGCTGTCACCGCCGATTTTCTCGTTAACCGATAAACCGTCGAACCGTCCCGGTTTTTTTCGGTTTAGCCCGGTTCATTTTATTAGATCGGTTTTTCGTTAGGGATTATTTATTTAACGAACGCTTGTTCATTCATTCGTTTTAACGAACGCTTTTCGTCGGTTAAGTTCTGATAGCAAATGTTCGTTCGTTAGCGTTTTTATTTTTAGTTTATTTTCGGCCAGGGACATATCCGCAAATAGCTTTCTCGCGATTTAGCCCCTGATCTTTAAACTAGCATAACTTTTTACTCGTTTACCCAAATTAGATGAAACCAGTGCCAAAATCTCCGTATCATTCTGTTATTTCCAGTAAACCAACTTGAACATGATTTTGGTACTGTAAAATTTGAGTTCAGTCCAGATTAGTAAATGATCTTGTTTCATTCGTATTTTGAGTTTCATTGCTCCGTTTGAGTTGAATCTTTTTGCAAATCATAGCTAATCACATGTACCTACTGCTAAGATCTAATTCACATGTTAATAGCGTTGTTAGGTTTTGACTTTTGTTAGTTTAATCCATTTGCTCGTTTCGTGTTCGATTTGGATCTTTTCTGGGTTTTTCTCGTGTTTCGTTTGACTGATTGCTTATGTATGCTATTGTTTGTCTATGCTAGATTACCCGGAGAGCGAAGCTTGTTACTATGAATCTCTAGAGTTTGCAGATCGTCAGCAAGGCAAGTTACACTTTGATCATACTCTTTTATACCCAGTTTTTACTATGCATTAGTTTTGCCCCTCAAATATTTGCATGAGTAGGATTGGGAACATGTGATTTTGGTGTTAGTGCTTGAGGTAGGAACCTAATACCTTTTGATCACCCCGGGAATATACGTTATGCTTATTATTGCTTAGCCATGCTAGTAGATGGGGATTGGATCGTGATTCACACATGGAAGTTTGAGAATTATTTAATCATGGATAACATTAAGGTGGCAACTTTAATATACCTCTGGGTGGATTGGTTGAGGCACCTGGGGAACCCAGTGTTGCCTGTTTTTGGAAATCCCAGAGTACCCGTGTGATTATCCTATGGAATGCCACCTGGGCTCAAAAGGATCATAAGATTATTCATGCTAGAATCTTCCGTGTGCAGCACAAGCCATTATGGGCTCTGACATAGTTGAGTAAGTTGCGTGAGCTCTTGAAGAGGTAGACTAGCAGATGTAGGGGGAAGTAGGTGGTACTGTCTACCCGGAGTAGAGAGTTAATGCTTCAGAAAGGCCATGTCTCGATCATCCGATCATGGATGCGGTCGAGTCTTGTGGGGAAAAGTGCGCAAACCTCTGTAGAGTGTATAAACTAATCATGGTTTGCCGTGTCCCTAGTTATGGACATCTTGAGTATCTGGTACTTGAATCTATTGATATGATCTCATCACGTTACTTTAATTAATTTGAATTGGGTTAATGATGATACTTTTAGTTGGGATTTGAGTTGGGGTTACCTTCTCAAATAATGAGCAACTGGGAGTAGTTAAAATAAATTTTTTCCTTTGTCGTAGGGGAAAATTAGCTTTATGCAAAATCATAAACTTACAGCCTCCACCAGCCAAATATTGCATGTAGATGTAGTTCTTGCATTTCATTGATTTACAGTGTAACTCTGCCAGCATATTCCATGTGCTGACCCGTTTTGGGCTGCAACGTTTCATGTTGCAGACTACTCAGACGACGAATAAGGTGCGATAGGTCGTTGTTTTGCACTCAGCTATGCCATTGGAGTTGATGGATTCATTTACCTTTGATGCTTCCGCAGTTATCTAGTTTAGTTGGCCCTCAGCCATACTATTTTTGGGTAATTATACTCTTTATGAGGACTCGATGTAATAAGTGTGTGATTGAAACTCTGTTATAATTCCTCGAGTACTATGCGTGTCAGCATTACCAATCCAGGGATGACACTAATGCACAGAGACTTGACTGTTTGAGGTCTGGTCGCTATAGGACGCCCAAGAGCCTTTCTCTTTTCAGCTTCATTATGTGCTTGCACACATTTCTGCGCATAATACTTTATGCGCACGCGTGAGCCTTTGGCTTCTTCAGGCTTCTTGTTGAATTCTGCCTTGAGGTCGTGCATCATATTCTTGAAGATTTTCACATCAGCTACGTTGAGCTTGTCCATGTGCTTCTTGAAGTGTGCCTTCTCATGGTCAATCTTGTTCTTGAGTTCGACGATTTTCTGAGCCAAGGCAAGTTCATTTGCAACGGCTTCATGAAAAGTAACACTGATGTCCACTGGCAGCTACAGATCATCAAGGTTGATGCATTGGTTCTCAAACCATTCATCAACAAAGTTGTTCAGAATGTCAGTATCAAATAGAGGCAGATCCTGGAAGATCTCAGCCTCCAGATTGCTCTTGATCAGCTGTTCCAGAGCATCATTTGCAAGATCTTCATCACTTGACAGATCAATAGTGTTTTCCTCATTGCGCAGGACGGCAGCTGGAGTGAGAGCCTGCCCAGAAACCTTCTTCGGCTTTGGCTTCTTGGTCCTCTTGGACACGCGGGGCTGATCTTTTGATTCCATACTGGCTTCAGGAGGTGCAGTTTTCAATGGCTTCTTCGTCGAAGCTTTTGGAGCAGCAGCAGAGGGCTTTAAAGCTTTAGGCTTTTTCTTCTGCTTTGGTGGTGAAGGAGCATCTTCAGAGTCGGTATCTTCTACAGATTGCTCCACTGTGTCCCTCTAGTTAGCAATGTGAGACACAAGCCCATCGAAGTTGGTGAAGGGGCCAATTCTGTTTTCATTGGCTTCACGTGTACCATCTGACCTTGGAGCAGACGGACCAAGGTAGAAGTCGAGTCCAAACTATTTCTTGTTCTGCTTGGCAGAATCCTTGGCTAACTGGAAGTTGCGCTTGAAGAGATCATCATCAATAGAAGAGATGATGGGTCAGCATTTTCTGGCTGAGGTCCTTGGACCATGCATGGATAGAACATCTGAGCAATAGCTTCAGGTTTTATCTTTGGTGCTAAGTTCTGTAAAGAATATCGCCCCACGGGCGCTTGATGGCATTCTTCTCAGCATATTCAGGTGTCAAGAAGTTGACTTGAACCACTGCTCAGCCCAATATCTTCGGATCCATTGGATTATGTTCTTGCACTGTGTATAGCTCTCTTCAGGATCAGATTTGTAGAGCTCATACAGATCTAGGTGTAGGTCCGGTGCATTATTGCAACGGTGTTGCCTGCCGCCTTTCCTTGCAGATTTTTCAGTGGCCATTGGATTTAGACGGATTGGCTTCAGAATAGTGAAAGACTTCCGTCGACTTGTCAAACAAGAACTGGCTTTAGGAGATTAATTATGACACTGTAAGAATTATGCAAATGAATGGAGACTGTGAGAACCAAGGGATTCTTGAAGGAAATATGCCCTAGAGGCAACAATAAAATTATTATTTATTTCCTTATTTCATGATAAATGTTTATTATTCATGCTAGAATTGTAACCGGAAACTTAGTACATGTGTGAATACATAGACAAAACATATAGTCCCTAGTATGCGTCTACTTGATTAGCTCCTTAATCAAAGATGGTTATGTTTCCTAACCATAGACTTGTGTTGTCATTTGACGAACGGGATCACATCATTAGGAGAATGATGTGATGGACATGACCCATCCGTTAGCTTAGCATTATGATCGTTACAGTTTCATTGCTACTGCTTTCTTCATGACTTATACATATTCATCAGACTATGAGATTATGCAACTCCCGAATACCGGAGGAACACTTTGTGTGCTACCAAACGTCACAACGTAATTGGGTGATTATAAAGGTGCTCTACAGGTGTCTCCGAAGATGTTTGTTGGGTTGGCATAGATCGAGATTAGGATTTGTCACTCCGTGTTTCGGAGAGGTATCTCTGGGCCCTCGCGGTAATACTCATCACTATAAGCCTTGCAAGCATTGTGACTAATGAGTTAGTTGCGGGATGAAGTATTACAAAACGAGTAAAGAGACTTGCCGGTAACAAGACTGAACTAGGTATGATGATACCGACGATCGAATCTCGGGCAAGTAACATACCAATGACAAAGGGAACAACATATGTTGTTATGCGGTTTGACCGATAAAGATCCTCGCTGAATATGTAGGAACCAATATGAGCATCAAGGTTCGGCTATTGGTTATTGACCAGAGATGTGTCTTGGTCATGTCTACATAGTTCTCGAACCCATAGGGTCCGCACGCTTAACGTTCGATGATGATTTGTATTATGAGTTTATGTGACTTGATGTACCGAAGGTTGTTCGGAGTCTCGGATGAGATCACGGACATGACAAGGAGTCTCGAAATGGTCGAGACATAAAGATTGATATATTGGAAGACTATATTCGGACACCAGAATTGTTCCGAGGTGTATCGGGTATTTTCCGGAGTACCGAGGGGTTACCGGAACCCCCCGGGGGGTTATTGGGCCTCATGGTCCAAGTGGTGGAAGAGAGGAGGCAGGCCAAGGTGTGGCGCGCGCACCCCCTTCCCCTAGCCCAAACCGAATTGTACTAAGGGGCCGGACCCCTTTCCTTCTCTCCTCCCTCTCCTTCCCCCTTCTCCTTGTTGGAATAGGAAAGGGGGGCCGAATCCTACTTGGAGTAGGATTGCCCCGCCATGGTGCGCCTCCTCCCCTGGCCGGCCTCCTCCTCCCTCCCTCCTTTATATATGGGGGATGGGGGCACCCCAAAGACAAACAAGTTGATCTTTAGCCGTGTGCGGTGCCCCCTCCATAGTTTTCCACCTCGGTCATATCATCGTAGTGCTTAGGCGAAGCCCTGTGTCGGTGGCTTCATCATCACCGTCACCATGCCGTTGTGCTGACAGAACTCTCCCTCGGCCTTAGCTGGATCTGAGTTCGAGGGACGTCACTGAGCTGAATGTGTGCAGGTCATGGAGGTGCCGTGCGTTTGGTACTTGATCGGTTGGATCGTGAAGACGTTCGAGTACATCAACCGCGTTACTTAACGCTTCCGCTTTCGGTCTACGAGGGTACATGGACACACTCTCCCCTCTTGTTACTATGCATCACCTAGATAGATCTTGCGTGATCGTAGGAATTTTTTTGAAATTACTGCGTTCCCCAACAGTGGTATCAGAGCCAGGTCTATGCGTAGATGTTATATGCACGAATAGAACACAAAGAGTTGTGAGCGATAATAGTCATACTCCTTACTACCAATGTCTTACTTTGATTTGGCGGTATTGTTGGATGAAGTGGCCCGGACCGACATTACAAGACCGCGTTCATGAGACTGGTTCTATCGACGTGCTTATGCACATAGGTGGCTGGCGGGTGTCTGTTTCTCCAACTTTAGTTGAATCGAGTTTGACTACGGCCGGTCCTTGTTGAAGGTTAAAACAACGCAATTGACGAAAAATCATTGTGGTTTTGATGCGCAGGTAAGAATGATTCTTGCTAGAAGCCCGTAGCAGCCACGTAAAACTTGCAACAACAAAGTAGAGGACGTCTAACTTGTTTCTGCAGGGCTTGCTATGATGTGATATGGTCAAGGCATGATGTGATATAAATTGTTGTATGAGATGATCATGTTTTGTAACAAAGTTATCGGCAACTGGCAGGAGCCATATGGTTGTCACTTTATTGTATGCAATGCAATCACCATGTAATTGTTTTACTTTATCACTAAGCAGAAGCGATAGTCGCAGTAACAATAGTTGGCGAGACGACAACGATGCTACGATGAATATCAAGGTGTTGCGCCGGTGATGATGGAGATCATGACGATGCTTTGGTGATGGAGAACATGAGCACAAGATGATGATGGCCATATCATGTCACATATTTTGATTGCATGTGATGTTTATTTTTATGCATCTTATTTTGCTTAGTATGGCAGTAGCATTATGAGATGATCCCTTACTAAATTTCAAGGTATAAGTGTTCTCCCTGAGTATGCACCGTTACTACAGTTCGTCGTGCGGAAACACCACGTGATGATCGGGTGTGATAAGGTCTACGTTCACATACAACGGGTGCAAGCTAGTTTTGCACACACAGTATACTCGGCTTAAACTTGACGAGCCTAGCATATGCAGATATGGCCTCAAAACACTAAGACTAAAAGGTCGAACGTGAATCATATAGTAGATATGATCAACACAGTGATGTTCACCATTGAAAACTACTCCATCTCATGTGATGATCGGACATGGTTTAGTTGATTCGGATCACGTGATCATTTAGCTGACTAGATGGATGCCTATCTAAGTGGGAGTTCTTAAGTAATATGATTAATTAAACTTTAATTTATCATGAACTTAGTCCTGATAGTTATTTTGCATGTCTATGTTATTGTAGATCAAAGGCCCATGCTACCATTCCTTTGAATTTTAATGCGTTCCTAGAGAAAGCTAAGTTGAAAGATGATGGCAGCAACTACATGGACAGGGTCCATAACTTGAGGATTATCATCATTGCTGCACAGAAGAATTACATCCTGGAAGCACCGTTGGGTGCCAGGCCTGCTGCAGATGCTACTGATGATGTTAAGAACGTCTAGCAGAGCAAAGCTGATGACTACTCCATAGTTCAGTGTGACATGCTTTACAGCTTAGAATCGGGACTTCAAAGATGTTTTGAACGTCATGGAGCATATGAGATGTTTGAAGAGTTGAAGTTAATATTTCAAGCAAATGCCCGAATTGAGAGATATGAAGTCTCCAACAAGTTCTATAGCTGCAAAATGGAGGAGAATAGTTCTGTCAGTGAACACATACTCGGAATGTCTGGGTACCATAACCACTTGACTCAGGTGGGAGTTAATCTTCCTGATGATAGTGTCATTGATAGAGTTCTTCAATCACTGCCACCAAGCTATAAAGACTTCGTGATAAACTATAATATGCAAGGGATGAACAAGACTATTCCTGAGCTCTTCATGATGCTAAAGGCTGCGGAGGTAGAAATCAAGAGGAGCATCTAGTGTTGATGGTCAACAAGACAACTAGTTTCAAGAAAAAGGGCAAAGGGAAGAAGGGGAACTTCAACAAGAACGGCAAAAAGGTTGCTGATCAAGAGAAGAAACCCAAGTCTGGACCTAAGCTTGAAACTGAGTGCTTCTACTGCAAAGGGACTGGTCACTGGAACCGGAACTGCCCCAAGTATTTGGCGGATAAGAAGGATGGCAAAGTTGTAAGTGCATCTAGTGCCCCTTAGTGATTTTCGTGTATTGAAGACTTATAGGTTAAGTGACTGATGTGTTTGTGAGTGTACACAGGTCTATAAGTCTATGAGGAGTTTGATATTTACAGAGAAAGTCGACCCCTAAAAATGAAGTTCTTCGACTAAAGACTTTGATATTCTGAAGACTTTGAAAGTGAAGAAATTGGTGTGACCTTGAAGACTTGGTATTCATTCGAGGAATATGGAGCGTGAAGACTTTTGTTTTCGTAGTTCCATTTTCTCTTTCTTGAGTCATAGGAAACACCATACTGTTAAAGGGGGTCAAGGAAATACTAAGGAAAAATTTCCATGTGATGCTCAACTCAAAATCCTACACCTACCAATCCCTTCGAGTGAAGCCATTGGAAATCTCATATAGTTCAGTCAATTTCTTTAGTGACAGAGACGCAGTTCTTCTGGTCACTGAGGACTTTGCTCTGACTGAGGAGTTAGGAATTCGCCAGTGCGAATTGCCTACACAGTGAGGAACATGATAGCCCTGAGGAATTTGAGAGTCAAATTTCCGACCGTTGTTGTGCTGCGCGCCAGCTGTCCCAAAATATCTTATCCACCTAACGGTCATATCATTGAAGGGCATTTATGTCTTATCATGTCGGGCTGCTCCCTAGGCTATAAATAGCCGCCCCCTACAACCACTAGTTGGTTGGCTGCTCCGAGAGAACTTGACACTTGTCATTTGAGAGCAACCCATCCTCCGAGGACTTTGAGCGAAAATCATCAAGTGAGGAAAATCCCAAAACCAAACCCCCACAAACCCAAAGTGATTGAGCATCACTGAAGAAATTGATCCTGCATGGATCCGACGCTTGTTACCTTTGAAGACTGTGCTTCTTCCAGACGGTTAGGCGTCAAGGTCTAGAGCATCCAAGAGGAATTGTGGATCACCGAGTGACCAAGTCTGTGAAGGTTTGGAAGTCACCTGAAGACTTACCACGAGTGATTGGACGAGGCCTGCGTGGTCTTAGTTCAAGGAGAATACGGTGAGGACTGGGTGTCCTGAGTTGCGGCTCAGAGACTGGGTGTCCGGGACTATGTGTCCTCGAGTTTAAATACTCAGCCGCTCCAACCAGACGTACAACTGAGACAGCTATTGGAACTGGTTTACCAAATCATTGTCTTCACCAACTAACTGGTTCTATTTCCTCAACTCTTTCATTTCCTCATTACTGTGTTGCATGTTGTTCATATCTGTGCTTGAAGACTTTGACTGAAGACTTTCACAAATTCCTCAGTTCAATTTCTTCAGTCTGTCCGTCTTCATCTTGTTATCCTGTGTTTACGCTTTCTGTACTCTGTGCTAGTCTTCATTTCATCATGATGACTATGCTTGTATCCTGTTATGTTTACTTCTGAGTACTCATTCCGCTGCAAGTAGTTCTTCGCTAAGGAATTTCCTCACCAGCAAATTCCTCAGTGAAGAATTCATAAAAATCGCCTATTCACCCCCCCCTCTAGTCGATATAACGCACTTTCAATTGGTATCAGAGCAAGGTACTCCCTTGTTCTGTGTGATTTTGGTTTAACCGCCTGGAGTTTTAGTTATGTCGACCGCAGGTATGATCAAGGTCTTGGCTGGGTGTCCTACCTTTGATGGAACGGACTACCCCTACTGGAAGAACAAGATGCGAATGCATCTTGAGGTAATTGATAATGATCTCTGGTATGTTGTGGAAAATGGTGTCCCCACTGTCACTCCCTCACTGAACGCTACCGATGTGAAGAGATTCAAACAACTCGATTCTCAAGCGAAGAATATCATATGTGGCCATCTGAGCAAAGGACAGTATGGAAGAGTGAGTGCTTTGGAAACTGCTAAGCTTATCTGGGATAGGCTGTCCAAAGTAAATGAAGGAGTTTTAACCCAGCGTGACTCTCGAGTCGATGTTCTTCGGAATCTCTTCAACCGCTTCAAAAGACTCGACAATGAGAATGTCCAACAAACCTTTGATCACCTCACTGACATCTCAAATGAGCTTGAAGCCCTCGGTGCCACTGACATCACTGATCATGAAGTTGTGAAGAAACTGTTGAGATCGCTTGACTCCTCATTTGATACTCTGGGACTAATGATACAAGAACGTGCTGACTACAAGTCGCTTGATCCTGCTGATATCCTCGAAAGGCTAAACACTCACGAGTTCCAGCTTGCTGAAAAGAGAGATCTCTATGGCTCAAACTATGGCAAACCACGTGCCCTGAAGGCCAAGGCTGTGTCTGACTCTGAATATGAGGATTCTGGTAGTAGCCTGGGTGATCCTGAAGAATTGAGCCAGGATCTAGCACTGCTTGTGAAGAAATTCCAGAAGTTCACAAGACGTGGTCGCTTTGGAAAATCCTCAAGAGGCAATGATTCCTCATCCAGTGACTATAAGAGAAGGCTTTGCCACAAATGCAAGAAGCCTGGTCACTATATTCAAGATTGTCCTCAGTGGGAAAAGGAAATGAAGAAGAAGAAATACAAGGATTACAGTTCTGATGATGCAAAGAAGAAGAAGAAATCGTCAAAATCTTCGTCATCAAAATCTTCGAAGTCTTCATCTCACAAGAAGAGCAACTCCAAGAAGGATCGGGCATTCATTGGCAAGGAGATGGACTCTGAAGCTGAATTTGAGGAAAATGATGAAGAGGAGGCGTCTGAAGAATCTGAGTCTGGTGTGGCTAGTCTGGCCGTTGCTACTGCCTTCGTCAGCAAGTCCATCTTCAACACTGAAGAAACTGACTCCACCGACAAGCCTGATGAAGATAATGATGGCTACGCTCCCACCTATTGCTTCATGGCGAAAGGTGCTAAGGTACTCAAATACAACTCCTCTGACTCTAGTGAAAATGAATCTGATGAGGATCTCAAACCCAGCTACTCTAAACTTGCTAAGATTGCTGTGAAACAACAACGGGCTCTTGAAAAGGTTCAAAACATGCTAGATAAAAGTGATGATATGTTGGTTGAAGAAATGGATCGCACTAAAGCCTTGACTAAAAATCTTCAGAGACTTCAGTCTAGGTTTGATAACCTTCAAGGTCATCATAACACTCTCTTGTCTGATCATGAGAAACTTTCTTATGAATTTCTTCAAGAAAAGCAAGATCACGAGAAGCTTTGTCTTGAATCTCTTCAAAGAAAGGAAGATCTTGAAAAGCTAAGAGTGTGTTATGAAGATCTTCAGAAGGAGCGCGATTCATTACTAGCTCAACAAATCAGCGCTTCACAGGAAGAATTTGTTCCCCCTTGCTTAAAGTGCATTGAACGTGAATCTGCTAATTCTTCACCTGAATGTTCAAATGCTTCAAATGTTACAAATTCTTCATCTGCCTCTGCTATCACTAATTCCTCACCTGAGGACATTGCTAGTATCACTGACAATGCAGGGCTGAAGGAATTGTACATGACAGGCATGTACAAAAGCCTCAAAGGGCATCAGACACTTTGTGATGTGCTCAAAAAGCAGATCCTCAACAGAAACCCTAGGAAAGAGGGTATTGCCTTTGAGAGGAAACTCAATGCTGATGGAACATATTGGAAGCCTGAGCAGTACCCCAAAACCTCATGGGTTGCTGCAAAGGGACCTCCAGTTGATCCATCTAACTTATCTGGCTTTACATGTGAATCTCCTCATTCTTCTGATGAGTCATTTTACTCCAACTATAAACTGTTCAAAAAACAGAATGGTGAAGTATTTGCTAGATATGTTGGCACTAACTGCAGGAACGGTTCCCCTATGAAGAAAATCTGGGTTCCCAAAAGTTGTGTTGAAAGTCTTCAGGTGAATGTCCTCATGACACCACCTGTGAAGAACAGGAACCCCAGATCAAATTCTTCATATGGACCAAATTCTTCATATGGATCAAACTCTTCATATGGACCAAATTCTTCACATGGATCAAATTCCTCAACTGGATCAAAGTCCTCATATGATTATCATCGTGCTAACAACTCTGTCTCGCAGGGTAGAGCTAAGGGTTATGAATATGTGCATTATTCTTCAAACCATTATGTTCATAAGTCCTCAAGGAATTACTCTGCTTATTCATATGCTTACCCTAACCCCTCTTATGTGAAGCGAAATGGTTTGGCATCTTTGCCACCTTTCTCATATGGTGCTCGCAGAATGATGAACTCTTTGCCACCCCTCCAGATGTGGGTGGTGAAGAAAAAGAACTAATCTCTTCTGCAGGGTCAGGTCTCCAGACGTGCTCTAACGTCTGAAGAATTTGCTGGGGACCTGACAAAAATGCCTGAAGGGACGCAGGCGAATCATGATGAAATGAACTTTCGTTTCACACGTCCTCATACTGCTATATCTGTTTACTGCTTGATGAAATTCATCTGATGAACTTGATATCATATTCTTCACTGATGAAGCATATGAGATTGTAAGCTACACTAATTCATCTGCAGGATGATCAACCCAAAACCACTGAATGGGTCCTCGATAGTGAATGTACAAATCACATGACTGGTGACAAGAATCTATTGATGGATGCTCCCTTATCACTATCACCTCTGAAGCATATCATCTTTGCTGACAAAGGCAAAAGTCAGGTATTGGGTCTTGGTAAGGTTGCTATCTCTAAGGATAAGCACATGGACAAAGTCATGCTTGTTGAGTCCTTAGGATACAATCTCATGTCAGTCTCAATGCTTTGTGATCTTGATATGGTTGTTGTCTTTGGCAAATATCGATGTGTTGTGATTATGGAAGCTGACAATTCCAAAGTCTTCGAAGGCTTTAGGAGAGAAGATCTGTATATTGTTGATTTCTCTACAGGACCACAACCAGCCGTGTGTCTACTTGCAAAAGCTTCAGAAGGCTGGCTATGGCATCGACGACTTGGTCATGCAGGCATGAGGAATCTGAACACGCTTGCGAAGAAGAAGCATGTCATTGGCATTGAGAATGTCAAATTCCTCAAGGATCACTTATGCGGAGCATGTGAAGCCGGAAAAATGACCAAGGCCAAGCATCCAGCGAAGACTATCATGACCACTACCCGTCCATTCGAATTGCTTCACATGGACCTCTTCGGACCTAATCATTATTCAGCAGTCACTAATGATGCATCTCTATTGGTTTTGTCATTGTTGATGATTATTCTCGATATACATGGGTACACATTGTTACTTACAAACATGAAGTGCAGGAAGTCTTCAAACGATTTTCCTCGAGGGCTTCAACCAACTTTGGTGTGAAGATCAAGCATATCAGAAGTGACAATGGAACTGAGTTCAAGAATTCCGGTCTTGATGCATATCTTGATGAACTTGGTATTACTCATGAGTTATCTGCTCCCTATACTCCTCAGCAGAATGGCGTCGTGGAGCGCAAGAACAGAACTCTTGTTGAGATGGCTCGCACTATGCTTGATGAATACAAAACGCCTCAGCGTTTTTGGATTGATGCAATTGATACTGCTTGCCACATCATCAACAGAGTATATCTTCACAAATTCTTCAAGAAGACTGCCTATGAACTCCTCATTGACAAGAAACCCAATGTGAGTTATTTCAAAGTCTACGGTGCTAAATGTTGGATTAGAGATCCTCACCACAACTCTAAATTTGCACCAAAAGCACATGAAGGTTTTATGCTTGGTTACGGAAAGGACTCGCACACCTACAAAGTCTTCAACATTGTTCTTCACAAGATTGTTGACACTGTAGATGTGCGGTTCGATGAAACTAATGGCTCGCAAAGAGAGCACCTACCTTCTGTGTTAGATGAACCAGCACCTGAGGATGCTATCAAGCTCAAGGCAACTGAGGATGTCATTCCGACTGAAGAATCTGCTGAAGAATTCATTCCTGTTCATGAAGAACGTCGAGCTGATGCACCTGAAGAACAAGATGAGGAAAATGGTGCTGAAGACAACCAACTCATCCACGCGTTGCAAAAGAAGTGCAAGTGGAGAAGATCATCAATGACATTAGCGCACCAGGTCCTCTCACACGCTCAAAAGCATCACATTTATCTAACTTTTGTGGGCACTATGCTTTTGTCTCTATCACAGAGCCCACTAAGGTAGATGAAGCATTTCTGGAGCCGGAGTGGATTCAGGCTATGCAAGAAGAATTACATCAGTTCGAGCTGAACAATGTCTGGGAATTGGTCAATCGCCCAGATCCTCGCAAGCATAATATCATTGGCACAAAGTGGATCTACCGCAACAAGCAAGATGAAAATGGCCATGTGGTGAGGAATAAGGCACGACTAGTAGCTCAAGGCTACACACAGGTGTTCAAATTCGTCAGCAGCGCAATGGCATATTCATATCTCAGGAGAAATACCTCAAAGATGTACTGAGGAAATTCGGCATGCAAGATTGCAAAGGCGTTAAAATTCCTATGCCCACAAATGGCCATCTATGCACTGATGAAAATGGTATTGACTTCGATCACAAGGTATACCGCTCCATGATTGGTTCCTTATTGTACTTATGTGCATCTAGGCCAGATATAATGCTTAGTGTTTGCATGTGTGCCCGATTTCAAGTTGCACCGAAGGAATCACACCATAAGGCTGTGAAGCATATTCTTCGATATCTAGCTCACACACCAACACTAGGATTATGGTACCCCAAGGGCTCTGTTTTTGATCTCATTGGATATTCTGACTCTGACTATGCTGGTGATCGTGTGGACCGCAAGTCAACATCTGGCACTTGTCATTTCCTCGGACGATCTCTGGTCTGTTGGTCCTCAAAGAAACAGAACTGCATATCACTGTCTACTGCTGAAGCTGAATACATTGCTGCTGGCTCATGCTGTGCTCAACTGCTTTGGATGAAGCAAACCCTCAAGGACTATGGCGTCAACGTGAAGAATGTGCCTCTCCTCTGCGACAATGAGAGTGCCATCAAGATTGCTCACAACCCAGTTCAGCACTCGAAGACTAAGCACATCCAGATTTGTCATCATTTTCTTCGTGATCATGTGTTGAAGGGCGACATCTCCATCGAGCATGTGAAGACTGAAGAACAGCTAGCTGATATCTTCACTAAGCCCTTGGACGAGAAGAGATTTAGCAAGTTGCGGTGTGAGCTAAATATCTTAGAATCTTCGAATGTTCTTTGAAAAAGACACACATCCTAACCCTTATGCAGAATTGATGACTTAGATGTGCAACACATGAAGAAACGTTTTTCTTCAATCAATGAAGAATAACACTCTAAGTGTGAAGAAATTAATGAAGAATTTGATTCTCAGAACCCTATGACAAATGTACGCTGTGTCTGAAATCATCATTCTTATACGGTGGGTCACGCCACCACAAAAGTTGAAAATCTTCAATTTGAGTTTTTCCTCATCTTTGAAATTCTTCAGTCTTTCAAATTCTTCAACTTTGCAAAATCTTCACTGCTTCCGTCGTTTTTCTTCATTGGCTATAT
>NC_041389.1:120424678-120503822 GCF_002162155.2 Triticum dicoccoides
TGTGTGTGTGTGTGTGTGTGTGAGTTTATGTCCTCTACAGCATTCACTTATTGCTATTTCTTCAAGTTGCGATTTCTGCTAAGTGAATGTGATCGGACCCTTCCCCCTCTATGCTACACTCAACCCAATCTATTCACAAATTCTTCATGTGCGTTCTGATTGAAACTCGTTAAAAGTCTTCACTGTGTCCTTGTCAGCTGAAGAAATTGCGAACGAAACTTTAAAACAAATCTTATCCAGATTTTCGGTTTTACTGCTCAAACCGTTCCGCATCCCACGATGCATTATTTTATTCACCCACGATCTTACACGATCTCATCTGTACAGTACGTGGGTGACACATGTCGCGTGAAGAAGAAAGGGCAGGGGCATGTTCGTCCCAAAATCTTCGGGCGAACAGTTTTTACCGTGGCTATAAATACCCATCTCCCCTTCCTTACTTCATTTACTCCGCTCGGTCGCTGTCTCTCGCTCGAGCTCTCCTCAAACCCTAGCGCCGCCGCTACTCCATCGCCACCGGTGAGGAAGAGCTTCACTGCCTCGACCTCGTCGCCGTCGTACTCACGCCGGCTGCGGAAATCTTCACTCCGCCGCCGCCGTAGCTGTCTCCCTCTGCCAAGTTAGGGCGTGGGAGATCTAACTTGACGAACTTCACCGCTGTTCATCTCTGTTCGTCATGTTCTTCAGTTCGGGTAATTAAAAGTCACTTTTATTACTCGCTTTGATTCTCAAACTTTTCTGAAAATCTTCAAAGGTGTTTTATTCTTCAAATCTTCACATATGAACACCTCACACACTATATGCTCTTGATCCATCTCTCTAAGCACTCATTTCTTCAAGATTCCTCAATTGTGCGGATTTTCATCTGTACAACTCTGGAACCTAAGACAAGAACGCTTAGTGAAATTCCTCAAGGCGCAACTGGTCAAATTCCTCAAAACTTGTCTTTTTTGAAAAATCTTTTGAGAACGCATATGACCTCTCCAAATTCCTCGCACCTACACTCTGTTCACAGGTACTCATGTCCGCTGCTGAATCACTAGGTTCTCATCAACTTAACTCATTTGCAGCGTTCCTCGAAGAAAAACTGCATACTTCTTCAGAGTGTTCAATTGTTCAAATTCCTCATCTGAAGAAAATGGATGAAGGAAAGAGACCGCAGAAAGGAGGAAAGAAACCGGAGGTCATGACTGCTTTCGAGATCCCTGATGAAATATATAAGGATTATTGCACACCTGATGAAGCCAAGTCTGGCAAAGAAAACAAGAATCAGCGCAAAGTGCGCATTCAGAGGATTGAACGAAAATGGGCACGCGAATGGAGAGAATATCGATATGTTACTCCAAAGTACATGAAGAAATTCGCCTTAAATCCTCCATGCCCAAGAGCTCCATTGGCACCTGGCCAAGTCGCTGATCCCACTAGCATCAAAAGTGGTGAAGACTTTCCTGAAGAATGGGCTAGGCGCCAAGCAAAATTGGCAAGACAAGCCAAGGAGGCAGTGAGGAAATTCAATGAGGATTCTGCTGCTGCTGCTGCTGCTGCTGCTGAGACCTCGGTCAAGCCGAGGAAATCAATGCCGAAGAAGCCTGCTCGCAAGCCAAGTGCTTCACCATCAGCGCCCTCACGGCCAAGTTCCTCAGCCGCGCCCTCACGGCAACTTCCTCAGACTACTGCTGCTCCACCAAAGTCCTCAGAAGCTCCCTCCAAGTCCTCAACTCATGTGCATCTGGCTACATGTCAAAGGACTCAGGGTTTCTCAATTGCTTCTGGTGTCTCAGCGAGTTCCTCAGCTGCACCAATGTCCTCATCAGGCCCCACTCTGCTGAAGACAAAAGCAACAGCTGGACGCGGTCCTCGGCCAAGTCCAAGAAGGAAACAGGTTGCTTTCCAAGTGCCCTCTGATAACGAGGCTTCTGATGAAGAACTTGCAGAAATCATCAGAGACAGACAAGCAAAGGCCGCTAGAGCCAAAGGAACACCTGTGCCCCTGCTTCTGGATCCGAAGAAGATCCTCGACTACATTGACTTATGGCATAAGGATCCAAACACTCCAATGCATGATCTGCCTCTGACTCCTGGTCAAAGTCATATGCTAACCCATTTCATCGCTCAAGAGAAATGGAAGTTTGAAAAGGCTCGTGAGATAAAGAGAGCACAAGCTAGAAAGGAGAAGCTTCTGAAGAAGAACGTTGTCAGACTATCACCTGAAGAACTTCTCAAGGCTCAATCTGAGATCCAAGCCCTCAGCAAAGATTTCGATGCATACAATGCTGATTGGCAAGGAGCCAAAGTGAGATTCGTCAATTTGACGAAGAAAATGACAACTGTTGCAGCTCCATCGCAACAAGAAAATCCTCAGGCTGCAGACTCTGCTCAGCCTGCTGAAGAACATGCCAGCACTGCTGATGACTTTCAGCCTACTGATGAGAATACAAGTTCCAGGGCTGATGATTCCATTCCAGCCGCTGAAGAAATTCCCAGGGCATCCACTAGTGGTGCGCCTGAAGAAATTGAAGGGATCAGGGCAACTGCACCAGTTGCGCCTGAAGAAAATGAACCACAGTCCTCAGCTCCTCCCGCGCCAACACCAACTCCAATTCTTCCTTTTGCCTATGAAGTGAAGAAGACCAAGGCTGCAGAGCGAGCTGTAGTGAAGAAAAGGAAGGCATCAGCTGCGTCAAATTCTTCGGCCGCGAAGAAAAGGAAGCCAATGACCAGCTCGCTTGAAAATCCTATTGATGCCATTCCGATTTCCTCCATGTCATCAAAGGAAATTGTTCCTTATGGAGAAGACTACAAGATCCCAAGCGGATCTGATGAAGAAAATCATTCTGTTGCTACCTCAGAGCAGTTTGATGAAGAAATTGAAGTGGAAACATTCCCTTCAACGCCAGTCGTTTCCTCACCTATGCCTCAGTTCACAGCTGAAGAGGCTGGTGTTGAGGAAATTGAAAAAGAAGATGAAGATGTGGATATTGGATGCACTACACCTGTGATGAACGATGACTTTTGGGAAAGTCAGCATCCCAATACTCCTCTCTTCACTCCTATTCAACAAATTCCTCAGTCCCCGGCTACAACTGTTCAAATGGGCTCTGAAGAAACTCATCCCACATCGTCTGTTCATGAAGAAATTCCAGCCGCTAGTGCTGAAGAACCTGCTGCTGATCCCCAAACTGCACAAGAAGAGGAACCAGAAATTCCTCAGCCTGAAGCACCTGAGATCGTCATTCCTGAGGTTGTGCTGCAAATCACTAACACTCCTCTGCCCAAACCGAAGAATCCGTTCTCTAGCAAGCAAAAATTCAAGGCTGAAGACTTCTTTTCTGAGCATGTGTTCTTCACTGATTACAATCCATATGACTCTCGCATAAGGAAGAGACGTTTCTGGACTGCTACTCAAGCCAACTTCTATTCCTCAGTGCTCTTTGACAAGGACAAAATCTTCGATCATGAGCATATTCCTCATGTGGATATGGAATCTCTGCCGTGCTTCGAACCGGTCCTCCGAGTTATTCACGATGCAGGACTATTGAACTTCTGCACTGATATCTGTGATTGGAATGAAGAACTCATTCTTCAGTTCTATGCCACTTTGCATATCACCGGAGATGCTGAAGATGTCAATTCATGGGTGCTGGATTGGATGACAGAAAACACTCACTACAAGGCACCAGCAACTGAATTGCTTCGTGTCCTTCCTCTTGATCCTCCCCATGACAGTGCATGTTGCATCTACAATGACCGCGAACTGACAGATCATTATATGCAAGTGCTCATGAAGCCTTTGAAGCCAGGGCAGGCCCCACGAACCAAATTCCTCGTCAAGGAATTGCTATATGTGCCTCGGACTGTCTATCGTATCCTGACGAAGACAATGAGTCCTATCAAAGGCCACGACTCAAATGATGAAGATGTCGTTGGCATCATGAAGAACATGCTTTTCAACATCATTCATGGCGTTCCCGTCAACTTTCATGATTTCTTCATGAGGACTCTGGCTAATGTTGCAATGTCACCTTTTGAGTTGAAGCCCTATGCGCCTTGGATTATGAGATTCATAAGGGCAAGATCTTCACTGAATTACAAGGCTGACACTCTGAACCATGGTAGCTACTTGCCGCCCATTGAAGTCCTCAAGCGACCAGTTTCATCATCTGATGATAAGGGCAAGGCAGCTGCTGTGATCGATGAAGGCACTCGTCCATTGGATGGTCAATTCCGTCTGGCTACATCTTACTCCACCAATGACGATTCTGCAACACATGACACTGCCGCAAATACATCAGCCAAGCAAAAGCCTCAAGCAACAGCACCCAGGGTGATGACTGACCATGAGTTACTCCTCAGTCTTCATCAGAAGGTTGATCGCAATCACAAATGGGTGAAGCGTCAGTTTGCTGCAATTCTTCACAACATGACCTCAACTCATAATGCAGTGAAGAAAAATCAGTATCACCTTCATGAAACCCTCAACCGCACCTGGGCTATTCTCACTCATGTATATTCCGCGGAAGAACTGAAGACTATGGGTCTCCAGGAAGCATTTGACTGGTCTGCACCACCTCCGAAGAAATTCAAGAGAGTCAAAGTTCCTGATCTGGTGGCCAGCTCTTATTCTTCATCGCGTGAAACTGGTGAACATGAAGATTTGGACGACACTGCGGCAGGCCCTACTTCAACGAACAACCCCGACAATATTGGCGCTCCTCCATCGACTTGAAATTTTTTAAGGGGCGTTAGTCCTCAGTTTCGACCCTTTTGGTCATTTGATGACAAAGGAGGAGAAATCTGAGTTAGTCTTCAAGCGGGTTTATATTATGGGCGTTTTGTTAAGTTACAACTCTCGTTCTTCCGAAACTTTTATTGGATCGAGTTGTAATCTTAAATCCGATGGTGCCCTGATACTTTTGAACGGTGCATTGTGCTCTGACTTTGATGCACTGTGCTCTGATACTTTTGATGTGTTATTCTGCATGCTTATTCCTCGTTAATATTATTGCACGCATGTTGAATCTCATCAGGCACCATATTTCATCATGCATTTCAAATTCTTCGTATTATATATCAAATGCGTGTATGAATTACAAGATATAGGGGGAGATCTCCATGATTCAATTCTTCAAATGTGCATTGCCTCAAAAGCAAATTCCTCACTATGCACACATTCAGGGGGAGTTCTTCTATATCTTGCAATCAAATTCCTCAATATCAGTATTTACACTTCATATGTTTATCCCCGTTGAAAACTTAACCTATGTTGTCATCAATCACCAAAAAGGGGGAGATTGTAAGTGCATCTAGTGCCCCTTAGTGATTTTGGTGTATTGAAGACTTATAGGTTAAGTGACTGATGCGTTTGTGAGTGTACACAGGTCTATAAGTCTATGAGGAGTTTGATATTTACAGAGAAAGTCGACCCCTAAAAATGAAGTTCTTCGACTCAAGACTTTGATATGCTGAAGACTTTCTGAAGACTTTGAAAGTGAAGAAATTGGTGTGACCTTGAAGACTTGGTGTTCATTCGAGGAATATGGAGCGTGAAGACTTTTGTTTTCGTAGTTCCATTTTCTCTTTCTTGAGTCATAGGAAACACCGTACTGTTAAAGGGGGTCGAGGAAATACTAAGGAAAAATTTCCATGTGATGCTCAACTCAAAATCCTACACCTACCAATCCCTTCGAGTGAAGCCATTGGAAATCTCATACAGTTCAGTCAATTTCTTCAGTGACAGAGACGCAGTTCTTCTGGTCACTGAGGACTTTGCTCTGACTGAGGAGTTAGGAATTCGCCAGTGCGAATTGCCTACACAGTGAGGAACATGATAGCCCTGAGGAATTTGAGAGTCAAATTTCCGACTGTTGCTGTGCTGCGCGCCAGCTGTCCCAAAATATCTTATCCACCTAACGGTCATATCATTGAAGGGCATTTATGTCTTATCATGTCGGGCTGCTCCCTAGGCTATAAATAGCCGCCCCCTACAACCACTAGTTGGTTGGCTGCTCCGAGAGAACTTGACACTTGTCATTTGAGAGCAACCCATCCTCCGAGGACTTTGAGCGAAAATCATCAAGTGAGGAAAATCCCAAAACCAAACCCCCACAAACCCAAAGTGATTGAGCATCACTGAAGAAATTGATCATGCGTTGATCCGATGCTTGTTACCTTTGAAGACTGTGCTTCTTCCAGACGGTTAGGCGTCAAGGTCTAGAGCATCCAAGAGGAATTGTGGATCGCCGAGTGACCAAGTCTGTGAAGGTTTGGAAGTCACCTGAAGACTTACCACGAGTGATTGGACGAGGCCTATGTGGTCTTAGTTCAAGGAGAATACGGTGAGGACTGGGTGTCCTGAGTTGCGGCTCAGAGACTGGGTGTCCGGGACTGTGTGTCCTCGAGTTTAAATACTCAGCCGCTCCAACCAGACGTACAACTGAGACAGCTGTTGGAACTGGTTTACCAAATCATTGTCTTCACCAACTAACTGGTTCTATTTCCTCAACTCTTTCATTTCCTCATTACTGTGTTGTATGTTGTTCATATCTGTGCTTGAAGACTTTGACTGAAGACTTTCACAAATTCCTCAGTTCAATTTCTTCAGTCTGTCCGTCTTCATCTTGTTATCCTGTGTTTACGCTTTCTATACTCTGTGCTAGTCTTCATTTCATCATGATGACTATGTTTGTATCCTGTTATGTTTACTTCTGAGTACTCATTCCGCTGCAAGTAGTTCTTCGCTAAGGAATTTCCTCACCAGCAAATTCCTCAGTGAAGAATTCATAAAAATCGCCTATTCATCCCCCCTCTAGTCGATATAACGCACTTTCAAAAGTGCTATGTCTTGAGCTTGCGTTGGTTTTCCTTGAAGAGGAAAGGGTGATGCAGCAAAGTAGCGTAAGTATTTCCCTCAGTTTTTGAGAACCAAGGTATCAATCCAGTAGGAGCCTCCTCAAAAGTCCCACGCACCTACACAAACAAACAAGAACTCGCAACCAACGCAATAAAGGGGTTGTCAATCCCTTCACGGCCACTTGCGAAAGTGAGATGTGATAGAGATAATATGATAAGATAAATATATTTTTGGTATTTTATGATATAGATTGGAAAAGTAAAGATGCAAATAAAGTAGATTGAAAACTTGTATGATAAAAGATAGACCCGGGGGCCATAAGTTTCACTAGTGGCTTCTCTCAAGATAGCATAAGTATTACGGTGGGTGAACAAATTACTGTCGAGCAACTGATAGAAAAGTGAATAATTATGAGATTATCTAGGCATGATCATGTATATAGGCATCACGTCCGTGAAAAGTAGACTGACTCCTGCCTGCATCTACTACTATTACTCCACACATCGACCGCTATCCAGCATGCATCTAGAGTATTAAGTTCATAAAGAACAGAGTAACGCATTAAGAAAGATGACATGATGTAGAGGGATAAACTCATGCAATATGATATAAACCCCATCTTTTTATCCTCGATGGCAACAATACAATACGTGCCTTGTTGCCCCTGCTGTCACTGGGAAAGGACACCACAAGATTGAACCCAAAGCTATGCACTTCTCCCATTGCAAGAAAGATCAATCTAGTAGGCCAAACCAAACTGATAATTCGAAGAGACTTGCAAAGATAACATAATCACACATAAAAGAATTCAGAGGAGATTCAAATATTTCTCATAGACAAACTTGATCATAAACCCACAATTCATCGGATCTCGACAAACACACCCGAAAAAGAGTTACATCGAATAGATCTTCAAGAAGATCGAGGAGAACTTTGTATTGAGATTCAAAGAGAGAGAAGAAGCCATCTAGCTAATAACTATGGACCCGAAGGTCTGTGGTAAACTACTCACAACTCATCGGAAGGGCCTTGGAGATGATGTAGAGGCCCTCCGTGGTCGACTCCCCCTTCGGCGGAGCGTCGGTGAAGGCTCCAAGATGGGATCTCGCGGATATAGAAGGTTGCGGCAGTGGAATTAGGTTTTCGTGGTCTGTTCTGATGTTCTCGGGGTACGTAGGTATATATAGGAGGAAGAAGTAGGTCGGTGGACGCTCGAGGGGGCCACGAGGGTGGGGGTGCGTCCACCTGTAGGGGGCGCGCCGGGCACCCTCGTGGCCGCCTCGCTTGTTGCTTGACTTCCACTCCAAGTCTCCAGGTTTGCATTTGTTCCAAAAAGATCGCTTCCGAAGGTTTCATCGCATTTGGACTTTGTTTGATATTCCTTTTCTTCGAAACACTGAAATAGGCAAAAAAAAACAATTCGGGTTGGGCCTCCGGTTAGTAGGTTAGTCCCAAAAATGATATAAAAGTGTAAAGTAAAGCCCATAAACATCCAAAACGGGTAATATAATAGCATGGAACAATCAAAAATTATAGATACATTGGAGACGCATCAAGCATCCCCAAGCTTAATTCCTGCTCGTCCTCGAGTAGGTAAATGATAAAAACAGAATTTTTGATGTGGAATGCTAATCATTCTCAATGTAATTTTCTTTATTGTGGCATGAATGTTCAGATCCAAATGATTCAAAATAAAATTTCACATTGACATAAGAAACAGTAATACTTCAAGCATACTAATCAAAGCAATCATGTCTTCTCAAAATAACATGGCTAAAGAAAGTTATCCCTACAAAATCATATAGTCTGGCTGTTGCTCTATCTTCATCACACAAAGTATTTAATCATGCACAACCCCGATGACAAGCCAAGCAATTGTTTCATACTTTAGTAATCTCAAACTTTTTCAACTTTCACGCAATACATGAGCGTGAGCCATGGACATAGCACTATACGTGGAATAGAATGGTGGTTGTGGAGAAGATAAAAAAGGAGAAAATAGTCTCGCATCAATTAGGCATATCAATGGGCTATGGAGATGCCCATTAATAGATATCAATGTGATTGAGTAGGGATTGCCATGCAACGGATGCACTAGAGCTATAAATGTATGAAATCTCAACAAAAGAAACTAAGTGGGTGTGCATCCAACTTGCTTGCTCATGAACACCTAGGGCATTTTTAGAAATCCCATCATTGGAATATACAAGCCAAGTTCTATAATGAAAAATTCCCACTAGTATATGAAAGTGATAACATAGGAGACTCTCTATCATGAAGATCATGGTGCTACTTTGAAGCACAAGTGTGGTAAAAAGGATAGTAGCATTGTCCCTTCTCTCTTTTTCTCTCATATTTTTATTTGGCCTTTCTCTCTTTTTTATTTGGCATTTATCTTTATATATATATATATATATATATATATATATATATAAGGTCCGAAGTCTCATCCCAACTTGTGGGGGAATCATAGTCTCCATCATCCTTTCCTCACTGGGACAATGCTCCAATAATGAAGGTCATCACACTTTTATTTACTTACAACTCGAGATTACAACTCAATACTTAGAACAAGATATGACTCTATATGAATGCCTCCGGCGGTATACCGGGATATGCAATGAATCAAGAGTGACATGTATGAAAAATTATGAAGGTGGCCTTGCCACAAATACGATGTCAACTACATGATCATGCAAAGAGCAATATGACAATGATGATGCGTGTCATATAAACGGAACAGTGGAAAGTTGCATGGCAATATATCTCAGAATGGCTATGGAAATGCCATAATAGGTAGGTATGGTGGCTGTTTTGAGGAAGGTATATGGTGGGTGTATGGTACCGGTGAAAGTTGCGCGGCACAAAAGAGGCTAGCAATGGTGGAAGGTGAAGGAGTGTGTATAATCCATGGACTCAACATTAATCATAAAGAACTCATATACTTATTACAAAAATCTACAAGTCATTGAAAACAAAGCACTATGCGCATGCTCCTAGGGGGATAGATTGGTAGGAAAAGACCATCGCTCGTCCCCGACCGCAACTCATAAGGAAGACAATCAATAAATAAAATTGTTCTCCAACTTCATCACAAAGCGGTTCACCATACATGCATGCTACGGGAATCACAAACTTCAACACAAGTATTCTTTAAATTAATAATCACCCAACTAGCATGACTCTAATATTACCACCTCTATATCTCAAAACAATTATCAAGTATCAAATTGATCATAGCATCCAATTCACTTTCTGTGATAGTTTTTATTATACCCAACTTGGATGCCCATCATTCTAGGACCAATTTTATAACCATAGCAAATACCATGCTCTTCTAAGAGACTCTCAAAGTAATATAAGTGAAGCATGAGAGATTAACAATTTCTTCAATTAAGACACCGCCATGCTCTAAAAGATATAAGTGAAGCACTAGAGCAAAACTATCTAGCTCAAAAGATATAAGTGAAGCACATAGAGTATTCTAATAAATTCTAAATCAAGTGGACTTATCCCAAAAGGTGTGTACAGCAAGGATGATTGTGGTAAACTAACAAGCAAATACTAATATAATACAAGATGCTCCAAGCAAAACACATATCATGTGGCGAATAAAAATATAGCTCCAAGTAAAGTTACCGATAGACAAAGACAAAAGAGGGGATGCCTTCCGGGGCATCCCCAAGCTTAGGCTTTTGGTTATCCTTAAATATATTGGGGTGCCATGGGAATCTCCAAGCTTAGGCTCTTGCCACTCCTTATTCCATAGTCCATCAAATCTTTACCCAAAACTTGAAAACTTCACAACACAAAACTCAACAGGAAATCTCATAAGCTCCGTTAGTGCAAGAAAGAAAAACCACCACATAAGGTACTGTAATGAACTCATTATTTATTTATATTGGTGTTAAACCTACTGTACTCCAACTTCTCTATGGTTCATACCCTACATACTAGCCATAGATGCATCAAAATAAGCAAACAACACATGAAAAACAGAATCTGTCGAAAACAGAACAGTCTGTAGCAATTTGTAACTCTCGAATACTTCTGGAACTTTAAAAATCCTACCAAAATAGGAAGTCCTGGGAAATTTTTCTATTGATCTACATCAAAAAGAATCAACGCAAACACATTCCTGTGAATTACTAAAATTATTTTCGTGCATGCAAAGTTTCTGTTTTTTAGCATAATTAAATTAACTATCACCGTAGGTTATCCTATAGGTTCTACTTGGCACAAACACTAATTAAAACATAAAAACACATCTAAACAGAAGGTAGATGAAAAATTTATTGAATAACAGCAAGGAAAAATATTGGGTTGTCTCCCAACAAGCGCTTTTCTTTAAAGCCTTTTAGCTAGGCATTGATAATTTTAATGATGCTCACATGAAAGACAAGAACTGAAGCGCAAAGAGAGCATCATGAAACACGTGACAAACAAATCTAAGTCTAACATACCTCCTATGCATAGACATATTATAAGCAAACAAATTTGCAAGGCAAACAAAGATGATAGCAATCTCAACATGACGAGAGGTAATTTAGTAAGATAAAAATTTCTACGACCATATTTTCCTCTCTCATAATAATTACATGTAGGATCATAGGCAAATTCAACAAAATAGCTATCACATAACATATTCTTAACACGATCCACATGCATGCAAAGTTGACACACTTCCAAGATAGTGGGATTAACATTAACTAAAGTCATGACCTCTCCAAACCAACTTTTATCAATGTTATTGCAAACACTATTATCAATCTCATATTCATCATGGGGCTTAAATAAATTTTCAAGATAAGAAGAATCACCCCAATCATGATCATTGCAACAAGTAATAGGCATAGCCAAACTAGCATCCCCAAGCTTAGGGTTTTGCATATTATCAGCACAATTGACATCAAGAGAATTTATAGTAAAATCATTGCAATCATGCTTTTTATTCAAAGAGTTATTGTGAATCTCTTCATAAATTTCTTCATCATAATTTTCAGATTCACGAATTTCAAGCAAATCTTTATAAAGATAATCTAGTGCACAAAACTCACTAGCAATTGGTTCATCGTAATTGGATCTCTTAAAAAGATTAGCAAGCGGATGAGGATCCATAGATCTTGGCTTCTCTGTTTAGCAATAAATAAGCAACTATTCCAACTAAACGACCAAACCAGCCAAGTAAGACATCAAAGCAAATGAAAAGACGAATAGAAGAAGGGCGAATGAAACGGCAAGGGTGAAGTGGGGGAGAGGAAAACAAGAGGCAAATGTCAAATAATGTAATGCGAGGGAGATGAGCTTGTGATGGGTATTTGGTATGTCTTGACTTGAGCGAAGACCTCACCGGCAACGGCGCCAGAAATCCTTCTTGCTATGTCTTGAGCTTGCGATGGTTTTCCTTGAAGAGGAAAGGGTGATGCAGCAAAGTAGCGTAAGTATTTCCCTCGGTTTTTGAGAACCAAGGTATCAATCTAGTAGGAGGCTCCTCAAAAGTCCCACGCACCTACACAAACAAACAAGAACTCGCAAACAACGCAATAAAGGGGTTGTCGATCCCTTCACGGCCACTTGCGAAAGTGAGATGTGATAGAGATAATATGATAAGATAAATATATTTTTGGTATATTATGATATAGATTGGAAAACTAAAGATGCAAATAAAAGTAGATTGAAAGCATATATGATAAAAGATAGACCCAGGGGCCATAGGTTTCACTAGTGGTTTCTCTCAAGATAGCATAAGTATTACGGTGGGTGAACAAATTACTGTCAAGCAATTGATAGAAAAGCGAATAATTATGATATTATCTAGGCATGATCATGTATATAGGCATCACGTCCGTGACAAGTAGACCGACTCCTGCCTGCATCTACTACTATTACTACACACATCAACCGCTATCCAGCATGCATCTAGAGTATTAAGTTCATAAAGAACAGAGTAACGCACTAAGAAAGATGACATGATGTAGAGGGATAAACTCATGCAATATGATATAAACCCCTTCTTTTTATCCTTGATGGCAACAATACAATACGTGCCTTGCTGCCCCTGCTGTCACTGGGAAAGGACACCGCAAGATTGAACCCAAAGCTAAGCACTTCTCTCATTGCAAGAAAGATCAATCTAGTAGGCCAAACCAAACTGATAATTCGAAGAGACTTTGCAAAGATAACTTAATCACACATAAAAGAATTCAGAGGAGATTCAAATATTTCTCATAGATAAACTTGATCATAAACACACAATTCATCGGATCTCGACAAACACACTGCAAAAAGAGTTACATTGAATAGATCTCCAAGAAGATCGAGGAGAACTTTGTATTGAGATTCAAAGAGAGAGAAGAAGACATCTATCTAATAACTATGGACCCGAAGGTCTGTGGTAAACTACTCACAACTCATTGGAAGGGCCTTGGAGATGATGTAGATGCCCTCCGTGGTTGATTCCCCCTCCGGCGGAGGGCCGGTGAAGGCTCCAAGATGGGATCTCGCGGATACAGAAGGTTGCGGAGGTGGAATTAGGTTTTCATGGTATGTTCTGATGTTCTCGGGGTACGTAGGTATATATAAGAGGAAGAAGTAGGTCGTTGGACGCTCGAGGGGCCCATGAGGGTGGGGGCGCGCCCACCTGTAGGGGGCGCGCCGGGCACCCTCGTGGCCTCCTCGCTTGTTGCTTGACTTCCACTCCAAGTCTCCAGGTTTGCATTTGTTCCAAAAAGATCGCTCCCGAAGGTTTCATCGCGTTTGGACTCCATTTGATATTCCTTTTCTTTGAAAAACTGAAATAGGCAAAAAAAAATAGCAATTCGGGCTGGGCCTCCGGTTAGTAGGTTAGTCCCAAAAATGATATAAAAGTGTAAAGTAAATCCCATAAACATCCAAAATGGGTAATATAATAGCATGGAACAATCAAAAATTATAGATACGTTGGAGACGTGTCACAAAGTGAAAGGTATATTTGATATACATGTTATTGATGTGTACCTTACTAATGCTCGTAGTAGCGACTGGGTATTTGATACTTGTTCTGTTGCTCATATTTGCAACTCGAAACAGGGTTATGGATTAAACGAAGATTGGCTAAGGACGAGGTGACGATGCGCGTGGGAAATGGTTCCACAGGTCGATGTGATCATTGTCGGCATGCTACCTCTACATCTACCATCGGGATTAGTTTTAGACCTGAATAATTGTTGGTGCCAGCATTGAGCATGAACATTATATCTGGATCTTGTTTGATGCGAGACGGTTATTCATTTAAATCAGAGAATAATGGTTGTTCTATTTATATGAGTAATATTTTTTATGGTCATGCACCCTTGATGAGTGGTCAATTTTTGTTGAATCTCGATAATGATGATACACATATTCATAATATTGAAGCCAAAAGATGCAAAGTTAATAATGATAGTGCAACTTATTTGTGGCACTGCCATTTGGGTCATATCGGTGTAAAACGCATGAAGAAACTCCATCTGATGGACTTCTGGAATCACTTGATTATGAATCACTTGGTGCTTGCGAACCATGCCTCATGGGCAACATGACTAAAACTCCGTTCTCCGGAACAATGGAACAAGCTACTGGCTTATTGGAAATAATACATATCGATGTATGCGGTCCAATGAGTGTTGAGGGTCGTGGCGGGCATTGTTATTTTCTTACCTTCAGAGATGATTTGAGCAGATATGGTTATATCTACTTAATGAAACATAAGTCTGAAACATTTGAAAAGTTCAAAGAATTTTAGAGTGAAGTGGAAAATCATAGTAACAAGAAAATAAAGTTTCTACAATCTGATCGTGGAGGAGAATATTTGAGTTATGAGTTTGGTCTTCATTTGAAACAACATGGGATAGTTTCACAACTAACGCCGCTTGGAACACCACAACGAAACGGTGTGTCTGAACGTCATAACCGTACTTTATTGGATATCGTGCGATCTATGATGTCTCTTACTGATTTACCGCTATCATTTTGGGGTCATGCTTTAGAAACGGATGCATTCACTTTAAATAGGGCACCATCAAGATCCGTTGAGACAACGCCTTGTGAACTATGGTTTGGCAAGAAACCAAAGTTGTCGTTTCTTAAAGTTTGGGGTTGCGATGTTATGTGAAAAAGCTTCAACCTGATAAGCTCGAACCCAAATCGGAGAAGTGTGTCTTCGTAGGATACCCAAAGAAACTGTTGGGTACACCTTCTATGACTGATACGAAGCCAATTTTTTGTTGCTAAGAATGGGTCCTTTCTAGAGAAGGAGTTTGTCTTGAAAGAAGTGAGTGGCAGGAAAGTAAAATTTGATGAGGTAATTGTACCTTCTCCCTTATTGGAAAGTGGTTCATCACAGAAATCAGTTATAGTGATTCCTACACCAATTAGTGAGGAAGTTAATGATGATGATCATGAAACTTCAGATCAAGTTACTACCGAACCTCGTAGGTCTTCCAGAGTAAAGTCCACACCAGAGTGGTACGGTAATCATATTCTGGAAGTCATGTTACTAGACCACGATGAACCTACGAACTATGAGGAAGCTATGATGAGCCCAGATTCCGCGAAATGGCTTGAGGCCATGAAATCTGAGATGGGATCCATGTATGAGAACAAAGTGTGGACTTTGGTGGACTTATCTGATGATCGGCAAGCCATAGAAAATAAGTGGATCTTTAAGAAGAAGACCGATGCAGACAGTAATGTTACTGTTTACAAAGCTCAACTTGTTGTGAAAGGTTTTCGACAAGTTCAAGGAGTTGACTACGATGAGACTTTCTCACCCGTAGCGATGCTTAAGTTAGTCTGAATCATGTTAGCGGTTGCCGCATTTTATGATTATGAAATTTGGTAGATGGATGTCAAAACTGCATTCCTGAATGGATTTCTGGAAGAAGAGTTGTATATGATGCAACCAGAAGGTTTTGTCGATCCAAAGGGTGCTAACAAAGTGTGCAAGCTCCAGCAATCCATTTATGGACTGGTGCAAGCCTCTCGGAGTTGGAATAAACGCTTTGATAGTGTGATCAAAGCATATGGTTTTGTACAGATT
The DNA here is from genome assembly GCF_002162155.2 of Triticum dicoccoides. Classification (NCBI taxonomy): domain Eukaryota; kingdom Viridiplantae; phylum Streptophyta; class Magnoliopsida; order Poales; family Poaceae; genus Triticum; species Triticum dicoccoides. The sequence continues at coordinate 120,440,587 of NC_041389.1, forward strand.
TTTGGAGAAACCTGTATTTACAACAAAGTGAGTGGGAGCTATGTAGCATTTCTAATATTATATGTGGATGACATATTGTTGATTGGAAATGATATAGAATTTCTGGATAGCATAAAGGGATATCTGAATAAGAGTTTTTCTATGAAAGACCTCGGAGAAGCTGCTTACATATTGGGCATAGAGATCTATAGAGATAGATCAAGACGCTTAATTGGACTTTCACAAAGCACATACCTTGATAAAGTTTTGAAGAAGTTCAAAATGGATCAGTCAAAGAAAGGGTTCTTGCCTGTGTTACAAGGTGTAAAGTTGAGTCAGACTCAATGCGGACCACTGCAGAAGATAGAGAAAAATGAAGGTCATTCCCTATGCTTCAGCCATTGGTTCTATCATGTATGCAATGTGTGTACCAAACCTGATGTATGCCTTGCTATAAGCATACCAGGGAGGTACCAAAGTAATCCTGGAGTGGAACACTGGACAGCGGTCAAGAACATCCTAAAATACCTAAAAAGGACTAAGGATATGTTTCTCGTTTATGGAGGTGAAAAAGAGCTCGTTGTAAACGGTTACGTCAATGCAAGCTTTGACACTAATCCGGATGACTCTAAATCGCAAACCGAATACGTATTTTTATTGAGTGGAAGAGCTGTCAGTTGGTGCAGTTCCAAGCAAAGCATCGTGGCGGGATCTACGTGTGAAGCAGAGTACATTTCTGCTTCGGAAGCAGCAAATGAAGGAGTTCATATCTGATCTAGGTGTCATACCTAGTGCATCGGGTCCAATGAAAATCTTTTGTGACAATACTGGTGCAATTGCCTTGGCAAAGGAATCTAGATTTCAGAAGAGAACCAAGCACATCAAGAGATGCTTCAAGTCCATCTGTCATCAAGTATCGGAGGGGGACATAGAGATTTGCAAGATACACACGGATCTGAATGTTGCAGACCCGTTGACTAAGCCTCTTCCACGAGCAAAACATGATCAACACCAAAGCTCCATGGGTGTTAGAATCATTACTATGTAATCTAGATTATTGACTCTAGTGCAAGTGGGAGACTGAAGGAGATATGCCCTAGAGGCAAAAATAAAGTTATTATTTATTTTCTTATTTCATGATAAATGTTTATTATTCATGCTAGAATTGTATGAACCGGAAACTTAGCACATGTGTGAATACATAGACAAAACATATTGTCCCTAGTATGACTCTACTTGACTAGATCGTTAATCAAAGATGGTTATGTTTCCTAACCATAGACTTGTGTTTTCATTTGATGAATGGGATCACATCATTAGGAGAATGATGTGATGGACATGATCCATCCGTCAGCTTAGCATTATGATCGTTACAGTTTCATTGCTACTGCTTTCTTCATGACTTATACATATTCATCAGACTATGAGATTATGCAACTCCCGAATACCGGAGGAACACTTTGTGTGATACCAAATGTCACAATGTTATTGGATGATTATAAAGGTGCTCTACAGGTGTCTCCGAAGGTGTTTGTTGGGTTGGCATAGATCGAGATTAGGATTTGTCACTCCGTGTTTCAGAGAGGTATCTCTGGGCCCTCTCGGTAATACTCATCACTATAAGCCTTGCAAGCATTGTGACTAATAAGTTAGCTGCAGGATGAAGTATTACGGAACGAGTAAAGAGACTTGCCGGTAACGAGATTGAACTAGGTATGATGATACCGACGATCGAATCTCGGACAAGTAACATACCGATGACAAAGGGAACAATGTATGTTGTTATGCAGTTTGACCAATAAAGATCTTCGTAGAATATGTAGGAACCAATATGATCATCCAGGTTCCACTATTGGTTATTGACCGGAGATGTGTCTCGGTCATGTCTACATAGTTCTCGAACCCGTAGGGTCCGCGCGCCTAACGTTCGATGATGATTGGTATTATGAGTTTATGTGATTTGATGTACCGAAGGTTTTTTGGAGTCCCGGATGAGATCACGTACATGACGAGGAGTCTCGAAATGGTTGAGACATAAAGGTTGATATATTGGAATACTATATTCGGACATCGGAATAGTTCCGAGGTGTATCGGGTATTTTCCGGAGTACCGGGGGGTTACCGGAACCCCCCGGGGGGTTATTGGGCCTCATGGGCCACGTGGTGGAAGAGAGGAGGCAGGCCAAGGTGTGGCTCGTGCCCCCCTATCCCAAACCGAATTGTACTAAGGGGGTTGGCCCCCCTTTCCTTCTCTCTTCCCTCTCCTTCCCCTTCTCCTTGTTGGAATAGGAAAGGGGGGCCGAGTCCTACTTGGAGTAGGATTGCCCCCCATGGCGCGCCTCCTCCCCTGGTCGGCCTCCTCCTCCCTCCCTCCTTTATATACGGGGGAGGGGCACTGAGGGAGTCCTGGACTAGGGGGTGTCCGGATAGCCGGACTATCATCGTCCGCTGGACTCCAAGACTACGAAGATACAAGATTGAAGACTCCGTCCCGTGTCCGGATGGGACTTTCCTTGGCGTGGAAGGCAAGCTTGGCGATACGGATATGTAGATCTCCTACCATTGTAACCGACTCTGTGTAACCCTAGCCTTCTCCGGTGTCTATATAAACCGGAGGGCCTTAGTCCGTATGACATAACCTACATTACAACAATCATACCATAGGCTAGCTTTAGGGTTTAGCCTCCTTGATCTCGTGGTAGATCCACTCTTGTACTACCCATATCATCAATATTAATCAAGCAGGACGTAGGGTTTTACCTCCATCAAGAGGGCCCGAACCTGGGTAAAACATCGTGTCCCTTGTCTCATGTTACCATCCGCCTAGACGCACAGTTCGGGACCCCCTACCCGAGATCCGCCGGTTTTGACACCGACATTGGTGCTTTCTTTGAGAGTTCCTCTGTGTCATCACCGATAGGCTCGATGGCTTCTTCAATCAACAACGCTGTCCAGGGTGAGACTTTTCTCCCCGGATAGATCTTCGTATTCGGCGGCTTCGCACTGCGGGCTAATTCACTTGGCCATCTGGAGCAGATCGAAAGCTACGCCCCTGGCCATCAGGTCAGATTCAGAAGCCTAAACTTCACGGCCGACATCCGCGGGGACTTGATCTTCGACGGGCTCGAGCCATAGCCAAGCGCGCCGCACTGTTACGATGGGCATGATCTAGCTCTGCCGCCGAACAGTGCCTTGGTGGCCGCACACGAATCTGCTCCGGTCCTTAGTCCGGAGCCGATCGCCCAGATCGAGGACCGGTGGTTGGACACCGTCTCGGGGGCTCCAACTTCCACGGCGATGGAGCCGAACACTAACCTTGTCCCTCGCAAAGCTCATGACTCTGAGGCGCCGGACTCCTTGCCGGACTCCGGACCTCCCGCGCCCCCGCCAATCGAATCTGATTGGGCGCCGGTTATGGAATTCATCGCCGCGGACATCTTCCAACACTCGCCCTTTGGCGACATCCTAAATTCGCTAAAGCATCTCTCGCTATCCGGAGAGTCCGGGCCGGATTATGGCCAGGATGGTTGGGATACGGACGATGAAGAAATTCAGAGCCCACCCACCACCCACTTTGTAGCCACTGTCGACGATTTAACCGACATGCTAAGCTATGACTCCGAAGACATCGATGGTATGGACGACGATGCCGGAGATGAACAAGAACCAGCGCCTACAGGGCAAGCGAAGACCACCTCGTCATACGACGTATATATGGTGGATACCCCAAAAGGAAGCGACGACGAGGAACAACGGGACGCAGCAAAGGATAATCCCGCCGATAAACAACCAAAGCGGCGACGCAAGCGCCGCCCTAAGACCCGCCTCGACAAAGACAGCATTCCTAATGACCCGGCGTTAGAGCAGGGCAAACCAGTGGATGACGAACATGCAACCAAGCAACCGCCCGAACAGGACGAATCGGATAATCAATCCAATCCCGGCGAAACCAATAGTCCGGACGACCTCACACCGGACATACTACCGGAACACAAAAACCTTCACGGAAGACTCGTCGCCACCGCAAGAAGCCTGAAGAAGGAAAAACGGAAGCTCAAAACAGCGGAAGACATACTCAGAGCGGGGTGGAGCAAAGCGCTCAAAACCGTAGACAAATACGGCAACGGCCATCAATCAAAGAGTTATCCGAAGCGCAAGCTGCTGCCAGAATTTGACGAGGAAGCCATAGAGCCCCCACAGTCAAAAAACAAAGAGGCCGCCTGGCCGGATAGATGACCAGATGATAGGCCCAAATCTACAAGCGGCGCCGCACATAAGCCGATTCATGACCCTGGGAAAACAGATGGCCCAGCCAGGTCCATTTACGGGCCAAAAAAGAGGGCCCCAGGAAGCAGCACAACACGTCAAGTGTTCGAAGACAATGGCACACCCAAATACAAGGGTGCCGCACACCCACTATGTTTCACCAATGAGGTGCTGGATCATGAATTCCCAGCAGGGTTTAAACCCATAAACATAGAGGCTTACGACGGAACAACAGACCCTGGAGTCTAGATAGAAGATTATATACTGCACATACACATGGCTAGAGGAGACGATCTCCACGCCATAAAATACCTACCCCTCAAGCTCAAAGGGCCAGCCCGTCATTGGCTCAAAAGCCTCCCAAAAAACACTGTTGGAAGTTGGGAAGAGCTCGAGGACGCGTTTAGAGCAAATTTTCAAGGAACTTATGTCCGCCCTCCGGATGCTGATGATCTAAGTCATATACTCAACAGCCCGGAGAGTCAGCGCGCAAATTCTGGAACAGGTTCCTCACCAAAAAGAACCAAATAGTTGATTGTCCGGACGCCGAAGCCTTAGCAGCTTTTAAACACAACGTCCGAGACGAATGGCTCGCCAGACACCTCGGCCAAGAGAAGCCGAGGACAATGTCCGTGCTAACAAGCCCTTTTGTGCGGGAGAAGATAGCTGGCTAGCAAGATGCAGCACCAGCAACCCAAGTACATCCGAGATCAGAGATGGAAACGGAAAATCACGGCGCAGAAAAGAGCAGCGCCGGAATAAAGAGAAAAGCCCAAAGAGCACGGCAGTCAACGCCGGATTCAAAAGCTCGCGGCCAAACAACAAAACACCGCCTCTTAAGGATAACAGCGATGAGCTATCCAACTTAAACAAGATTTTGGGTCGGATATGTCAAATCGACAGTACCCTCGGAAGGCCTGCAAACCACACCCACCGAGATTTTTGGGTTTTCAAACAATCCGGCCGATTAAACGCCGAACACAAGGGGCTCGACGCATCAAGCGAAGATGATGATAAACCCCACCAGCAGAGCACCGGAAAACAAAAGACTTTCCCAAAAGAGGTCAAAGCAGTAAACTCACTTCACGTGATAATACGGAAAAACAGTGTGGCACCCGTTAAAATGGGTCTCGCACGGTCCAACCCAGCGGAACATAGAGGTTGGACATCAAAACAAATCACTTTCGACCACCTGGATTATTCCAGAAGCGTTCGAAATGCAGGATGGACTGCCCTGGTATTGGATCCTATAATCAACGGACTGCAATTTACACAAGTCCTGATGGACGGAGGCAGTGACTTAAACCTGCTGTATCCAAACACAATCCACAAGTTGGGGATAGACCTTACTAAAATTCGGCACAGCCGCACTTCCTTTAAAGGAGTGACGCCAGGCCCTTACGCCAAGTGCACAGGATCCTTATTACTAGAAGTTGTGTTCGGATCACCGAACAACTTCCGACGCGAAAAACTAATCTTTCATATCATCCCATTTAAAAGTAGCTATCAAGCACTCTTGGGACGAGAAGCTTTTGTCCGCTTCAACGCCATACCACATTACGCGTCTCTTACACTTAAGATGCCCGGTCCACGTGGCATCATTTCAGTGCGAGGGTCATTTAAAGACCCTGGACACGGTCAGACGAGTCCGGCATAAATAAGCTAGGGGCTCCCTAGCCGCACATCCCGTCACAAGGGGCTGCGTGCACAAGCAACAGCGAGCTCATACAGACTCCGCTTTGCTTATTTATATTTCTTCCTTCGTATATATTGCGCACAAATTCCTTCCAAACTAAGTTCCTCTCTTTTTGCGGATGAACAACGCGCACACCCGTCCAGGATAACGGCACAACGGAGACACAGGCGCAGACGTGCAGTAGGGACCCGTTGCAAGGATTCTTTTCAGATTAAGACCCTGCATAAACCTTGTTTACTGTCTCTTGTTGTCATAATCCCTTGGTTTATTATAACCAAAGTGGAGCCTGATGTTTTGGCATCGGCCGCGTCAGAGGACCATGCCCGTACCTGGACACTAAGGGCTTAGGGCACTGTTCTGCCCATTATTATAAAGACCGAACACCTTAGGGAGTGTTCGGCATCTCGAGTTAGGCCTTATATGCATCAGCTCCGAATCATGTCTTTGGTCAAATGTTGGGTTTGCCCGGCTCCTGTGTTTTGCTGCCTTACATTCCGTATCATCGGCTAACGCGGCACCAGGAGAACTACTGCGATTGTGCCCCAGTTCGGCTGGGCGAGCACCTCAGTAGAGAAAGCCGAAAACTGACTGTCATGATACAGCGAGAGACTGGTCAACCACTTGATCGACTACCGGAATGTTTAGAATTCCCCGCTTTGACGAAGGGCCGTTTCCCGGTCAGGCACACACGCGCCCCGAATCCGGAGAAGCGCGGTGCCCCAAGGGGCTATATCGTAGCCCCACCCTCGAACTCCACTGGCTAAGTGAAAGTGATAAAGCATCATAGTCCGGATTGCCTCATTTGCTACGCTACCACCTCCTTAACAGGACCGAGACGTCGGATTAAGTGTGAAAACGCGCTATTTTTTGCGAACACCCCCGCACCTTGTGCGTGGGGGCTGAAGCCGAAGACTGCAATCTTTCAGGTTATACAAACGTATACATAAACGGCCGCATAGGAGATATTTTAATACTTGGAACGCACAAGTATAAAAAGCGGTTACAACATAATCATTGTTTTACAAGATAAAACGTTCATTTGAATGTGACATCTTTCGAGCACTGCGACTCTATTACACGAGCGCCATGCATAACTTCCCCAAAATAGTGCTCGGCGGGTAACCGGCTTTCGTCCGAACCCTGGGCTGCAATAGCGGTGGCATCCATCTCTGTCCAATGTGTCTTCACACAGGCAAGGGCCATCCGCGCACCTTCTATGCAGGCCGACCGCTTCATCTCCTTGATATGCGGCACCGCTCCAAGAAATTGCTGTAATAAGCCGAAATAGCTCGTCGCCTTGGGCCTCTCTAGCCAGACATGAGCCACGATATCAGTCATGGCAAGTCCGGACAACCTGTTCAGCTCAGCCCATTCGGCCAACCGATCGGTCAACGGAAGTGAACGATCCAGACTATGGAATTGAGACCAAAATAGCTCTCATGTCTTGTGATCCTTCTGGCTCCGGAAGTGCACAACGGCATCAGCCGCACTTGCCGCTAAGTCCATATATGGATCCTCCGGACCCCACAGCTGGCCAAGTTGGGCACACTTTGGATCCGTAAACCGGCGACACAGCAGAAAAGGCTTGCCAGCCACAATATCTCCGGCCTGGCGCAGCTCCTCCTTCATGGCCCGCATTGCAGAACGAGCATCCTTGGCCTCGGCGGTGGCCTTCCCCAGGTCTTCTCGCTCCAAAAGGCGCTCCTTTTCAAGAGCCTCATTGCGGTCGGTAGCATCCTTCAATCTTACGGCCAATTCGGCCATCTTTTCCCTGCTTAGGCAGTGTGCAGCCTTTTCGGATTTCAACTCCTCGGCCGCCCTCGAGGCAGCCGCATCACTCCTTCGGGCTTGCTCCTTAGCTCGAGCAAGTTCGGCCTGAAGGCTCTCCACAGCAGCAGCACCGTCTGTATCACAGCATATATATTATCAGAGGCGGGCTTTGGCTCCCTTAAATAAGTGATTGCGGAGAATTCATTTACCTTGCGACTCGTCAAGTCGCCGGTTGACAAGCGCGATGTCCGCATCCGCCACATCAAGTTGCCGCATTAACTCGACAACTCCACTAGTCCGGCTAGCCCCCGGACTATCCGCCACCTGCATAGGAAGGGCGGCATTCAATACCTGCGATTTTGATCCTCGGCACGCTGTCGCTTTCGACAACCTACCGAGTCTCAGGGGCTACTATCTATACAGGGCGCACTTCTATGTGCAAAACTGTCAAAAAGGTGCGTCGTTCTTGCGTACCTCAAATCCCGCCAGCAAACTCCTGACGGCATTATGCAATCCGCTTTCGGCGGACGAAATCCTTCCAATCACCATACTCATCAAAGCACGGTGATCTTCTGAGATAGACGCCCTCTCAAGCAGACTCTTCAGCTCCCCCGGCCGGACACTAGTCGGCGCCGAACTCTCCGGCTCCACCGAGCTCTGGGATACCCTCCGTGACGATACTTCAGGCTCGTCTGCCCTGTCCGACGGCGCAGCAGACGGAGGCATTTCGCTCTCCATCATCTCCGGACGAAGATCCCCCGAAGACGAACTCATCTGTGAAGTTCGCAAATCCGAACTGTAAAGCAAAAATTTCGGTTATCCACAGAAGCACAAATAGGGGTATTTTCTTATTAATGAACTCCCCTTTTCCTACTCACGGCTCGCTGGAGGGCTGATCCTTTAGAGACGATTGTACGTCCGGGTTCTCCCCGGACGCAGGACCCTCTGGTGAAGATTTCTTCCCCCGCTTAGGGGCTTTGGCCTCCGGGTCTTCGGAGGCGGTCCTCTTCTCCCCCCGGAAGGAGGGATTTTCGATCCCCCCCTCTTTAGGCGCCCCCTTGGGCGAGGTAATAGCTCTTCTATTTTCCCCATCGCCCCCTTCTACGGGCGCGACCTCCAACATTCTGACCAGCACAGGCTCCGGTGCGGTCTCTGGGAGGGGGGCCGGACACCTTATCAGCTTCGATGGCACTACCCACTCCTGATGAAGAGTAATGGGTCAGGAGGCGAATTTTAGAAAAGCAAATAAACAGAACGTCCAGACTCTGAGCTACTTACCTGAGTATCTGGGCGATTGCAGCTTAGGCCTGCGTCCTCGGTCAATTCCAGACACGCCACCTGCGGTCCGAAGAACAACTTGTACATCTCCACGGGTGTCGTACCCATGAAGTGTTGGAGAATTCGTGGTCCCTCCGGATTGAACTCCCATAACCGGAGAGGACGGCGTTTGCAGGGCAGAAGACGCCTGATTAGCATAACCTGCATCACCACAACCAGATTGATCTCCCTCGCTTGGAGGTCTCGAATCCGGCCCTGCAATAAGGGCACGTCTTTGGACGGCCCCCAATTGAGCCCTTGGTTGACCCACGACATCAATCGGCGTGGAGGTCCCGGGTGGAATGAAGGCGGCGGCTTTTGCTTGCTGCCCTTCGGAGCAGTGATATAGAACCACTCCTGCTGCCACAAGCCAAGCTCCTCTTGGAAGGAGCCCTCGGGCCACGGGGCATCGGCCTTTCTGCTTATGGCCGCCCCGCCGCACTCCGCTTGACGCCCCCCGATCATCTTCGGCTCCATATTGAAGGTCTTCAGCCACAGGCCGAAGTGGGGGGTGACGCAGAGGAAGGCTTCGCAAACGATAATGAATGCGGAGATATGGAGGATGGACTCCAGAGCCAAGTCGTGAAAATCCAGCCCGTAGTAGAACATGAGCCCTCTCACGAAGGGGTCCGTCGGGAAGCCTAAACCCCGACGGAGGTGGGATACGAAGACAACGTACTCATCGGGCTTGGGAGTGGGCACGGCCTGCCCCTGTATGGGCAACCTGTGCGAAATCTCGTAGGACAGGTACTTGGCCTCACGCAGCTTTAGCACGTCCTCCTCCGTCACACAGACCCTGAAGGTCGGAGCCGGACATTGTTGAAGATCCGAAGCGCTCGAATCTGGGGCTCTGGGTGTTGGAACTTGGAGCAAGGAGAGGATTCGATGGAAGATTGAAGAAAAGAAACGAGCCTTGGTCCTCTTATAAAGGGGGAAAATACCAAGAGCCGTCTCCGTGACCGTTCGGGATTCACCTTCGATAGAGGAGGCATGGCGACGGGCGCGGTTGGGTTACCCACGCTCGTATTGATGAGAATCCCGGAATAAGGGGAACACGATCTCTGCTTCGACAAGACGTGCCAAGGAAACCGCTTCGCTAAACGTGATGAGGTGGTATAATAAAAAATGATTCAAGTAAAGGCTTGGTAGTGGCATGACGACATGCCGGATAATACGTCAGCAGATTGGACTTGTGGACATTTTATTCTCTCTATGATTGAATGTGAAATTTATTTTGCAGAGCCAGACACTATCCTGGTGTTCATGATCTTCTCTGGCTTATTCAAAGGAGGAACCCGCCTTGCAATGCCGAACATTATGCGCGCCGGACTTATCGTCATTGAAGCCTGGTTCAGGGGCTACTGAGGGAGTCCTGGACTAGGGGGTGTCCGAACAGCCGGACTATCATCGTCCGCCGGACTCCAAGACTACGAAGATACAAGATTGAAGACTCCGTCCCATGTCCGGATGGGACTTTCCTTGGCGTGGAAGGCAAGCTTGGCGATACGGATATGTAGATCTCCTACCATTGTAACCGACTCTGTGTAACCCTAGCCTTCTCCGGTGCCTATATAAACCGGAGGGCCTTAGTCCGTAGGACATAACCTACATTACAACAATCATACCATAGGCTAGATTTAGGGTTTAGCCTCCTTGATCTCGTGGTAGATCCACTCTTGTACTACCCATATCATCAATATTAATCAAGCAGGACGTAGGGTTTTACCTCCATCAAGAGGGCCCGAACCTGGGTAAAACATCGTGTCCCTTGTCTCATGTTACCATCCGCCTAGACGCACAGTTCAGGACCCCCTACCCAAGATCCGCCGGTTTTGACACCGACAGGCACCCCAAAGACACACAAGTTGATCTTTAGCCATGTGCGCTGCCCCCCTCCAAAGTTTTTCAACTCGGTCATATCGTTGTAGTTCTTAGGCGAAGCCCTGCGCCGGTAGCTTCATCATCCCCGTCACCATGCCATCGTGCTGACAGAACTCTCCCTCGGCCTCAACTGGATCTAGAGTTCGAGGGATGTCACCGAGTTGAACGTGTGCAGATCGCGGAAGTGCCAGGCGTTTGGTACTTGATCGGTTGGATAGCGAAGACGTTCGATTACATCAACCGCATTACTTAATGCTTCCGCTTTTGGTCTATGAGGGACCGTGGACACACTCCCCTCTCGTTGCTATGCATCACCTAGATAGATCTTGCGTGATCATAGGGAAAATTTTGAAATTACTGTGTTCCCCAACAATTCTCCCACGGACATGTACCTGTGACAGCACTAGAGATGCGATGGAAGGGGAAGAGGACATATGCATTCTCAGAAGATTTCGAAGATAAATCAGTTAGAAGTCATTGACCTCACAGTGCGAAGACATTCACTTATTTGAAGGAAGTTGGTTCCAAATTTGTACGGATCCAAGAATAAGTACAAGTGCGGAATCTAACTAGTTGTGAAGCATAAGTGAAAATACTTTGCAAGATATGAGATGCAGAAAAGGAAAGATCCAGATTTGGAAGTTCAGAAACCACTTTTGGGTGAAGTCGACAGATTTGACGGATCTAAAAGGCGGTAAAAAGTGAGTTTTATTTACCATAGAGGAACTGCTAGACGAGGCAGAACGGATGTCGTGTAGTCCAATCTCCCATGCCCTAACTTGGCAACGGAATACACCTACGGCGGTGGTGGAGAAGATGAGGTCCATGGCCAGCGTGAGGACGGCGTTGAAGAAGTTGCGGCAGCTAAGCGCTTCATCTCCAGCGTCGACACGAGCTAGCGATGGTGCTAGGGTTTGAGCAAGATGGTGAGGTGGAAGAGGAGATAATGACCGCGTGGGCAAGTATTTATAAGGAGGAGGGAGGCGCAGTGCAGTTACGTAGGTGCCCCTGGCGATTCACATCTCAAGGACACGTGGCATGCATGCAACTTATAAGGAGTTGAACCATGTACCCATGCACGCCTGGATTGTCGGGTGGTCGTTCCGGCTTCTCCAGTTTTCAGGCAAAAGATAAGGCATTAAAAGCAGTTTTAAATGTGTGTCTCTGTATCTTCAGCAGACAAGGACACGGTAAAGATATTTGATAGGTGTCAACAGAATGCATATGAACAGAAAGAATTTGAGCGAGTAGCACAGAAGGGATTAGGGTCCGATCACATTCACCGAGGTCAAAAAAATAGCAACTTCGAGACATAGCTATAATTGAATGATGTAGAGGACAGAACACATATATAGTATTGAAGATAAATCAACATTGCAAAGATACAGATTTTGAAGAGAAATCAATGTTGAAGACAATCCATATGTGAAGATAATGCAATCATGACGCCAAATGAAAATCTTCCAGAAAGTGTGGTGGTGGCGTTACCCACCATATAGGAAGTATTAGACCCAGACACGGCGCACAATTATCATGGTGCTCCAATGTCAAATTCCACATTAATGTATTCACACTCAGAGGGTAAGTCTTCATTGATTGAAGAAATATGTTACTTTGTGTGTTGCACATCTAAGTCGTCAACCTGCATAAGCATTAGGATGTGTGTCCATTCACTGGGCATTTGAGGATTCTAAGATATTTAGCTCACACCGCAGCTTGCAAAACCTTTTCTCATCCAAGGGCTTTTGTGAAGATATCTACTAGTTGCTCTTCAGTGTTGACGTGAATGATATCAATATCTTCCTTGATGATATGATCTCTGAGAAAATGATGAAGAATCTCAATGTGCTTTGTCTTCGAGTACTGAACTGGATTCTTGGCAATCTTGATGGCGCTTTCATTGTCGCAGAAGAGTGGCACATTCTTCATGTTGATGCCATAATCCTTGAGAGTTTGCTTCATCCAGAGAAGCTGAGCACAGCAAGATCCAGCAGCAATGTATTCAGATTCAACAGTGGAGAGGGATACACAGTTCTGCTTCTTTGAAGACCAACATACAAGAGATCATCCAAGAAAGTGACATGTGACTGATGTAGACTTGCGATCAACCTTGTCACCGGCATAATCAGCATCTGACTATCCAACTCGATCAAACGATGAGCCCTTTGGATACCATAATCCTAGTGTTGGGGTGTGAGCCAAATATCGAAGAATTCGCTTCACAACAAGGTGATGCGATTCCTTTGGGGACGCTCGGAATCGGGCACACATGCAAACGCTAAGCATAATATCAGGCCTAGATGCACATAAGTATAGTAAAGAACCAATCATGGAGCAGTATACCTTTTGATCGAACTCTTTACCATTGTCGTCAAGGCTAAGATGACTTTTGCTTGGCATTGGCGTCGTGTACCCTTTGCAGTCTTGCATTCCAAACTTTTTTAGACAATCTTTGAGGTATTTTTCTTGTGATATGAAGATGTCATTGCGCTGTTGACGGATTTGAAGAGCAAGGAAGAACTTCAGCTCTCCCATCATGGACATCTGATATTGCTCTTGCATCATGTATCCAAACTCATCACTGTATCTCTTATCAGTGCAGCCGAAGATGATGTCATCCACATATATTTGACACACAAACAGTTCACCATCATATGTCTTCCTAAAGAGAGTGGGATCTAGAGAACCAAGTTTGAAGCCTTTGCTCTTCAGGAATTCTTTGAGTGTGTCATACCAAGCGCGAGGTGCTTGTTTGAGGCCATATAGTGCCTTGTTGAGCTTGTACACCATATCAGGATGCTTTGGATCTTCAAAACCAGGTGGTTGAGTGACATACACTTCTTCTTCGATTTTGCTATTCAGAAAGGCACTCTTCACATCCATTTGGTACAGAAGAATGTTGTGATGGTTAGCATATGCCAGCAGTATGCGAATGGCTTCAAGCCTAGCCATAGGAGCAAAGGTTTCATCGAAGTCAATTCCTTCCACTTGTGTGTAACCTTGAGCGACAAGGCGAGCTTTGTTTCTAACAACTTGTCCAAGTTCATCTTGCTTGTTGCGATAGATCCATTTCGTGCCAATGATATTGTGCTTGCGAGGATCAGGACGTTTGACAAGCTCCCAGACATTATTCAGCTCAAGCTGTTGAAGCTCTTCTTGCATGGCTTGAATCCATTCAGGTTCCATGAAGGCTTCTTCGACTTTCTTGAGTTCAGACACAGAGACAAAAGCAAAGTGACCATAGAAGTTTGCCAGTTGCGTAGCTCTTGATCGAGTGAGAGGACTAGGTGTATTGATGCTATCAAGAATCTTATCAATCTGGACTTCATTTACGACCCGAGGATGAGCTGGACGAAGATTTTGATCAGACTGAATATTGTCTTCATCCTCAGGATTGGCTTCAGACTGAGCATTGTCTTCATGTTGATTAGGTGCAGAAATGATGATCTCATCCTCAGCCTGTTCCTCGGTGGGTATGATTTCTCCAGTACCCATCAGCCTGATAGCTTCACCTGGTGTAGCTTCATCTAGCACATTTGGTAGGTGCTCTCTTTGTGAGCCATTAGTTTCATCAAACCGCACATCTATAGTTTCAACCAAAAGAGGTTGAAGACTCTGTAGGTGTGTGAGTCCTTTCCGTAACCAAGCATAAAACCTTCATGTGCTTTCGGTGCGAATTTAGACGTGCGATGTGGATCCTTGATCCAGCACCTAGCACCAAAGACTTTGAAGTAACTGACATTTGGCTTCTTACCAGTCAAAAGTTCATAAGATGTTTTCTTGAAGAACTTATGAAGATAGACTCTGTTGATGATGTGGCATGCAGTATCAATGGCCTCGGGCTAGAATTTTCTTGGAGTCTTGTATTCATCAAGCATCGTCTATGCCATCTCAATGAGTGTCCTATTCTTGCACTCCACTATGCCATTCTGCTGAGGTGTGTAAGGAGCAGAGAACTCATGTGTGATGCCCAAGGTATCAAGATAAGTGTCGAGGCCAGCGTTCTTGAACTCAGTGCCATTGTCACTCTGGTGTGCTTGATCTTGATGCCATAATTCGTCATGGCCCGGTTTGCGAAGCGTCTGAAGACACCCTGCACTTCAGTCTTATCGAGAATTATGTGTACCCAGGTGTATCTCGAATAATCATCAACAATAATGAAGCCATAGAGACGTGTAGTGGTAGTAAGGGTAGAGTAGTGAGTAGGGCCAAATAAGTCCATGTGAAGCAGCTCGAAGGGACGTGAGGTAGTCATGATTGTCTTTGAGGGATGCTTGGCTCTAGTCATCTTCCCAGCTTCACAAGCACCACATAGATGATCCTTCTTGAACTTGACGCCCTCGATGCCAATGATATGCTTCTTCTTCACGAGAATGTACAGGTTCCTCATGCCCGCATGTCCTAGTCGTCGATGCCATAGCCAGCATTCTGGAGCCTTTGCTAAAGACATACGGAAAGTTGTGGTCCTGCTGAGAAATCTACCATATACAGATCACCTCTTCGATAGCCTTCAAAGACTAGAGATTTGTCAGATTCCATTAGCACAAGACAACGGTATTTTCCAATTCTCACAATCATGTTCAGATCACAGAGCATTGACACTGACATTAAGTTGTATCCAAGGGATTCAACAAGCATCACTTTGTCCATGTGTTGATCCTTTGAGATAGCAACTTTATCAAGACCCAATACCTTGCTTTTACCAGTGTCAGCGAATGCGATGTGGCTCTTAGTAGATGGACGTAGGGTGAATCCATAAGAAGACTTCGATCACCAGTCATGTGGTTGGTGCAGCCATTTTCCATGATCCATTTAGTGGCTTTCGGAGTTGTACCCTACAGTGGAGTTAGCGGGATAGGCTTCACCAAGAGTATTGTGAAGCAGAAACATGTAGCGAACAAGCATATTATCAAAGTTTAGATTCTGGTTAGGCATGATAGGATGCTCGTCAAGGAACCATGGAAAGAAATACATGGTAAGACCATTGGGGCATTTTATCTTGCGTCCCACAAGATGTTTTAGGTCTCCAGCATTGGCGTCAGAAGTCTTTGATTTCTGGTTGGAGACCTTTCCCTGCAAGAGAAGTTAATTCTTCTTAACCACCCACATATTCAGGGGTGGCTTAGAAGCAATGACTCTAAGTGCAGCATCTGAGAACTTTGGCTTGGGAGCCCTAGAAAATAGCTTCGCAGGAGGAGAATAGTACTCATATGAATATGCAGAAAAGTTCTTAGTTTAGCGGTTAGAGGAAACATGCTCATATTCATGAGGCTTATAATGGTTCTCCTGCAAATCACTAGCGTTAGGGTGACCACGAGTGGTCCTCTGCCTGTATGAAGCCGTTGGTCCATATGATGCCTTTGGTCTGGGGTTTGTCTTCTTCCCAGGTGGTGTCATGACGACATTCACAGGAAGCTTCACAATAAAACTTTTGGGCACCCAGATCTTCTCTGGGGTGGCTCGTTCCTACAGTTAGTACCAATGTACCTGGCAAACACTTCACCATTCTGATTCTTAAACAGTTTATAATTGGCATCAAAGAATTCATCAATGACAATTGGGTTAGCACAAGTGAAGCTAGATAAAGTGGATGAGTCCACTGAAGGGTCCTTAGCAGCAACCCAGGTGGTTTTGGGGTACTGCTCAGGCATCAGTATGAACCATCAACATTCATTTTCCTCTCGAACCCAACACCCTCTTTCCTAGGGTTTCGATTCAGAATTTGTTTCTTGAGGACAGCGCACAAAGTCTGATGCCCTTTGAGGGCTTTTGTACATGCCAGTTGTAGGATCGAAAGTATGTCTAGAGGGGGGTGATTAGACTACTTGACCAAATAAAAACTTAACCTTTTCCCAATTTTAATTCTTGGCAGATTTTAGCAACTTAGCATAAGTCAAGCAATCTTAATACAATTCAAGCAAGCATGCAAAGAGTATATGAGCAGCGGAAAGTAAAGCATGCAACTTGCAAGAAGGTAAATGAGAGGAGTTCGGAGGGAGCAAACGCAATGTTGACACGGAGACTTTTGGCGTGGTTCCGATAGGTGGTGCTATCGTACATCCACGTTGATGGAGACTTCAACCCACGAAGGGTAACGGTTGCACGAGTCTACGGAGGGCTCCACCCACGAAGGGTCCATGAAGAAGCAACCTTGTCTATCCCACCATGGCCATTGCCCGCGAAGGACTTGCCTCACTAGGGTAGATCTTCACGAAGTAGCCGATCTCCTTGCCCTTACAAACTCCTTGGTTCAACTCCACAATCTTGACGGAGGCTCCCAACTGACACCTAACCAATCTAGGAGACACCACTCTCAAAAAGGTAATAGATGGTGTGTTGATGATGAACTCCTTGCTTTTGTGCTTCAAATGATAGTCTCCCCAACACTCAACTCTCTCTATCACAGATTTGGCTATGGTGGAAAGATGATTTGAATGGAAAGCAACTTGGGGAAGGCTAGAGATCAAGATTCTTGTGGTCGGAATGGAATATCTGAAGGAAATATACCCTAGAGGCAATAATAAAGTTATTATTTATTTCCTTATTTCATTATAAATGTTTATTATTCATGCTAGAATTGTATTAACCGGAAACTTCATACATGTGTGAATACATAGACGAATAGAGTGTCACTAGTATGCCTCTACTTGACTAGCTCGTTGAATCAAAGATGGTTGAGTTTCCTAGCCATAGACATGAGTTGTCATTTGATTAACGGGATCACATCATTAGAAGAATAATGTGATTGACTTGACCCATTCCGTTAGCTTAGCACTTGATCGTTTAGTATGTTGTTATTGCTTTCTTCATGACTTTTACATGTTCCTATGATTAGGGGTGGAAACGGATCGGATGCGGATCGGATAGTGCTCTTACCACTTCCATTTCCATATTTTCAAAACGAATACCAATCCGAATACGGATGTTCTCGGATACGGATGCGGCTCGGATATTATTCGAATACAGATACATATCGGTTATTTTCTTGATTCGGAACGGATACGAATAATATCAACATATTGCTTAAGGATATTAGTCGATAGCTATGTGACCTGAAATAATCCACTTGTGACATACAATAAGTCAATGATAAATAGGTTTATGAATAAATACTATTGTAATGCATAATAATTTATAAGTTTAATCATATAAAGAGTAAAATTTGACCACTTATTTGGCTTTTATGTTGGATAATTGGAATATTGGGTCCAAAATTTTGAAAATTACCTCTCATAATCTTATTCGGATACGGATATATCCACTTCCATATCCATATTTGTGTTAAAATCTCCTACCATATTTTATTTTTTATTTGTTTAATAAATTTGGATACGGATAATTTCCATTTCCATTTTGGTTCGGATGCGGATGTTCGGATATGAATAGGCATTTTCTCGAATACGAATATCGGATATTTCAGATTATCCGCTACCACTTCCACCCCTACCTATGACTATGAGAATATGTAACTCCCGCTTACCGGAGGAACACTTTGTGTGCTACCAAACATCACAACATAACTGGGTGATTATAAAGGTGCTCTACAAGTGTCTCCGAAGGTACTTGTTGAGTTGACGTATTTCGAGATTAGAATTTGTCACTCCGATTGTCGGAGTGGTATCTCTGGGCCCTGTCGGTAATGCACATTACTATAAGCCTTGCAAGCAATGTAACTAATGAGTTAGTTGCGGGATGATGCATTACGGAACGAGTAAAGAGACTTGCCGGTTACGAGATTGAACTAGGTACGGTGATACCGACGATCAAATCTTGGGCAAGTAACATACCGATGACAAAGGGAACAATGTATGTTGTTATGCGGTTCGACCGATAAAGATCTTCGTAGAATATGTAGGAGCCAATATGGGCATCCAGGTTCCGCTATTGGTTATTGACCAGACAGATGTCTCAGTCATGTCTACATAGTTCTTGAACCCTAGGATCCGCACGCTTAATGTTCGTCGACGATATAGTATTATATGACTTATGTATGTTGGTGACCGAATGTTGTTCGGAGTCCCGGATATGATCACGGACATGACGAGGAACTCCGGAATGGTCTGGAGATAAATATTGATATATGGGATAATAGTGTTTGGTCTCTGGAAGGGTTTCGGAATTCACCGGAAGGGGTTCCGGATGTTTCTTGAAATGTTTGGGTACGAGAACACTTTATTTGGGCCAAAGGGGAAAGCCCACAAGGTTTTTGGAAAGCGCAAAAGAAAGTTTTGCGGAGTCCAGGGCCAGACGCCAGGGTCCCTGGCATCTGGGTCCAGACGTCGTGAACCCTGGCGTCTGGCCCTGGAGTCCGAGAAGGACTCTTGCCTTTCGGGTGAAACCGACTTTGTTGGGGCTTTTACTCCAAGTTTCGACCCCAGGGCTCAACATATATATAGAGGGGTAGGCCTAGCACCAAAGACACATTAAGAAACACCAAGCCGTGTGCCGGCAACCTCGTCCCCTCTAGTTTATCCTCCGTCATAGTTTCCATAGTGCTTAGGCAAAGCCATGCGGAGATTGTTCTTCACCAACATCATCACCACGCTGTCGTGCTGCCGGAACTCATCTACTACTTCGCCCGTCTTGCTGCATCAAGAAGGCGAGGACGTCATCGAGCTGAACGTGTGGTGAACGTGGAGGTGTCGTAGTTTCGGTACTTGATCGGGGCGGATTGTGAAGGTGTACGACTACATCAACCGCGCTGATAAGCGCTTCCTCTTAGCGATCTTCAAGGGTATGAAGATACACTCCCCCTCTCGTTGCTATGCATCACCATAATCTTCCGTGTGCGTAGGAATTTTTTTTTTGAAATTACCTCGTTCCCTAATAGTGGCTTCCGATCCAGGTTTATGCGTAGATGTTATATGCACGAGTAGAACACAAGTGAGTTGTGGGCGATACAAGTCATACTGCTTACCAGCATGTCATACTTTGGTTCGGCGGTATTGTTGGATGAAGCGGCTCGGACCGACATTACACATATGCTTACGCGATACTGGTTCGACAGACGTGCTTTGCACACAGGTGGCTGGCGGGTGTCAGTTTCTCCAACTTTAGTTGAACCGAGTGTGGCTACGCCCGGTCCTTGAGAAGGTTAAAACAGCACTAACTTGACGAACTATCGTTGTGGTTTTGATGCGTACGTAAGAACGGTTCTTGCTCAGCCCGTAGCAGCCACGTAAAACTTGCAACAACAAAGTAGAGGACGTCTAACTTGTTTTTGCAGGGCATGTTGTGATGTGATATGGTCAAGACATGATGCTAAATTTTATTGTATGAGATGATCATGTTTTGTAACAGAGTTATTGGCAACTGGCAGGAGCCATATAGTTGTCGCTTTATTGTATGCAATGCAATCGCCCTGTAATTGCTTTACTTTATCACCAAGTAGTAGCGATAGTCGTAGAAGAAATAGTTGGCGAAACGACAACGATGCTACGATGGAGATCAAGGTGTCGCGCCGGTGACGATGGTGATCATGATGGTTGAGGGAGTCCTGGATTAGGGGGTATCCGGACAGCCGGACTATGTACAACGTCCGGACTATTGAAGCGTGGAGATTCAAGACTCAATACTTCGGCCCGTGTCCGGATGGGATTTTCCTTGGCGTGGAAGGCAAGCTTGGCGATCCGGATATTATATTTCCTTCCTTGTAACCGACTCCATGTAAACCCTAGCCCTCTCCGGTGTCTATATAAACCGGAGAGGTTGGTCCTTAGAAGGCCGATCACAATTACATTCATACCATCATAGGCTAGCTCCTAGGGTTTAGCTTCTACGATCTCGTGGTAGATCTACTCTTGTACTACCCTTATCATCAATATTAATCAAGCAGGAAGTAGGGTTTTACCTCCATCGAGAGGGCCTGAACCTGGGTAAACATCTATGTCCCTTACTTCTTATTACCATCAGCCTTGACGCACAGATCGGGACCCCCTACCCGAGATCCACCGGTTTTGACACCGACATTGGTGCTTTCATTGAGAGTTCCTCTGTGATGTCACCGTTAGGCTCGATGGCTCCTTCAATCGTCATTAACGACGCTGTCCAGGGTGAGACTTTCCTCCCCAGACAGATCTTCATGTTCGGCGGCTTCGCGCTGCAGACCAATTCACTTGGCCACTTGGAGCAGATCGATACCTATGTCCCCGGCCATCAAATAAGGTTCGGAAACCTGAACTATACGGCGGATATCCGCGGAGACTTGATCTTTGATGGATTCGGGCTAGCGCCAGAAGCGCCGAACAGTCACGACGAGCACGGCTTAGACCTGATGTCAGACGTCGCTCGGGATATCGTCCCGGCAGAAGCCTCGGATTTAAATCCAGGACAGGTTGCTTCGCCTAAGGACGGAGGGCTGGACCCCGCCCCGCAGGCCGTACCTTCATCGGCTATGGAGCCAAACACAGGTTTCACCTCTGAGGGAACCTGTGACTCCGGACCCCCGGATTCATATCCGGATGCAGGTTCCAGTCCGCGCACCCCCGAGCCCGCTGATCCTGGTTGGGCTCCGGTGATGGAGTTCACAGCGGCGGATGTTTTTCAGCACTCGCCCTTTGGTGACATGCTAGACTTATTGAAGTCTCTCTCCTGTCAGGAGACTCCGGGCCGAACTATGTCCGGCTCGAGTGGGAAGCAGACAACGATGGAATTCGTTGCCCACCCACCACCCACTTCATTGCCACGATCGATGATCTAACCGACGTCCTTGACTTCGACTCTGAAGACATCGGCGGTATGGACGACGATGTAGGAGAATCATAGGAGCCACCGCTCACCGGGCGGTGGACGGCCACCTCCTCATATGATATATATATATATATATATATATATATATATATATATATATATATATATATATATATATATATGGTGGACACTCCGAAGGAAACTAATGGTGACGAGGCAACGGAGTACAACCCCTCGGGAAGAAAATCAAAGAATGGGCGTCGTCGGTGCCGCTCCAAGCCCCGCCATAGCAACACCGGCCCCGGAGGCGAAAATAATCTGGATGGCGCCGAAGAAGAATATGAACCTGACCAGCCCACCTTTGAGCAGGCCGAACAGGAAGACGAGCAGGTCATCCCAGAAGAACAGGCGAGAGACGCATACCCGGAGGAGGACAACTACATGCCCCCCTCCGAAGACGAGATCAGCCTCGGCAACGACGAGTTCGGCGTACATGAGGATCCCGTGGAGCAGGAGCGCTTCAAGCGTAGGCTTATAGCCACTGCAAGGAGCCTAAAGAAGAAGCAGCAGCAACTACAAGCTGATCAAGACTTACTCATAGATAGATGGACTGAAGTCCTGGCAGCCGAGGAATATTGGCTCGAACGCCAAACGGCTCACCGGCCACCCCGTGGCCGGGACAAAACGGGATACCAGCCCGGATACCAGCCCGCACCCCCACGCCGATACACTACAGCTCAAGGCAACAGGCATGACCTGCAAGATATTCTGGACAATAAAGCAGGACAGCCAAGATCGATCTATGGATCGAGGGGGCGTGCCCCAGCGCGCGACGATGACCGTGACGCCGGATACATCATCAACAAATCTGGTCAGGCCGAACATAGCAACCCTGATCAATCCGACCTGCGTAGCCACATAGCCCGGCACAGAGGCACCGCACACCCCCTCTGCTTCACGGACAAAGTAATGGATCATGAATTCCCAGAAGGGTTCAAATCCGTAAACATCGAATCATACGATGGCATAACAGACCCCGTAGTATGGATCGAAGATTTCCCTCTCCACATTCACATGGCCCGCGGAGATGATCTACACGCCATCAAGTATCTCCCCCTTAAGCTCAAAGGACCAGCCCAGCACTGGTTAAACAGCCTGCCAGCAAATTCCATTGGCAGTTGGGAAAACCTGGAAGATGCATTCCTTGACAACTTCCAGGGCACATATGTGCGACCACCAGACACTGATGACCTGAGCCACATTACTCAACAGCCCGGAAATTCTGGACTCGGTTCCTCACTAAAAAGAACCAAATAGTCGACTGTTCGGACGCCGGAGCCTTGGCAGCTTTTAAGCATAATATCCGTGACGAGTGGCTCGCTCGACACCTCGGCCAGGAAAAACCCAAGTCTATGGCAGCTCTCACAACCCTAATGACCCGTTTTTGTGCAGGTGAGGATAGCTGGTTGGCTCGTAGCGGCACTACGCCACATTCCGGCACTTCGGACGGCCGCGATGCCAACGGCAAGCCACGGCGCAACAGACATAAGAGATGGAACAACGGCGACAGCACGGAAGACACGGCAGTCAACGCCGGATTCAGCGGACCTAAATCCGGACAGCGGAAAAAGCCGTTCAAAAGAAATAATCAGGGACCGTCCAGTCTGGACTGCATACTAGAGCGCTCGTGCCAAATTCATGGCACACCGGACAAACCAGCCAACCACACCAATAGAGACTGCTGGGTGTTCAAACAGTTCGGCAAGATAAACGCCGAAAACAAGGACAAGGGGCTGCATAGCGACGATGACGATGAGCCCCGGCGTCCGAATACGGGGGGGTAGAAGAAATTTCCCCCCAGGTGAAAACGGTCAATATGATCTACGCCACCCACGTCCCCAAGCGGGAACGGAAGCGGGCACTACGGGATGTCTATGCGATGGAGCCAGTCACCCCCAAGTTCAAGCCATGGTCAGCTTGTCCGATCACCTTTGACCGTAGGGATCACCCTACCAGCATCCGTCATGGCGGCTTAGCCGCATTGGTCTTAGACCCAAGCATCGAGGGATTCCACCTCACGCGTGTCCTTATGGACGGTGGCAGCAGCCTGAACCTGCTTTATTAGGACACAGTGCGCAAGATGGGCATTGATCCTTCAAGGATCAAGCCCACCAAAACCACCTTTAAAGGAGTTATAACATTGGAAGTGTTCTTTGGATCCCCAGACATCTTCAGGAGCGAAGAGCTGATCTTCAACATCGTCCCTTTCCGCAGTGGCTACCACGCACTGCTCGGGCGAACCGCATTCGCAAGATTCAATGCGGTGCCACACTACGCATATCTCAAGCTCAAGATGCCAGGACTGCACAGGGTCATCACTGTCAACGGAAATATGGACCGCTCCCTTCAAACAGAAGAGCATACGGTAGCCCTCGCGGCAGAAGTACAATGCAGCCAACTCCGACAAACAAATCCGGCGACAACTTCGAGCACTGTCAAACGAGTCCGGAGCACCCCGCAACAGGATCAACACGAACGTCAAGATCATGATTAGCAATCTGGCCTCGCTCAAGCCCCTCCAAAGCAGCATTCGTGCCACGTGTACACAATTATGCACTCAATATACCTTGGGCGGAGGCGCATCAACGACTCAGTCGATAATGCGGGTAATCGCTAAATACCTTCATACTCTTTCCCTTTTTACCTTTCAGGACACCGCATTAGTGCAGCATCCTCAGAAGAGCCGAATCACCGGACTCATATGGAAGAGACACCCAAGGACGCAACAGACGTTGTGCGCAGAAGGAAATACCCAGGTGGAATCCATTTACGATCATTATACCTGCTTCACCTATCTGTACACAGCTCGCCCCTGGATAGGACATGTCAAATAGTCCTATTTTCATCTCTGCTTAATGCATCCATTGTAAACATACGCTTAAACGTATTTTTCATCAATGGGAGATTATATATAGCGACAGCTTATTATCCTTATTTGAGTATTTTTCTCTTATAAATGTTTATTTGGTATTGCATCCGTACATCTGGGTACGGCCAGTTTGCCAGGGGCTTCTAATGGTGCCCCGAAGTATGGCAAGAAAAGTACGAACACTTTAAACAGTGCGGCACCCCAAACTTATAGCATTATATGCATCAGCTCTGAATCATGTCTTGGGTCTACAGTTGGGATAGCCCGGCTCCCTTGTTTTGGTGCCTTACGTTCCGTTATATCGGCTAAGGTAGCACAGGGAGAACTACTGCGATTGTGTCCCGGTTCTTCCGGACGAGCACCTCAGTAGAGAAAGCTGAAAACTGATCGGCATGATGTGGCGAGAGCTGGTCGCTGTTCGAGAGGTAATAAAATCCTTTAAGATTTTCCGCTTTAGGCGATAAATCAGCTTTGTCCGATCAAGGCGTATATAGCGCCCCAATTCGGCCTTCCGGATTCTAGGGGCTTCGCCGAAATTTCAAATTGTAGACTTCTATGGATAAGTGAAAGTTATAAAGTCGCATAGTCCGATTGCCTCGTTCGTTGCGCTGGACACCTCTTTAAGGGACCAAACATTTGGATAAAGAGTGTCCGGGTTTTCCACGAACACCCCAGTGCTAGTCGCGTGGGGGCGGAAGCCGACGACTGGCCTACTTTCAGGATTTTATAAACAGCCGCACAGAAGGTAATATTTTAAATAACAAAAGCGCTACATAGCGCAAGTAACTTCGTCCTTAAAATACAACCATGACAGAAGCGAATTCATTCAAAAATGGTGTCCTTGGTACATTCGTCAGCCACGAGGCGAGCACCCATCATAACGCCATCATAGTACAGCTCGGGATGGCGATGCGCCTTGCCCTACGGCGGTCCGTCCTTGACCAGCTTCTCCGCATCCATCTTGCCCCAATGCACTGTGACGCGGGCAAGGGCCCGGCGGGCCCCCTCGATGCACACAGAATGCTTGATTACCTCAAGCCGTGGGCAGGCATCCATCATCCGCTTGATCAGGCCGAAGTAGCTACTGGGCATGAGCTCACCAGGCCACATCCGGACTATGAACCCCTTCATAGCCAGTTCGGCCGCCATGTGGAGTTTGGCCAACTGCTTCAGTTGGTCACTCAGAGGCATCGGGTTTTCGGCCCCAGCATACTGGGACCAGAACAGCTTCTCCGTTGAGTTCCCCTCCTGGGCACGGTAGAACTCTGCAGCGCCTGATACGCTGCGTGGCAGATCTGCGGATGCCCCTGGAGAGCTCCGAATTCGAGTATGTAAAAGAAACGCCTCCTCCACATGTTTGCTTTGCATAAAGAACTTCTTACCCGCTGCTATCTTCTTGGCCTCCTGGATCTCCTGTTGTGCTTTCTCGGCTTCGGCCTTGGCGTCTTTTAAGCTCATAAGGGCCTTCGCAAGCTCCACGGACTCGCATTTCTTGTCGAGGTCCTGGAGCTCCTGCTGTACCTCACCTACCCTAGCACTTTGCTTTTCCGCTCCTTACACTCCGAGGCCGCCTTGTCTTCGGCCTCGGGCAGCGCCTTCTTCAGGGCCGCCACTTTGGCGGGGGCCCCTGTTACACGGTCACGACACTTAGTTGTTAGACCCACCAATTCTGCCTATCCTTAAATATATAAGAACGGGAATTACTTACCCTTGTTCTCTTTGAGCCGCCTCCTCATGAGGTCGAGCTCTCCCTGCGCCTGCTCCAGGTCTCGTTTCAGATCGGCAACCTCGGCGGTACGGGCAGTAGCAGCAAGCAGCACAGCCTGCTTATTCAAAACAATACTTATGATTAGACTCCTGCGGATTTTAATTAACCCTCTGCTCGGCTTTTGTTTTCGAACGCCAAACAGAGTATCAGGGGCTACTACCTATCGGGTGGTAATTTTGCACATATTTATTACTTACCTCGAAGCCTGTTAGGAGGCTGCTACAAGCTTCGGTTAGTCCGCTCTTGGCGGACGAAACCTTCCGAATAACTGTACTCATAAGAGTACGGTGCCCTTCGTCCGGGGAAGCGCTGCAAAGCGCTTCCAGCAGACCGTCCGGCGCCTCATGCGCAATGGAAGTCCGCAACACAGACGGCTCACCCTCCTTAGCGAGGGGTCTCCTGCTTGAGTCCGGAACCATCGAAGGTTCCGGAATTGTGTTCGGCTGGGAGCCCGGCTGGCCATGGCTCTCGTTGACACGATCCGAGGGGACCTTGAACCCCGCGTGTCCGACGACTCGGACCCCGCCTCGGGGCGTCTCCAGAGTCACCTCCCCCTGCTCTGGGAGCCTTTGGGACAACACCTCCGTGTCGTCCGCGGGTTGAGGAGTGGTGGCCGTCGGAAGCGAATTCATCTCCAAATTGCTCATGGACCCGGAGGAGGATACCTCGGGGTGATCCCTGGCCGGACTGCACATATGTTTGGCATTATAAATACAAAAACTGTGAAGTGAAGTCATGGTAGAGTGCAAACACTTATGATCGCGCTAGGGGCTTCCCCCTGGGCAGCCACCCCTCCTCGCTGAGAGCGGCCGTGGTGGAGTAGTCCAGAAGGGGCCCTTTCCCCTTCTTGGATGCCCTAACCTCCCCACCTGGGGCAGCTTTTCTCTTCTTCTCCCCCCCCCCCCCGATGGGGGAAGGTAGGATCTCTTTCTGATTCCCCCCGCCTCCGCGGGAGGAATCCGACTCGTTGTCATCGGACGACAGGGCAATGACGGCCCTGCGCCGAGGACCTTTTCCGGCCCCCGGGTCCGCCTCCCCGGACCCCTCATCATTTCCAGATGGGGCGTCTTCTTCTTCTTCCTCCTCCTCCCCTTCATGGGAGGAGTCTGCCTCGTCGTCTTTGGGCGAGGCTTCCGGCACAACCTTACGCCGGGGACCTTTTCGGATCCCCGGGGCCTTCTTCTCGGCCTTCTTTTTCGGCACCTTGTAAGGCGCCGGGACCAGCATCTCCGTCAGGAGAACATCTGCTGGGTCTTCGGGCAGCGGAGCCGGGCAGTAAACCTGCTCCGCTGTCTCCATGTAATCCTGAAATAAATATACACAACTACTTAAGGCACTCCCGTGAATATATCGGGGGGAACTGTGTCCGGTGTCGGTCTAAGAACTCACCGGCCTAGGAGCCCATGCGGCGTGAAGCCCGCGGTCCTCGGATGTCGGAGGAGGCACTTCGGAGGCCTTGAACGGCTCCTTCCATGCGCCTTTGTGTGTCATGTCGTAGAGCCTCTGGAGTGTCCGATGCTCGGTGGGGACGAACTCCCACAGATTGACTGCCCGCCTCTGGCAGGGCAAGATTCAGCGAACGAGCATGACCTGGATCACGTTAACCAGCTTGATGTTCTTGTCCTTCATGCTTTTAACACATGTTTGGAGTCCGGCCAGCTCCGTGGAATCGCCCCAGGATAGGCCCTTCCTCTCCCAGGAGGTGAGTTGCATGGGGGCTCCGGATCGGAACTCGGGGGCCGCCGCCCAGTTGGCGCCGCGCGGCTCGGTGATGTAGAACCACCCCGATTGCCATCCTTTTACGGTCTCCGCAAAGGAGCCGTCGAGCCATGTGACATTGGGCATTCTGCCCACCATGGCCCCTCCGCACTCCGCCTGTTGGCCTCTTACCACCTTCGGCTTCACACAGAAGGTTTGCAGCCATAGGCCAAAGTGAGGCCGGATGCGGAGGAAGGCCTCGCACACAACGATGAACGCCGAGATGTTGAGGATGAAATTCGGGGCTAGATCGTGGAAATCTAGCCCGTAGTAGAACATAAGCCCGCGGACGAAGGGATGGAGTGGAAATCCCAGTCCACGGACGAAGTGGGCGATGAATACGACCCTCTCGTGGGGTCCTGGGGTCGGAGTGACCTGCCCGGCATCTGGTAGACGGTGCGCTATGTCCGTGGCCAAGTATCCGGCCGCCCGAAGATTGGTGATGTGCTTCTCCTTGACGGTGGAAGCCACCCACTTGCCTCCTGCTCCGGACATGTTTAGCTGTGCAGGGAAGACTTGGGCTTGGGCGCTGGAGCTCGAGGGGGCAAGAGTGGGCAAAGGAGGAAGAAGGCGTGGGTGAAAATGGGGGAACCTTATCCCTTTATAGAGGCGCCGGAAGCGGTGCGCCTCCCCACTTGCCCGTTGGGAATCGCTTATTTCCCAAACGCCACGGTTAATGGCGTGGTGAGATTACCAATACCCGTATTGATGAGAATCCCGTAATAAGGGGACACGATCTCTGCTTTAACAAGACGTGTCACAGAAACCGCCTCGTGATATGTGTTGTAGCTGGTGGTGGGGAAACGGTTCGAATAATGATCCGACCGTAATAACATGTCAAGTCGTCAGAAAAAGTTGTCAGCAGATTGCATTTGTGAAATATCATTCTCTCTACGGTGTATGCGAAGATCATTTCTCAGATCCGGACACAATTTGGGTATTCGATGATTACTTTAGAGAATTCGGAGGAGGAACCCGCCTTGCAATGCCAAAGACAATACTGCACGCCGGACTCATCGTCATTGAAGCCTGGTTTAGGGGCTACTAAGGGAGTCCTGGATTAGGGGGTATCCGGACAGCCGGACTGTGTACAACGTCCGGACTATTGAAGCATGGAGATTCAAGACTCAAGACTTCGGCCCGTGTCCGGATTGGATTTTCCTTGGCGTGGAAGGCAAGCTTGGCGATCCGGATATTATATTTCCTTCCTTGTAACCGACTCCATGTAAACCCTAGCCCTCTCCGGTGTCTATATAAACCGGAGAGGTTGGTCCTTAGAAGGCCGATCACAATTACATGCATACCATCATAGGCTAGCTCCTAGGGTTTAGCCTCTACAATCTCGTGGTAGATCTACTCTTGTACTACCCTTATCATCAATATTAATCAAGCAGGAAGTAGGGTTTTACCTCCATCAAGAGGGCCCGAACCTGGGTAAACATCTACGTCCCTTACTTCTAGTTACCTTCAGCCTTGACTCACAGATCGGGAACCCCTACCCGAGATCCGCCGGTTTTGACACCGACAACGGTGCTTCGGAGATGGAGATCACAAGCACAAGATGATGATGGCCATATCATATCACTTATATTGATTGCATGTGATGTTTATCCTTTATGCATCTTATTTTGCTTTGATTGACGGTAGCATTATAAGATGATCTCTCACTAAATTTCAAGGTAAAAGTGTTCTCCCTGAGTATGCACCATTGCCAAAGTTCGTCGTCCGAGACACCACGTGATGATCGGGTGTGATAAGTTGTACGTTCATCTACAACGGGTGCAAGCCAGTTTTGCACACGCAGAATACTCGGGTTAAACTTAACGAGCCTAGCATATGCAGATATGGTCTCGGAACACTAAGACCGAAAGGTCGAGCCTGAATCATATAGTAGATATGATCAACATTAAAAACTACTCCATTTCACGTGATGATCGGTTATGGTTTAGTTGATTTGGATCGTGTGATCACTTAGATGATTAGAGGGATGTCTATCTAAGTGGGAGTTCTTAAGTAATATGATTAATTGAACTTTAATTTATCATGAATTTAGTCCTGATAGTATTTTGCAAATTATGGTGTAGATCAATAGCTCGCGTTGTTGCTTCCCTATGTTTATTTTTGATATGTTCCTAGAGAAAAACTATGTTGAAAGATGATAGTAGCAATGATGCGGACTAGGTCCATGATCTGAGGATTGACCTCATTGTTGCACAGAAGAATTATCTCCTTGATGCACCACTAGGTGACGGACCTATTGCAGGAGCAGATGCAGACATTATGAACGTTTGGCAAGCTTGGTATGATAACTACTTGATAGTTTAGTGCACCATGCTTTACGGCTTAGAACCGGGACTTCAAAAATGTTTTGAACGCTACGGAGCATATAAGATGTTCCAAGAGTTGAAATTGGTATTTCATACTCATGCCCGTGTCAAGAGGTATGAGACCCCTGACAGTACTTTGCCTAAAAGATGGAGGAGAATAGCTCAACCAGTGAGCATGTGCTCAGATTGTCTGAGTACTACAATTGCTTGAATCAAGTGGGAGTTAATCTTCCAGATAAAATAGTAATTGACAAAGTTCTCTAGTCACTATCTCCAAGTTACTAGAACTTCGTGACGAACTATAATATGCAAGGGATGACGAAAGTAATTCTTGAGCTCTTCACGATGCTGAAATCGGCGAAGGTTGAAATCAAGAAAGAGCATCAAGTGTTGATGATTGAAAAGACCACTAGTTTCAAGTAAAAGGGCAAAGGGAAAGAAAGGGAACTTCAAGTAAACTAACAAGCAAGTTGTCACTCCCATGAAGAAGCCCAAAGCTAGACCCAAGCCTGGAACTGAGTGCTTCTACTACAAAGGAATGGTCACTGGAAGCGGAACTACCCCAAACATTTGGCGAGTAAGAAGGATGGCAAAGTAAACAAAGGTATATTTTATATACATATTATTGATGTGTACTTTACGAGTGTTCATAGTAACCCCTCGGTATTTGATACTAGTTCAGTTACTAAGAGTAGTAACTCGAAAGGGAGTTGTAGAATGAACATAGACTAGTTAAGGGTGAAGTGACGATGTGTGTTGGAAGTG
Organism: Triticum dicoccoides; assembly: GCF_002162155.2. Lineage (NCBI taxonomy): Eukaryota > Viridiplantae > Streptophyta > Magnoliopsida > Poales > Poaceae > Triticum > Triticum dicoccoides. The sequence continues at coordinate 120,471,732 of NC_041389.1, forward strand.
GTTCCAAGATTGATGTAATCATCATCGCACACTCCCTATACTTTCGGGATTAGTGTTGAACCTAAATAAGTGTTATTTGGTGTTTGCGTTGAGCATGAATATGATTTGATCATGTTTATTGCAATATGGTTATTCATTTAAGTAAGAGAATAATTGTTGTTCTGTTTACATGAATAAAACCTTCTATGGTCATACACCAAATGAAAAATGGATTGTTGGATCTCGATCGTAGTGATACACATATTCATAATATTGAAGCCAAAAGATGCAAAGTTAATAATGATAGTGCAACTTATTTGTGGCACTGCCATTTAGGTCCTATTGGTGTAAAGCGCATGAAGAAACTCCATGCTGATGGGTTTTTGGAATCACTTGATTATGAATCACTTGATGCTTGCGAACCATGCCTCATGGGCAAGACGACTAAAACTCCGTTCTCCGGAACAATGGAGCGAGCAACAGATTTGTTGGAAATCATATATACTGATGTATGTGGTCCAATGAACGTTGAGGCTCGCGGCGGGTATCGTTATTTTCTCACCTTCACAGATGATTTGAGAAGATATGGTATATCTACTTGGTGAAACATAAGTCTGAAACATTTGAAAAAGTTCAAAGAATTTCATAGTGAAGTGGAAAATCATCATAACAAGAAAATAAAGTTTTCTGCGATTTGATCGCAGAGACGAATATTTGAGTTACGAGTTTGGTCTTCAATTAAAACAATGTGGAATAGTTTCACAAACTCATGCCACCTGGAACACCACAGCTTAATGGTGTGTCTGAACATCATAACCGTACTTTATTGGATATAGTGCAATCTATGATGTCTCTTACCGATTTACCACTATCGTTTAGGGGTTCTGCATTAGAGACAGCTGCATTCACGTTAAATAGGGCACCATCTAAATCCGTTGAGACGATGCCATATGAACTGTGGTTTGGCAATAAACCAAAGTTGTTGTTTCTTAAAGTTTGGGGCTACGATGCTTATGTGAAAAAGTTTCAACCTGATAAGCTCGAACCCAAATCGGTGAAGTGCGTCTTCATAGAATACCCAAAGGAAACTGTTGGGTACACCTTCTATCACAGATCCGAAGGCAAGATATTCGTTGCTAAGATGGATCCTTTCTAGAGGAGGAGTTTCTCTTGAAAGAAGTGAGTGAGAGGAAAGTAGAACTTGATGAGGTAATTGTACCTTCTCATGAATTGGAAAGTGGTTCATCACAGAAATCAGTTCCAGTGATGCCTACACCGATTAGTGAGGAAGTTAATGATGATGATCATGAAACTTCGGATCAAGTTACTACCAAACCTCGTAGGTAAACCAGAGTACGTTCCGCACCAGAGTGGTACGGTAATCCTATTCTGGAGTTCGTGTTACTTGACCATGACGAACCTATGAACTATGAGGAAGTGATGATGAGCCCAGATTACGTGAAATGGCTTGAGGCCATAAAATCTGAGATGGGATCCATGTATGAGAACAAAGTGTGGACTTTGATTGACTTGTCCGATGATCAGCAAGCCATAGAAAATAAATGGATCTTCAAGAGGAAGACGGATGCTGATAGTAGTGTTACTATCTACAAAGCTAGACTTGTCGAAAAAGATTTTTTTTTGACAAAGTTCAAGGTGTTGACTACGATGAGATTTTCTCACTCGTAGCAATGCTTAAGTCTGTCTGAATCATGTTAGCAATTGCCACATTTTATGAAATCAGGCAAATGGATGTCAAAACTACATTCCTTAATGGATTTCTTAAAGAAGAGTCGTATATGATGCAACCAAAAGGTTTTGTCGATCCTAAGTGCTAACAAAATGTGCAAGCTCCAGCAATCCATCTATGGACTGGTGCAAGCATCTCGGAGTTGGAATATACGCTTTGATGAGTTGATCAAAGCATATAGTTTTATACAGACTTGCGGTGAAGCCTGTATTTGTTGGGGAACGTAGCAGAAATTCAAAATTTTCCTACGTGTCACCAAGATCTATCTATGGAGAGACTAGCAACGAGGGGAAGGAGAGTGCATCTACATACCCTTGTAGATCGCTAAGCGGAAGCGTTCAAGTGAACGGGGTTGATGGAGTCGTACTCGTCGTGATTCAGATCACCGATGATTCTAGTGCCGAACGGACGGCACCTCCGCGTTCAACACACGTACAGCTCGACGATGTCTCCCACGCCTTGATCCAGCAAGGAGAGAGGGAGAGGTTGAGGAAGACTCCATCCAGCAGCAGCACAACGGCGTGGTGGTGATGGAGGAGCGTGGCAATCCTGCAGGGCTTCTCCAAGCACCTACGGGAGAGGAGGAGGTGTCACGGGAGGGAGGGAGGCGCCAAGGGCTCAGGTATGGATGCCCTCCCTCCCCTCCACTATATATAGGGGCAGGGGAGAGGGGGGAGGCGCAGCCTTGCCCCTTCCTCCAAGGAAGGGGTGCGGCTAAGAGGGGGGGGAGTCCATCCTCCCCAAGGCACCTCGGAGGTGCCTTCCCCCTTTAGGACTCTCCCCTTTTTCCTATATCTTGGCGCATGGGCCTCTAGGGGCTGGTGCCCTTGGCCCATGTAGGCCAAGGCGCACCCCTACAGCCCATGTGGCCCCCCGGGGCAGGTGGCCCCACCCGGTGGGCCCCCGGGACCCTTCCGGTGGTCCCGGTACAATACCAATGACCCCGAAACTTGTCCCGATGGCCGAAACAGGACTTCCTATATATAAATCTTTACCTCCGGACCATTTCGGAACTCCTCGTGACGTCCGGGATCTCATCCGGGACTCCGAACAACATTCGGTAACCACATACAAACTTCCTTTATAACCCTAGCGTCATCGAACCTTAAGTGTGTAGACCCTACGGGTTCGGGAGACATGTAGTCATGACCGAGATGTTCTCCGGTCAATAACCAACAGCGGGATCTGGATACCCATGTTGGCTCCCACATGTTCCACGATGATCTCATCGGATGAACCACGATGTCAAGGACTCAATCAATCCCGTATACAATTCCCTTTGTCTAGCGGTATGGTACTTGCCCGAGATTCGATCGTCGGTATACCGATACCTTGTTCAATCTCGTTACCGGCAAGTCTCTTTACTCGTTCCGTAACACATCATCCCGTGATCAACCCCTTGGTCTCATTGTGCACATTATGATGATCTCCTACCGAGTGGGCCCAGAGATACCTCTCCGTTTACACGGAGTGACAAAATCCCAATCTCGATTCGTGCCAACCCAACAGACACTTTCAGAGATACCCGTAGTGTACCTTTATAGCCACCCAGTTACGTTGTGACGTTTGGTACACCCAAAGCACTCCTACGGTATCCGGGAGTTGCACAATCTCATGGTCTAAGGAAAAGATACTTGACATTAGAAAAGCTTTAGCATACGAACTACATGACCTTTGTGCTAGACTTAGGATTGGGTCTTGTCCATCACATCATTCTCCTAATGATGTGATCCCGTTATCAACGACATCCAATGTCCATGGTCAGGAAACCGTAACCATCTATTGATTAACGAGCTAGTCAACTAGAGGCTTACTAGGGACATGGTGTTGTCTATGTATCCACACATGTATCTGAGTTTCCTATCAATACAATTCTAGCATGGATAATAAACGATTATCATGAACAAGGAAATATAATAATAATCAATTTATTATTGCCTCTAGAGCATATTTCCAACAGTCTCCCACTTGCACTAGAGTCAATAATCTAGTTCACATTGATATGTGATTAACACTCAAGGTCACATCCCCATGTGACTAACACCCAAAGAGTTTACTAGAGTCAATAATCTAGTTCACATTTACCATGTGATTAACACTCGATGAGTTCTGGGTTTGATCATGTTATGCTTGTGAGAGAGGTTATAGTCAACGGGTCTGAACCTTTCAGATCCGTGTGTGCTTTACAAATCTCTATGTCATCTCCTAGATGCAGCTACCACGTTCTATTTGGAGCTATTCCAAATAACTGTTCTACTTGGAGCTATTCTAAATTGTTGCTCCATTATACGTATCCGGTATCTCTACTCAGAGCTATCCGGATAGGTGTTAAGCTTGCATCGACGTAACCCTTTACGACGAACTCTTTTACCACCTCCATAATTGAGAAAATTCCTTAGTCCACTAGTTACTAAGGATAACTTTGACCGCTGTCCTGTGATCCATTCTTGGATCACTCTTGTACCCCTTGACTGACTCATGGTAAAGCACACTTCAGGTGCGGTACACAGCATAGCATACTGTAGAGCCTATGTCTTAAGCATAGGGGACGACCTTCGTTCCTTTCTCTCTATTCTGCCATGGTCAAGCTTTAAGTCTTAACTTCATATCTTACAACTCAGGCAAGAACTCCTTCTTTGACTGATCCATCTTGAACACCTTCAAGATCACGTCAAGGCATGTGCTCATTTGAAAGTACTATTAAGCGTTTTGATCTATCCTTATAGATCTTGATGCTCAATGTTCAAGTAGCTTAATCCAGGTTTTCCATTGAAAACACTTTCCAAATAACCCTATATGCTTTCCAGAAATTCTACGTCATTTCTGATCATTAATATGTCAACAACATATACTCATTAGAAATTCTATAGTGCTCCCACTCACTTCTTTGGAAATACAAGTTTCTCATAAACTTTGTATACACCCAAAATCTTTGATCATCATCAAAGCATACATTCAAACTCCGAGATGCTCACTCCAGTCCTCAGAAGGATTGCTGGAGCTTTGCATACTTATTAGCATATTTCAGGATAGACAAAACCTTCCGGTTGTATCACATACAACCTTTCCTCAAGAATCGTCGAGGAAACAATGTTTTGACATCCTATCTGCAAGATTTCATAAATAATGCAGTAATTGCTAATATAATTCCAACAGACTCTTAGCATCGCTACGAGTGAGAAAGTCTCATCGTAGTCAACTCCTTGAACTTGTCGAAAAACATCTTAACGACAAGTCGAGCTTTCTCAATGGTGACACTTACCATCATTGTCTGTCTTCCTTTCAAAATCCATATGTACCTAACAGCCTTACGACCATCAAGTAGTTCTTCCAAAGTCTACACTTTGTTTTCATACATGGATCCTCTCTCGGGTTTTATGGCCTTGAGCCATTTATCGGAATCCGGGCCCATCATCGCTTCTCCATAGCTCGTAGGTTCATTGTTGTCTAGCAACATGACTTCCAAGACAGGATTACGTACCACTCTGAAGTAGTACGCATCCTTGTCATCCCACGAGGTTTGGTAGTGACTTGATCTGAAGTTTCATGATCACTATCATAAGCTTCCACTTTAATTGGTGTAGGTGCCACAGGAACAACTTCCTGTGCCCTGCCACACACTAGTTGAAGAGACGGTTCAATAACCTCATCAAGTCTCCACCATCCTCCCACTCAATTCTTTCGAGAGAAACTTTTCCTCGAGAAAGGACCCGATTCTAGAAACAATCCATATTGCTTTCGGATCTGAATTAGGAGGTATACCCAACTGTTTTGGGTTTCCTATGAAGATGCATTTTATCCGCTTTGGGTTCGAGCTTATCAACCTGGAACTTTTTCATATAAGCGTCGCAGCCCCAAACTTTTAAGAAACGACAACTTAGGTTTCTCTAAACCATAATTCATACGGTGTCATCTCATCGGAATTACGTGGTGCCCTATTTAAAGTGAATGTGGTTGTCTCTAATGCCTAACCCATGAACGATAGTGGTAATTCGATAAGAGAATCATGGTATGCATCATATCCAATAGGGTGCAACTATGATATTCGGACACACCATCACACTATGGTGTTCCAGGCTGTATTAGTTGTGAAACAATTTCCACAATGTCTTAATTCCGTGCCAAACTTGTAATTCAGATATTCATCTCTATGATCATATCATAGATCTTTTATCCTCTTGTCACGACGATCTTTCAACTTCATACTGAAATTACTTGAACCTTTCAATAATTCAGACTCGTGATTCATCAAGTAAATATACTCAACATCTACTCGAATCATCTGTGAAGTAAGAACATAACGATATTCACTGCATGCCTCAGCACTCATTGGACTGCACACATCAAAATGTGTTACTTCCAACAAGTTGCTATCTTGTTCCATTTTACTGAAACCGAGGCTTTTCAGTCATCTTGCCTATGTGGTATGATTTGCATATCTCAAGTGATCCAAAATCAAGTGAGTCCAAACGATCCATCTGCATGGAGTTTCTTCATGCGTATACACCAATAGACATGGTTCGCATGTCTCAAACTTTTCAAAAATGAGTGAGTCCAAAGATCCATCAACATGGAGCTTCTTCATGCGTTTTAAACCAATATGACTTACATGGCAGTGCCACCAGTAAGTGGTACTATCATTACTATCTTTTGGCATGAAAATGTGTATCACTACGATCGAGATTCAATAAACCATTCAGGTTTAATACTAATCTCTTTGGTAGAGGGAGCGTGCGATGCTTGATCATATCAAGCTTGGAAAAACTTCCAACACATATCGTCAGCTCACCTTTAGCTAGTCTCGTTTATTCCGTAGCCTTTTGTTTCGAGTTACTAACACTTAACAACCGAACCGGTATCTAATACCCTGGTGCTACTAGGAGTACTAGTAAAGTACACATCAACACAATGTATATGCAATATACTTATATTCACCTTGCCAGCCTTCTTATCTACCAAGTATCTAGGGTAATTCTGCTCTAGTGGTTGTTCCCCTTATTACAGAAGCACTTAGTCTCGGGTTTGGGTTTTACCTTGGGTTTCTTCACTAGAGCAGCAGCTGATTTGCCGTTTCATGAAGTATTCCTTCTTGCCCTTGCCCTTCTTGAAACTAGTGGTTTCACCAACCATCAACAATTGATGCTCCTTCTTGATTTCTACTTTCGCGGTGTCAAACATCGCGAATACCTCAAGGATCATCATATCTATCCCTGATATGTTATAGTTCATCACGAAGCTCTAACAGCTTGGTGGCAATGACTTTGGAGAACCATCACTGTCTTATCTGGAAGATCAACTCCCACTCGATTCAAATGATTGTTGTACTCAGACAATCTGAGCACAAGCTCAACAATTGAGCTTTTCTCCTTAGTTTGCAGGTTAAGAAAGTCATCGGAGGTCTTATACCTCTTGACGTGGGCACGAGCCTGAAATCCCAATTTCAGCCCTCGAAACATCTCGTATGTTCCGCGACATTTCGAAACACGTCTTTGGTGCCTCAACTCTAAACCGTTTCACTGAACTATCACATAGTTATCAAAACGTGTACAAACGACGTTTGGGGTTCAGCACACTGAGCGGTGCATTAAGGACATAAGCTTTCTACTGTCCGCATAATCGCTACTATCAACTTTCAACTATATTTTCTCTTGGAACATATCTAAACAGTAGAACTATAGCGTGAGCTACGACATAATTTGCAAAAACCTTTTGACTATGTTCAGGATAAATAAGTTCATCTTATGAACTCCCACTCAGATAGACATCCCTCTAGTCATCTAAGTGATTACATGATCCGAGTCAAACTAGGCCGTGTCCGATCATCACGTGAGACGGACTAGTCATCATCGGTGAACATCTTCATGTTGATCGTATCTTCTATACGACTCATGTTCGACCTTTCGGTCTCCGTGTTCCGAGGCCATGTCTGTACATGCTAGGCTCGTCAAGTTAACCCTAAGTGTTTCGCGTGTGTAAATCTGTCTTACACCCGTTGTATGTGAACGTTAGAATCTAACACCCGATCATCGCGTGGTGCTTCGAAACACGAACTGTCGCAACGGTGCACAGTTAGGGGAGAACACTTCTTGAAATTGTTGTAAGGGATCATCTTATTTACTACCGTCGTTCTAAGCAAATAAGATGTATAAACATGATAAACATCACATGCAATCAAATAGTGACATGATATGGCCATCATCACTTTGCTCCTTTTGATCTCCATCTTCGGGGCTCCATGATCATCATCGTCACCGGCATGACACCATGATCTCCATCATCATGATCTCCATCATCGTGTCTTCATGAAGTTGCCTCGCCAACTATTACTTCTACTACTATGGCTAACGGTTAGCAATAAAGTAAAGTAATTACATGACGTTTAAGTTGACACGCAGGTCACAAATAAATAAAGACAACTCCTATGGCTCCTGCCAGTTGTCATACTCATCGACATGCAAGTCGTGAATCCTATTACAAGAACATGATCAATCTCATACATCACATATCATTCATCACATTCTTCTTGGCCATATCACATCACATAGCATACCCTGCAAAAACAAGTTAGACGTCCTCTAATTGTTGTTTGCATGTTTTACGTGGCTGCTATGGGTTTCTAGCAAGAACGTTTCTTACCTATGCATGAACCACAACGTGATATGCCAATTGCTATTTACCCTTCATAAGGACCCTTTTCATCGAATCCGATCCGACTAAAGTGGGAGAGACAGACACCCGCCAGCTACCTTATGCAACTAGTGCATGTTTGTCGGTGGAACCGGTCTCACGTAAGCGTACGTGTAAGGTTGGTCCGGGCCGCTTCATCCCACGATGCCGCCGAATCAAGATAAGACTAGTAACGGCAAGCATATTGAACAATATCGACGCCCACAACTACTTTGTGTTCTACTCGTGCAAAGAATCTACGCAATAGACCTAGCTCATGATGCCACTGTTGGGGAACGTAGCAGAAATTCAAAATTTTCCTACGTGTCACCAAGATCTATCTATGGAGAGACTAGCAACGAGGGGAAGGAGAGTGCATCTACATACCCTTGTAGATCGCTAAGCGGAAGCGTTCAAGTGAACGGGGTTGATGGAGTCGTACTCGTCGTGATTCAGATCACCGATGATTCTAGTGCCGAACGGACGGCACCTCCGCGTTCAACACACGTACAGCTCGACGATGTCTCCCACGCCTTGATCCAGCAAGGAGAGAGGGAGAGGTTGAGGAAGACTCCATCCAGCAGCAGCACAACGGCGTGGTGGTGATGGAGGAGCATGGCAATCCTGCAGGGCTTCGCCAAGCACCTACGGGAGAGGAAGAGGTGTCACGGGAGGGAGGGAGGCGCCAAGGGCTCAGGTATGGATGCCCTCCCTCCCCTCCACTATATATAGGGGCAGGGGAGAGGGGGGAGGCGCAGCCTTGCCCCTTCCTCCAAGGAAGGGGTGCGGCTAAGAGGGGGGGAGGAGTCCATCCTCCCCAAGGCACCTCGGAGGTGCCTTCCCCCTTTAGGACTCTCCCCTTTTTCCTATATCTTGGCGCATGGGCCTCTAGGGGCTGGTGCCCTTGGCCCATGTAGGCCAAGGCGCACCCCTACAGCCCATGTGGCCCCCCGGGGCAGGTGGCCCCACCCGGTGGGCCCCCGGGACCCTTCCGGTGGTCCCGGTACAATACCGATGACCCCGAAACTTGTCCCGATGGCCGAAACAGGACTTCCTATATATAAATCTTTACCTCCGGACCATTCCGGAACTCCTCGTGACGTCCGGGATATCATCCGGGACTCCGAACAACATTCGGTAACCACATACAAACTTCCTTTATAACCCTAGCGTCATCGAACCTTAAGTGTGTAGACCCTACGGGTTCGGGAAACATGTAGTCATGACCGAGATGTTCTCCGGTCAATAACCAACAGCGGGATCTGGATACCCATGTTGGCTCCCACATGTTCCACGATGATCTCATCGGGTGAACCACGATGTCAAGGACTCAATCAATCCCGTATACAATTCCCTTTGTCTAGCGGTATGGTACTTGCCCGAGATTCGGTCGTCGGTATACCGATACCTTGTTCAATCTCGTTACCGGCAAGTCTCTTTACTCGTTCCGTAACACATCATCCCGTGATCAACCCCTTTGTCACATTGTGCACATTATGATGATGTCCTACCGAGTGGGCCCAGAGATACCTCTCCGTTTACACGGAGTGACAAAATCCCAATCTCGATTCGTGCCAACCCAACAGACACTTTCAGAGATACCCGTAGTGTACCTTTATAGCCACCCAGTTACGTTGTGACGTTTGGTACACCCAAAGCACTCCTACGGTATCTGGGAGTTGCACAATCTCATGGTCTAAGGAAAAGATACTTGACATTAGAAAAGCTTTAGCATACGAACTACATGACCTTTGTGCTAGACTTAGGATTGGGTCTTGTCCATCACATCATTCTCCTAATGATGTGATCCCGTTATCAACAACATCCAATGTCCATGGTCAGGAAACCGTAACCATCTATTGATTAACGAGCTAGTCAACTAGAGGCTTACTAGGGACATGGTGTTGTCTATGTATCCACACATGTATCTGAGTTTCCTATCAATACAATTCTAGCATGGATAATAAACGATTATCATGAACAAGGAAATATAATAATAATCAATTTATTATTGCCTCTAGAGCATATTTCCAATAGTATTTACAAGAAAGTGAGTGGGAGCACTACAACCTTTCTGATAAGTATATGTGAGTGACATATTGTTGATCAAAAATGATGTAGAATTTTCTGGAAAGCATAAAGGAGTGTTTGAAAGGAGTTCTTCAAAAGAAAGACCTCAGTAAAGCTACTTACATATTGAGCATCAAAATCTATTAAGATAGATCAAGACGCTTGATAATATTTTCAATTAGTACATACCTTGACAAGATTTTGAAGTAGTTCAAAATGGAACAGTCAAAGAAAGAGTTCTTGCCTGTGTTGCAAAGGTGTGAAATTGAGTAAGACTCAAATCCTGACCATAGCATAAAATAGAAAGAGAATGAAAGTCATTCCCTATGCCTCAGTCATAGGTTCTATAAAAGTATACCATGCTATGGACCAGACCTATTGTATACCATGCCTGGGTTTGGCAAGGGAGTACAATAGTGATCTAGGAGTAGATCACTTGACATTGGTCAAAACTATCCTTAGTGGAATAAGGATATGTTTCTTGATTATGGAGGTGACAAAAGGTTCGTCGTAAAGGGTTATGTCGATGCAAGTTTTGACACTGATCTAGATGTCTCTAAGTCTCAATCTGGATACATATTAAAAGTGGGAGCTATTAGCTAGAGTAGCTCCATGCAGAGCATTGAAGACATAGAATATTTGCAAAATGCATACGGCTCTGAATGTGACAGACCCGTTGACTAAACTTCTCTCACGAGCAAAACATGATCATACCTTAGTACTCTTTGGGTGTTAATCACATAGCGATGTGAACTAGATTATTGACTATAGTAAACCCTTTGGGTGTTGGTCACATGACAATGTGAACTATGGGTGTTTATCATATACAGATATGAATATTGGTGTTAAATCACATGATGATGTGAACTAGATTATTGACTCTAGTGCAAGTGGGAGACTGAAGGAAATATGCCCTAGAGGCAATAATAAAGTTATTATTTATTTCCTTATTTCATGATAAATGTTTATTACTCATGCTAGAATTGTATTAACCGGAAACTTGATACATGTGTGAATACATAGACAAATAGAGTGTCACTAGTACGCCTCTACTTGACTAGCTCGTTGAATCAAAGATGGTTGAGTTTCCTAGCCATAGACATGAGTTGTCATTTGATTAACGGGATCACATCATTAGAAGAATGATGTGATTGACTTGACCCATTCCGTTAGCATAGCACTTGATCGTTTAGTATGTTGCTATTGCCTTCTTCATGACTTATACATGTTCCTATGACTATGATATTATGTAACTCCCGCTTACCGAAGGAACACTTTGTGTGCTACCAAACGTCACAACATAACTGGGTGATTAAAAAGTTGCTCTACAGGTGTCTCCGAAGGTACTTGTTGAGTTGACGTATTTCGAGATTAGAATTTGTCACTTCGATTGTGGGAGAGGTATCTCTGGGCCCTCTCGGTAATGCACATCACTATAAGCCTTGCAAGCAATGTAACTAATGAGTTAGTTGTGGGACGATGCATTACGGAACGAGTAAAGAGACTTGCCGGTAACGAGATTGAACTAGGTATGGTGATACCGACAATCAAATCTCGGGCAAGTAACATACCGATGACAAAGGGAACAACGTATGTTGTTATGCGGTTCAACTGATAAAGATCCTCGTAGAATATGTAGGAGCCAATATGGGCATCCAGGTTCCACTATTGGTTATTGACCAGAGAGATGTCTCAGTCATGTCTACATAGTTCTTGAACCCGTAGGGTCCGCACGCTTAACGTTCGTTGATGATATAGTATTATATGAGTTATGTATGTTGGTGACCGAATGTTGTTCGGAGTCCCTGATATGATCACGGACATGACGAGGAACTTCAGAATGGTCCGGAGATAAAGATTGATATATGGGATAATAGTGTTTGGTCTCTGGAAGGGTTCGGGAATTCACCAGAAGGGGTTCCGAATGTTTCCTGAAATGTTTGGGTACGAGAACACTTTATTTGGGCCAAAGGGGAAAGCCCACAAGGTTTTTGGAAAGCGCAAAACAAAGTTTTGCGGAGTCCAGGGGCCAGACGCCAGGGTCCCTGGCGTCTGGGGCCAGACGCCAGGAACCCTGGCGTCTGGCCCTGGAGTCCGAGAAGGACTCTTGACTTACGGGTGAAACCGATTTGTGGAGGCTTTTACTCCAAGTTTCGACCCCAAGGCTCAACATATAAATAGAGGGGCAGGGCTAGCACCAAAGACACATCAAGAAACACCAAGTCGTGTGCCGGCAACCCCGTCCCCTCTAGTTTATCCTTCGTCATAGTTTCCGCAGTGCTTAGGCGAAGCCCTGCGGAGATTGTTCTTGACCAACACCATCACCACGTTGTCATGCTGCCGGAACTCATCTACTACTTCGCCCGTTTTGCTGGATCAAGAAGGCGAGGACGTCATCAAGCTGAACATGTGCTAAATGCGAAGGTGCCGTAGTTTTGGTACTTGATCGGGGCACATCGTGAAGGTGTACGACTACATCAACCGCGTTGATAAACGCTTCCGCTTAGCGATCTTCAAGGGTATGAAGATACACTCCCCCTCTCGTTGCTATGCATCACCATGATCTTGCATTTGCGTAGGAATTTTTTTTTAACCTCGTTCCCCAACAATATCTTGGTCTCAACACATGAGTAGGTGGTTCTCTCTTAGAAAATGAATGCTGGAAGTGTAGGCACGTTCTGATGGATCTCCTCACGAATGAAGAATGTGTGGAGGGGTATATATAGCCTCCACACAAAATCTAACCATTACACACAGATTCCCAAACTTGGTGGGACCAAATGGTAAAACTCGGTTACACCGATTCAGGTCAAAATATGAACATTAGGCTTTTTGGTGGGACCGACACAGTCAACTCGATGGGACCGATATGCTAGGGTTAGGGCATAACATAATCTCGGTGTGACCAATCACATGAACTCGGTGGGACCAATTTCATCAATAGGCACATAGAGAGTTGGTCAGGCAAACTCGGTGGGACCAATTTGCTCACTTCGGTAAGACCGAAATGTTACAAAAAGGAAACAGTGAGTTTGCAATCCTGTCGGATTTCGGGTTCCGACAGACCCTTGAGGTTCGAACACTGGGGTGCGCATGGAGATTTCACCCTCTACCTACCTGCTCCTTGCTGCCTCGCTAGGATCTAAACTACGAAAGGAACAACACAAGAGACACAAGGTTTATACTGGTTCGGGCCACCATTGCGGTGTAATACCCTACTCCAGTGTGTGGTGTGGTGGATTGCCTCTTGGGCTGATGATGAACAATACAAGGAAGAACAGCCTCGCGAGGGTCTGTTCTTGGCTGGTGCGATGAACTACTAGGGGGAGTTCAGTCGCTCTCTCTACTGGTTTCTTGGCGAGCATCTTGTCTATTCCAGATAGATGCCAGATGCCTCTACCCTGGGGGTGGCTAGTCCTATTTATAGGCAAAGGCCCTGGGCCTCTTCCCAAATATTGAGCGGGAAGGGCGCCAACAATTGGCCATTTTGAAGGGGAACATCGGGTACACTTATCCTGACTAAAGTTGGTCCTCGTCTGTCAAAGGCTCTGGTGGTGACGCCTGCTTGGGCTCCACAATGACTTCCTCCCTGCCGTTGGGATGGTCTTGGTCTTGTTGCACCGAAATGGATGCCTTTGCTTGATGCTCTCGCCTGCGCTTGCTCCCTTTGCACCAAAGAGGAAAGGAGGACACTGCACGGGCTGGCACCCGCCTGGCGCCCTTGGTCGTCATGGCTTGCATCATGGGCACCTCGTGAGGTACCCCGCCTTGATCTCTCCGCCTCCTCGTGATCCAGCCTGATGAGGTCGTGCCTGAGGAAGCTCCTTGTCGTCCACCCCGCGAGGCTTGGCCCCTCGCGAGGGTCTTGAGCTTGTGTTGATGAAGATGGGCCGTGCTGGGCCCCCCTTTGAGCCACGCCGCAGGCCGCAGGCAGGCAAGTCTGGGGACCCCCGTTCCCAGAACGCCGACAGTAGCCCCCGGGCCCAAGGCGCGCCCGGACTTGGCCGAGCAGAGGGGTGAAGGGGCAAGTGCGAAGCGCCGCAGGCCCTAACAGCCTGTGGCCTTGGGCGCCGCGTGGCGGTTGATTGGACGCGGGCGTCTCAGCAACCGCGCGAGTTGATAAAGGAGCGGCATCTGTCTAGGCTTTGCCTCTTTTGCTTTCTCCGGTTGCTGCTCAGATCCCCTTTCTTGCGCCTCTCCTTCCTACCTCCGAAATCTTCAGATCTGCTCCATCCGCGCACCCTAGCAAGACATGGCGCCTCGCCAGGCCCCGGCCGGAGCTTGGTATTCGTCCGCCTTGGACTCGCTGAACGTGTCGGAGGCGAGCCTTGCCCGGGTGCGCCAGGTGGCGGCGGCGCAGGGCATCGACGGGGCGAAGGTGTTCAAGGCTGGCTCTGCCCTTCCTGAGGGCCAAGGGAGCACCTTCTACCCGCTCTTTGTGAGCGCCATTGTTGCCGGTCTGGTGCCTCCCTTTTCTGAGTTCTTCTTCTCTGTCCTCCGCCATTAAAAGCTACAAGCTCTGCATCTCCACCCCAACTCTGTCCTTCTTCTGGCAATCTTCGCCTACTATTGCGAGGCTCACGTAGGGGTGAAGCCCTCAGTAGCCTTGCTATGCCACTACTTCTCCCTCCGTACCTCTCGTGGTCCCGTCTCTGCGTGCGCGAGCTTCGTCGCGTACGGTAGCTCCGTCGCCATTTCGAACCCCGGGAAGAGGATTGAGGGCTTCAGGAGCAAGTGGGTCTTGGTAGACGCTAGGCGCATCCACCCTCGGCTGGTCTTGCCCACGGGGCACCCCGCGAGCTCCGACGACTGGTCCCGAGTGGAGCTCGTGGACCCCCGCGCGAGGCTGGTGTTGGAGAAGATGGACGCGGATCTGAGGCCAGCCAGCATGGCGGCGGCGAAGCTGACTGGCGCATCGCTGCTGAGGGAATTCCTGGAGCACCAGCTGGCTCTGCTTCGGCAGTACCCACTTCCGATGTGGAGGCCCCACCCGAGCCCCGCGGTCTTGGCCCACGAGGATCTGGTTGTGGTTCTCTAGTCTTTGGTCGGGGGCGACGTGGCGAGGTTGGAGGGTGCTCCTACGCTCCTGTTCCTCCGCGAGGACTGGGAGCAGGTAGTGGAGTCCATGCCCGTCTTCAACGGGGACGGGCCCGTGCCCGCGGAGGCTCCCGAGGACCCGGTGGACGTGTCCTCCGGCGACTCCAGCGAAGAGGAGGAAGAAGGGGAGCAGGAAAAAGGGCCTGACTCCGAGGCGACCGATGGAGAGTCAAGGGCTCCCCCCCCCCCTCGGCGCGGGTCCCGCGCTCTCCGCCTCTCTCTGAGTGATGACGACGAGGATGATGACGAGCAGGGAGGCCGGAGCCTGCCCCCGATCCCGAAGAAGGACAGGACCGGGCTGATACCCCGCGGATCTGCCCCGGCCCCGAGGCGATCCGCGGACGCGCCTCCTGCTCCCGAGCTCCTTGAGGCTGATCCTTGCAGCCGGCTCTCGGGCTTCAAGTACGGCCGGAGGCTGCTCGAGCTCGCGAGCGACGACCTGTAAGTGCTTGATTCCTGTCTTATTTCTTGTTCTGTTGCTGAGGCTTGACGTTCGTTTCTCCCGGCTAGGCTAGCGCCCGTGGCAAAGAAGTCGAAGGGAGCTCCTGAGGTTCCATCCGGGGCAGCGCCTCTACCCGTGAAGGAAGGTGACCGTGACGCATGGGCCTCTCCTGCCCGGGCATCCTCGCGAGGCCTGGCTGAGCCAGCTGGGGCGAGCTCAGCCCCCACGGCCCAAGCGACTCCCGAGGTGCCCTTGCCTGATGCCGCTACCATAGCCGTTCGGGCGCAGCAAGCTCCACCTCGGGATACTGTGGCCACGCTGCCGTCTTCTCCTCCTACTCTACCGGCTGCTGTTTCCCTGACTCCTCCTACTGTTCTGGATTGTGCTGCTGCCGAACTGGACCGTCTGCGGCAGGATCTTCTGGGCGCCGACCCTCGTTTAGTGGTCAGGCGCTTGGAGCTGGCTTCCGGCTGGATTCGCTCCGACGCTTCGATTTGGGCGGCGCTGGTCCAGGCCTCGACGGCTTGCGACGAGGAGAAGCAGGCTGTCCTTGGGGCGAAGGCTGCTCGCGACGCCACCTTGGGGGAGGTGGCTAATGTCCAAGGTCGTTGCAAGGCGCTGGAGAGCGAGCTGCAGGGCCTGCGGGACCAGCTCGCCGAGGAGACCCGCCTTTGCCAAGAGCAGGAGGAAGGCATGAAGGCTTGCGAGGCGGCCGTCAAAGATCGGGACGCCAAGCTCAAGAAACGTCGCGACCGCCTAGGCGCGCTGGAGCAAGAGCTGGAGGCGAGGAAGGTCGATCTGGACGGCAAGGCACGGGTTCTTGCCGAGGATCGTGTGGCCTTCACAGAGATGGAGGAGAAGGCTCGCACCTTGCTGAAGACGCTTTATGACAGTGGCCTGGAGAGCCCGCTGGCCGGCGCCGAGGACGGCCCCGCCAAGCTGCTTCCCTTCCTGGTTCGTGCTCTTGAAGACGTCACCCTTGGCCTTGGCCCTACGGCTGAGGCCGAGGCGCGTGCCTTGTCTTCTGCAGCGCTGACGCGGGTCCTTACCCACATCTATCTTCGCGACCCCAACATCGACCTCGACAGCCTGCTGGAGCCAGCGAGCGACGAGCTTGCCGCTGCCGCTGCTGAGGCTATGAAGGGTCGCGCAGAGGCTCTGCTGGGGAAGTTCCGGGCCTTCAGCACCAAGCCGAAGCGGGGCGCTGCCGGCCCTGCAGCTCCACGAGGTGAACCCGCTCCGCACAGCTCCACCGTCGGCAAGTGACTCCGTCGTGGCTCCCGTCCTGCTTTTAATTCCTGCACATGTACCATGTCTCGGGGAGGCGTTAAAACTTGCATTTGGTGTTGTGACAATAGTATGGACTGTAATATTTGCTTTTGAATTCCTTGAAATTTGCGCTTTTCCTTCCTACTTGCTTATGTTCTACGCCGGCAGAGCCCGGCCCCGCGCATACCTCAGCCGCCGTTAGCCCCGACCGAAAACCAGGACGGGACCAAGGAGTGAGGGGCTACGTGACAAGTTAGGCTCCTGAGTCGCGATGCTCAGGAGTCCCCCTTGGCGCTCGAACAGCAAGTAGGGAGGTGAGATGTGGGGGTGACTCCTTAGGGAGGTGAGATGCGGGTGGATCTACCGTTCTATGTCTGCAGAGCCCGGTCTCGCGCATACCTCAACCGTCGTTAGCCTTTCGAAACTAAAGAGTGAGGGGCTACGTGACCAGTTAGGCTCCTGAGTCGCGATCCTCAGGAGTCCCCCTTGACGCTCAAACGGCCTTCGTACCTTGGCTCCACTCGGGGAGAGATGTGCGACGAACCAGGCCCGGGGGGCCTGGCTGGGTGGCGTGCGTCTGGGCGTGACCCAGGCGCAGCCCCCGTGCCCAGCCCCCTCGCGCGGCACTCCCGAGGGGAGGCGTTGTGATGAGGCTAGACACTGAGCTCTAGGCTCCCTGAGGTTGATGCGGCCCGGGGGCCACCCTCAGTTGTTTATCACCAGCGCGGAGCATAGCGCTTACGTATGTGTACGGGCATAGCCGCTCCTCGGCAGTTTCGTCAGCCAGCACGGAGCATGGTGCTTCCACTGGTGCGTGGGAGGGGGCTCCCCTCCAGGAGGAGCCCCCGGGGCATGTACAGCCCCGCCCTGACACGTGGCTGGCGCTGTAGGGCCTGACGAGGTGTATCTGGGCACCCGTGAGCCAGCGCGGGACTCACGGGGCCCTACCTCAAGGCGGGTTGCGCCTGGCACTGGGCCTTATCTCGGGATGTGTTCCTGCAAATTTGGTTAGATGTCGAAGCTCTACGTCCTCGGGTCCCGGCCCTCGAGCTGGTCTCAGCCATCGCTGGTATGCCAGGTCGCGATGCCGTGGACAAGGCCTGAGGGTGAGGGCTGGAGAGCCAGTAAGAGCCCTGAGTCGCGATGCTCAGGTACCCCCCCTTTAACGCGCAAGCTTGGTTAGATGTCGAAACTCTATGTCCTCGGGTCCCGGCCCTCGAGCTGGTCTCAACCATCGCTGGTATGCCAGGTCGCGATGCCGTGGACAAAGCCAGAGGGTGAGGGCTGGAGAGCCAGTAAGAGCCCTGAGTCGCGATGCTCAGGTACCCCCCTTTAACGCGCAAGCTGCCGACATCAAGGAAGAAAAGGTGCCACGGACAGGCACCGAATAACAAGCATGATGGGTCGAAAGCATGGCCCGAAGATAAACGCAAGAGGGGTACACACCGCTGGGTCTGACCCGAGCGACTTGGTGATAATGCAGCCCGAGGGGCGCCCCCAACAAAGTAAGCTAAAAACACGAGCAAAAGGGATACACGCCGCAGGGACGGACCCACGCGGCCTGGGAATAATGCAGCCCTGGGGGCGCTCCCAGCTGGAAATGAAACTTGAAAGATGTCACCTGATGATGTTGAAGACGAAGGGGTGTTGGTGTAGCAGACTCGGTGGGCTGCGGGAGCCGATCCTCACGAGCCCCCAAGACCTGGGGCCTTGGGAGGCTCCGGAGGCGCTGGTGGCTCCTCGCAGACCATCTCCATCTCCGCCAAGGCTGCGGAACGCCTGACCTCTTGAGCCTCCAGGATGCCCCTCATGAGGCGCTGGTACGTGGCAGCCGCGCTCGGCAAGCCATAAGGCATACGAACGTAGCTGTGGGGTGGACCTTCGCAGCGCCCCACTTGCGAGGGCCAGAGGCGCTCCTGAGAGGCGGCTCGGTTGAGCCCTGGTATGTCGATGCAGACGCGCAGCCCACCATCCTCGCCTGGATGGGGGGCCACAGCGGGTAAGCGGCGGCTGCATCTCATGACTCTTGACTCATGTAGCTCCTGAACGGCCTTGCTGATCAACTCCTGAGGGTTTGGCCCTCCTTGCCTTGCTCCTTCTTAAGGGAAACGTGCTTCGAAACATGCCTCCAAGTGGTGCCCTAGCGCCTCCCTCATGACCCTGGCGAGGTCGGCGGCCCTCCAGGGGAGAGCCCCCGAGCCCTGCCTGAGGAGGGCACCGGGCGCGCTTCCCTATGCGATGGAAGGAGGTTCCCCCTGGGCAGGCGCGGGCCCTGAGGGGCCTGCCTCCTGAGGGGCCGGGCCGGACGATGTCTTCTTCTTCTTGGGGGCGGTCTCGAGAAGCCTCCTGCTTCCGCGATCCGGGTCTTCCAGTGATGCGGCCTGAAAGGCTCGTTCCAGGGAGCACACCGCGTCTTTCTCTTCGCAGGGCACCATGATGACTCCGCCACTTCCTGGCATCTTGAGGACTTTTTAGCCATGGTGGGTTACGGCCATGAACTTGGCCAGCGCTGGGTACCCGAGGATGGCGTTGTATGGCAGGCGAATGTGGGCGACGTCGAAGTCGATGAGCTCGGTGCGGTAGTTGTCGCGTGCCCCGAAGGTGACAGGAAGGCGGACCTGCCCAATCGGGACCGTGGAACCGTCGGTGACTCCGGAGAAAGGCTTGGTTGGCTGAAGCTGATTGTAGGGCACTTGGAGATTGTTGAATGTTTCCACGGACAGGACGTTGAGCCCTGCCCCGCCATCGATGAGGGTCCTGGTGACTAGCACGTTGCTGATGATTAGGGAACAAAGCATTGGGAGGACTCCGGCTGTGGCCGCGCACTTGAGCTGATCAGCCGAGCTGAACGTGATGGTGCACGCCGACCACCTGAGAGGGCGCGTGGCCTCGAGCTTGGGGAGGGCTGCATTTACTTCGCGGGCGAACTGCTTGAAGATGCGTTGAGAGGCTGGGGCTTGAGCTCCACCCAGGATGCAGGCGATCGCACGTGGCTCCTGGAAGCCCCCAGCCCCCTCGTCCTGATGACGGTCCTCATTTCTCCTTGGCTGCGGCGGCAGTGGAGGGAGGCCTGCGTTGCCTTGCGGGCGATCCTCACGAGGTTGATCCCTCCAGGCTCCCCCGCGAGGCGGGTCCTGCCAGCGATCCTCGCGAGGTTGGTCGCGCCACCCTTGGCAAGGGCCGCGGTCTTCCCAGCGTCCTGCGTTCCTTCCTCCTCCTCGACCGTAGCCCCGGTCACTGCGGTCGGGACGTCGGCCGACCCTTCCTTCACGCATGGCTCAAAGCTCTTGGCATTCATTGGTGTTGTGGGTGTGGAGGTCGTGGTACACGCAGTACCGACTGCCATTGGAGGATTCGGGCTGATCTCTGCCCCGCTTGGTGTCTGGTTCTGCCGCGAGCACGGCCGCCCCCTTGCGCTTCACGTCCTTGGCCTTGGGTTTCTTCTCTTCTGGGTCTGCGGCAGGCAGCTCGAGGAGGGAGAGACGCCCTTCCTCAGCCCTGGCGCACTTGGTCACCAAGTTGAGTAGCTCCAAGGAAGTGCACAGGTCATGCATTGCCAGCTCCTCCTTCATCTTGACATCACGCACGCTGTCGAAGAAGGCTGAGATGATGGCCTCCTCGGTCACCTTGGGAATCTTGAGGTGCGCGTTGTTGAAGCGCTGGATGTACTTCTGCAGAGTTTCCCTGGTTGCTGCTTGATTCGGCGCATGTCGCTCACGGCGGGTGGTCGGTCGCGAGTACCCTGGAAGTTGGCGATGAAGCGGGTGCGCATCTCGTCCCAGGAGGAGATCGTGCCTGGAGCCAGGTTCAGGAGCCAGATGCGGGCCCCATCCTTGAGCGCCATGGGAAACCAGTTCGCCATGACCTTCTCGTCTCCGTTGGCAGCTTCGATGCCCAGCTCGTAGAGCTGGAGGAACTCTGCGGGGTCAGGCGTACCGTCATAGCGAGGAGGCAGGTCTGGCTTGAACTTGCCAGGCCACGCGACGCTGCGCAGCTCGGTGGTGAAGGCGCGGCAGCCTACTGTGGCCACAGGAGGCCTTGGGTGACGAAGAGCTTGGTCCTGCGAGTCCCCATGCGCTGCAGCGGGGAGCAGCGCGGGGTCTTGATGTGCTGGAGCAGGAACGTAGTCATGCCGAGCCAGAGCAGGGAGCACTCGGGCAGCTTCTCGCGGGCGAGGGACTTCTTGGCAGCTTTGCTCTTGCCACGCTGGCGCCTAACGGAGCGGGTTCTGCCCAGGTGCCACGCGCCTTGGGGCCAGGGCGCCTTCTTGAGGGGGAGGCGGCTGAGGCGCCCCCGAAGCTTCATCGCCCACGCAGGGCGGGGTGCGGTGCAGCGGGGCGGACGGCACAGGAGAGCCCCCTGCGGCACGGACGAGCTCGGCGACGCGGTCGAGCCATTCTTCGTAGACGTCGTCGACGGGACGGTAGCGCAGGAGCTCTTTTGCCGCGATGAGCGCAGCTCAAGCCTCCATGGGCGCGCGGAATGCGCGAGACAAAGAACCAGCTAGGGTGAGCGATGGGGTAGCAGTGCAGCCGTCTTGCCTCATGGAGGGATGCCGGGACGATGCTTGCTGCTCGTTCCCCGCCGGGCCAGTGACGGTGTTGATGGTAGGTGACGGGGAACGACGAGGGCGCCCGCCAACGGGAGCCGTCTGGGCGACACGGGAAGCGAGGGCGGCTCGGCGCTCGGTGCGGGCCCGGCGAGCGTCAGACATGGATGCGATGGTCGGAGAAGAACAGGGCGGTGGAAGACAAATTCCGGCGCACCTCTACTTGGCACGCCAAATGTTGGATCTCGGGTTCCGGCAGACCCTTGAGGTTCGAACACTGGGGTGCGCGCGGAGATTTCACCCTCTACCTACCTGCTCCTCACCGCCTCGCTGGGATCTAAACTACGAAAGGAACTACACAAGAGACACAAGGTTTATACTGGTTCGGGCCACCATTGCGGTGTAATACCCTACTCCAGTGTGTGGTGTGGTGGATGGCCTCTTGGGCTGATGATGAACAATACAAGGAAGAATAGCCTCGCGAGGGTCTGTTCTTGGCTGGTGCGATGAACTACTAGGGGGAGTTCAGTCGCTCTCTCTACTGGTTTCTTGGCGAGGGTCTTGTCTATTCCAGATAGATGCCAGATGCCTCTACCCTGGGGTGGCTAGTCCTATTTATAGGCAAAGGCCCTGGGCCTCTTCCCAAATATTGAGCGGGAAGGGCGCCAACAATTGGCCATTTTGAAGGGGAA
Source organism: Triticum dicoccoides (assembly GCF_002162155.2). Classification (NCBI taxonomy): domain Eukaryota; kingdom Viridiplantae; phylum Streptophyta; class Magnoliopsida; order Poales; family Poaceae; genus Triticum; species Triticum dicoccoides. The sequence continues at coordinate 120,494,246 of NC_041389.1, forward strand.
CATCGGGTACACTTATCCTGACTAAAGTTGGTCCTCGCCTGTCAAAGGCTCTGGTGGTGACGCCTGCTTGGGCTCCACAATGACTTCCTCCCAGCCTTTGGGCTGGTCTTGGTCTTGTTGCACCGAAATGGATGCCTTTGCTTGATGCTCTCGCCTGCGCTTGCTCCCTTTGCACCAAAGAGGAAAGGAGGACACTGCGCGGGCTGGCACCCGCATGGCGCCCTTGGTCGTCATGGCTTGCATCATGGGCACCTCGTGAGGTACCTCGCCTTGATCTCTCCGCCTCCTCGTGAGCCAGCCTGGTGAGGCCGTGCCTGAGGATGCTCCTTGTCGTCCGCCCCGCGAGGCTTGGCCCCTCGCGAGGGTCTTGAGCTTGTGTTGATGAAGATGGGTCGTGCTGGGCCCCCCTTTGAGCCACGCCGCAGGCCGCAGGCAAGCAAGTCTGGGGAGCCCCGTTCCCAGAACGCCGACAAATCCCATCTCAGTGAGACTGAGATCCCTTTTGGTGAAACCGTAGTGACTAGGGTTTGTGGTAGTGGCTATGTCAAATGAAACTCGGTGGCACTGGATAGATCAAATCGGTGGGGCCGAATTTGACTTTTAGGTTTAGGACATATGTTGAAAAGAGAAAGTTGTTGAGGGTTTTCGAGCATATCACTAAGCATTTTGAGCAAGTAAGCCATTAAGCATCACCTCCTCCCCTTTTAATAGTATTGGCTTTCCTATTAACTCAATGTGATCTTGGATCACTTAAATGAAAAAGGTAGAGTCTTGAGCTTGTTGCCAATATGTGTCCTTAGCATTTTGAGGGGTCCACATCTCTAGCCCATGCCATGCCAATCATTGAACTTTATGAAATGATCATCTTGAGAGAGCATTAGTTCAATGAGCTATATGTTGTTAAGAATTAGGGATTAGTCGCACTTTCACCAGTCTCAAGCAATGTCTTCAACCTAGCATTCTCATCAGCAATAGTAGTGGCATCCTCAGTAGCGGGGTTAGTTACCACATAAGCAATTGAAGATATTGCAACATCAGAAGTAGTAGAACATCCCGCAACAGATACAGCATTATCACGCTTAAGACATTTTAAACATGGTGGAACAAATTCTACCTGAGCGGAACTGATCTGTTGGGCGAGTAGTGAATCGTTCTCTTTCTGAAGATCTTCATGAGACACTCTCAGTTTCTCAAGTTCTTCATACTTAACGCGAAGACTTTTAATATCTTCAATTAAGGACTGAGTTTGATTCATTTCCGCATCCAATATGTCATCGCTTTTGTCTAGCAACTTTTGAATATGTTCCATAGCAGTTTGTTGCTCAGTTGCAATTTTAGCAAGTGTCTTATAGCTAGGTTTGAATTCACATTCAGAGTCATCTTCACTAGAGGTTTGGAAATAGGCATCACGTGAGGTTACCTTGGCACCACGTGCCATGAAGCAGTAGGTTGGAGCAGAGTCGTCGTCATCATTAGCTTTGGCTTCAACGTCGTGACAATTGTCTTCAATGTTGGAGATTGACTTGGCGATGAAAGCTGACGCCAGAGCCAGGCTTGCCACGCCTGAATCAGACTCCTCCTGGGACTCCACCTCCGCCTCCTCAGAAGCAGACTCCTCCTCTGAATCCATCTCCTTGCCAATAAATGCACGAGCCTTGCTTGATGAGGTCTTCTTGTGAGATGAAGACTTTAACGAAGACTTAGAAGAAGATTTTGACGATTTCTTCTTTTTCTTGTCATCGGAATCATATTCCTTGATCTTCTTCTTCTTCTTTGATTCCATATCCCACTAAGGACACTCGGAGATGTAGTGGAATGTCTTCTTGCATTTGTGGCAAGTTCTCTTCTTGTAGTCACGTGATGAAGCCTCATCGTTCTTTGAGCTAGATCTTGAAGGCTTGCTGAACCGATTCTTCTTGGAGAACTTTTGAAACTTCCTCACAAGCATTGCAAGCTCTTTGCCAAGCTCTTCAGGATCACCAGAACTACAGTCAGACTCTTCTTCAGATGAGGAAACAGCCTTTGCCTTCAGGGCACGGGTTCAGCCATAGTTGGGACCATAGATATCACGCTTCTCACATAGCTGGAACTCATGTGTGTAGATCCTCTCAAGTATATCATACGGATCGAGATCTTTGAAGTCAGGGCGTTCTTGTATCATCAGGGCTAAGGTGTCAAATGAGTTGTCAAGTGATCTTAGAAGCTTCTTTCACGATCTCATGCTTGGTGATCTCAGTGGCGCCAAGAGCACAAAGCTCATTGGTGATATCACTCAGGCGATTGAACGTGAGCTGGACATTCTCATTGTCATTTCTCTTGAAGCGGTTGAAGAGATTGCGAAGAACATCAATCCTTGAGTCTCCCTGAGTTGGGACGCCTTCGTTGACCTTGGACATCTAGTCCCAGACCATCGTTGCAGTTTCCAGTGCACTAACACGACCATACTGCCCTTTGGTCAGATGACCACAGATGATGTTCTTGGCGGTTGAGTCCAATTGCGCAAATCTCTTGACATCAGCAGCGGTGACACCTTCACCGACTTTGGGAACGCCAATCTTAACGACATACCAGAGATCAACATCAATGGCTGCAAGATGCATGCGCATCTTATTCTTCCAGTAGGGTTAATCAGTGCCATCAAAGACGGGGCACGCAGCGGAGACCTTGATTAGCCCTGCAGTCGACATAGCTAAAACTCTAGGTGGTTAAACCGAATCACACAGAACAAGGGAGTACCTTGCTCTGATACCAGTTGAAAGTGCTAGTTATCGACTAGAGGGGGGTGAATAGGCGATTTTTAATTGGTCATCAAAACACGGTGGCTTTGAAGACAAACAAGTAAACTAAACCTATATAGTAAGCAGCAGAATGAAAACTACACTAGGCAAGCATTAGTCAAGCATACAATATAGTGGAAGCATGAAGACTAACTGTAGCTAGGTAGACAAGATCAGGATGGAAGACAGTACGAAGCCAAACAGATATAAGTCTTCACACGGTGAAGTCAAATGAATCTGGCAGGCAAGCAATGACTTCATGAAGACAAACTAAAGAGTAATGAGAGTAGGGGATAGAACCAGTTGCTTGGTGAATACAAGGATTTGGTAGACCAGTTCCAGTTGCTGTGACAACTGTACGTCTGGTTAGGGAGGCTGAGATTGAACTTAGAAGACCGTGTCTTCACCTTATTCCCCTTGAGCTAAGAACACCCAGCCCTCGCCCAATCACTCTAGTAAGTCTTCAAGGTAGACTTCCAAACCTTCACAGACTTCGTTCACCGGCAATCCACAATGACTCTTGGATGCTCAGAACGCGACGCCTCACCGACTAGAGGATTCACGGTCCTCAAGTGTAACAAGTCTTCAGATCACGTGGGGAAAAAGACTTCAGTGATGCCTAACACTCTTTGGCTTTGGGTGTTTTGGGCTTAGTCCTCGCAAAGATCTCTCTGTCAAATGCTTCGAAGGTGGGTTGCTCTCAAACGAAAAAAATCGTGCACTAACTCTAAGCAGAAACCAATTTATGGTGTAGGGGGTAGGCTATTTATAGCCAAGTGGCAACCCGACCTGATATGTCCAAAATGACCCTAGGTCACTAAGGAACCGACATGTGTCCAACGGTCGGATTTCAAACACACGCGGCAGCTTGGCTTGGGATACAAGCAAAGCTAACTCATCCAACTCTGGATAAGGTTTGATCTCACTGTCTTGGCTCGAAGACATAGGATTTGGTTGAGCATCACATCAGTCACTCTGACTTTGTTCACTTGGACCCCACTTAACAGTACGGTGGTTCCTATGACTCAATAAAGCAGAAAGGAATCTACGAAACAGCTATGTCTTCGCACTCCATAGTCTTCAAGTGAATATATTCACACGTCATAATCTTCATCGTGAATGTCTTCACAAACCACCATTGTCTTCAATGTCTTCACACATTTTTAGGGGTCATCTCTGGTAGGTAAAACGAATCAATGAGGGACTACTACCTGTGTTATCCTACAATTCTCACAAACACATTAGTCCCTCACCCACGTTTGTCGTCAATACTCCAAAACCAACTAGGGGTGGCACTAGATGCACTTACAGTTTTCCCCCGATGAGCTACCTTTGGGGCTACCACCTTTACGAGGCATCGAACACCACATCGACCTCATACCCGGAGCCCCTCTTCCTAACAAGGGACCCTACTGCGTCAACCCCGAGGAAACCAAGGAGATCCAACGGCAAGTACAACAACTCATCGACAATGGCCATGTACGAGAGAGCTTGAGCCCATGTGTCGTACCTGTAATCCTTGTCCCCAAGAAAGATGGCACTTATCGCATGTGTTTCGATTGTTGTCCCATCAATGCTATCACCGTTAGGTATCTTTACCCCATTCCATGCTTAGATGATATGCTAGATGAGCTTAGCGGAGCTGCAATCTTCTCTAAGATTGATCTTAAAAGTGGCTATTACCAAATCCGCATACAAGAAGGTGATGAATGGAAACCGCATTTAAGACCAAATTTGGCTTATATGAATGGCTTGTCATGCCAATGAGTTTATCTGAAGCACCCGGTACCTTCATGCGAGTTATGCATTTTGTTCTTAGGCCATAAATTGGTGTATTTGTTGTAGTCTACTTTGATGATATTCTTGTCTTTAGCAAATCCCTCAAAGATCATGTCACCCATCTTAGAACCATGTTGCAAACCCTTAGGAAAGAGCGCCTTTATGCTAATATGGGCAAATGTCTTTTTGGTGTTGATAAGCTTGTTTTCTTGGGTTTTGTAGTATCTTTAAGGGTGTGCATGTAGATGAATCTAAGATCAATGCTATTAAAACTTGGCCCAACCAACAAATTGTCAACAAGTGTGAAGTTTTCTTGGTTTAGCCGGTTTCTACCGTAGATTTGTGAAGGATTTTAGCACCATTGATTTACCTTTAGATGCTTTGAGTAAGAAGAATGCACCCTTTGTTTGGGGAGCATCTCAAGATACCGCATTCAATGAACTTAAGAATTTCCTTACGCATGCCCCTTTGCTTGCATTACCCAACTTTGATAAACCATTTGAGATACAATGTGATGCTAGTGGGTACGGCATAGGAGGTGTGTTAATGCAAGGGAAGCGCCCCATAGCTTACTTTAGTGAAAAACTCTCCGGAGCGCAACTCAATTACCCTATATATGACAAAGAGCTATATGCTTTAGTTTGAGTATTGCATGTTTGGGAGCACTATCTCCGATCATGAAACACTTAAGTATCTCAAGGGTCAAACTATATTAAACAAGCGTCATGCTAAGTGGAGTGAATTCATCGAGTCATTTCTTTATGTCATCAAATATATAAAAGGTAAGGAAACTGTTGTGGCGGATGCGCTTTCTCGTCGATGCATGCTTGTTACTCAACTTGAATTGAATGTCATTGGTTTTGAGCACATAAAAGACTTGTGTGCGCATGATCCTACTTTTGCTATTCCTTATACCAAGTGTTTCACACATACATCTTTGGAACACTATTATATCAAAGATGATTATCTTATGAGAGCTAACAAACTTTGCATTCCCGAGTCTTCTCTTCGTTTGCTCCTTTTGCAAGAGGATCATGGAGGTGGACTAATGGGACACTTTGTACGCGACAAGACATACGCCACGCTCTCCAAGAACTACTTTTGGCCCAAGATGTTCTGTGACGACTCACGCTTCACAAATCGATGCTCTACATGTCGTAAAGCTAAGTCAAAAGCTCAATCCCATGGTCTTTACATGCCCCTTCCAATTCCATATCACCCATCGGAAGATATTAGCATGGATTTTGTGCTTGGTTTGCCTAGAACTAGAAATGGCAAAGATTCTGTGTTTGTTGTTGTGGACTGATTCTCTAGAATGGCTCGTTTCATCCCATGCAACAAGATAGACGATGCTTCACATACTGCAAATCTTTTCTGTAGGGAAATCTTGCGCCTACATGGAGTCCCGAAGACTATTGTTTTGGACCGTGATGTCAAGTTCTTGAGCTATTTTTGGAAGACTCTATGCGCCAAGCTTGGTATCAAGCTTTTGTTCTCCTCGGCATACCATCCATAAATCGACGGTCAAACGGAGGTGACGAACCGAACGCTCTCCACCCTACTTCCCGTGTTGATTAAGAAGAACATCAAGGAGTGGGAGGAGTGCCTACCTATCGCCGAGTAAGCCTACAACCGTGCAAGACATTCGACTAACGGCAAGTCCCCGTTCAAGATCGTCTACGGCTTCAACCCATTGTCCCCATTGGACATTCTTCCCCTACCACTACAAGAGCGCATCAACATGGACGCGAGTGCACGAGTGAGCTACCTCAAGAAGATGCATGAAGACACAAGGCACACCATTGAACGCCAAGTACAACGCCACGCGACCAAGCTCAACATCAACAAGCAACCCATGATATTCGACGTTGGAGAGCTCATGTGGCTACATCTTCACAAGGAACGCTTCCCCGACGAATGCAAGTCCAAGGTTCTACCTCGAGTCGACGGACCCTTCAAGGTGCTCGCATGCTACAACCACAATGCATACAAGATCGATCTCCCATGCGACAAGTGCAACGTGAGCGACATCTTCAACATCAAGGATCTCTCTCCCTACCATGGTGATGAGGTTTTCAATCCGAGGTTGGATCTTTCTCGGGGGGGATGATGCGGAGCATCCAAGGTCATCCCCATGGACACTACTTTGACTACCCCAGCTCCAAGTGGACCCATGACAAGAGCTCGAGCACGTGCTATTCAATTCAAGGTGACATCTCTCCTACTTGAACTTCCCTTACATTCGAGTGAGACATGGCTGCTACCTAAGTCAGAAACACTGTGTGTGATTAGGTACAACGCACAAGCCACGGAACCAAGAGCTGAAGAAGAAGGAACCAGCATCAACTCTGTGTCCAACCTGGAGCTTCCGGCCAAAGCCCGGAACTTACGGCCCCCGGAACTTCCGGCCTCCATCGATCCAGACAAGCCCCGCGCGACAACTCTGTGGTTAGCCCGGAACCTGGCCCAGACCTTTCGGCCCCCGGAACTTCTGCCTTGCCCGGACCTTCCGGACCCCGAAAGCCAGCCCAGCTCCCACCGTGCAAACTCTGGTTAGGCCGGACCCTCCCCAGAACCTGATCCGGAACTTCCGGCCCTGCCTGCGCGCAGTGACTTGGGCCAAGACCCCTGTACCCTTTCGCCCCCTAGACTATATATACTCTTCTCCTACCTATGTTTTAGGGTTAGCATTTGTTTAGCTCATTTAAGATAGATCTTTGCTCATCCATCCAGATCCACTCCATCGAGAGAGATCGTTCCCTCTTCGGAGAAGATCCACCTTGGATTCAAGACCCCATCACAGGAAGACCCCTCAAGACCTCCTCATGGAGAAGAACTTGCTACTTGTATCGTCCCTTGTTGATCTTGGGTCGTGTATCTCTTTGTGTCTCGAGGATCTAGTACATGTGTAATCGAATGTCGTTGGTTTGAGTGATTTCTCCCATGTTTCTCTCGTGTTTCCCCTCGTTTTTCCCTCGTGTTCCTCGTGTTCGTCGCGGGGTCCGCTCATCGTGAAAGATCGGGCATCTAGGGTTCTACCCTACATCACTTAATACCGTAGAGCATGCTGGATAGTGGTCTATGGGTGGAGTAATAGTAGTAGATGCAGACAGGAGTCGGTCTACTTGTCTCAGACGTGATGCCTATATACACGATCATTGCCTTGAATATCGTCATAACTATGTGCTTTTCTATCAATTGCTTGCCGTACTTTATGTGCTCGAGAGAGGAGTCTCTAGTGAAAACTATGGATCCCAGTCTGCTTTTATCATATATAAAATTCAAAAATACCTTGCTGTAATTTATTTACCGTTATTTTTTTGTGTGTTTTTATCTATCTATCTATCACTATCAAATTTGATCCTTGCAAATAACCGCCAAGGGATTGACAAACCCCTTGATCACGTTGGTGCAAGTATTTGCTCTTTTTTTTGTGTAGGTACTGCTAACGAGGTTTCGTGCGGTTCTCCTACTGGATTGATAACATTGGTTCTTAACTAAGAAAAATACTTATCTCTACTATACTGCATCATCCTCTCCTCTTCGGGGAAATCGCAACGCAGCTCACAAATAGCAAGGGATTTTACGAGAGAACCCGACCACAACAACACTCCAGATCCATGCGCCTCCGAGAGCTGTTGGCTCTAGATACCAATTGTCGGGAAGTGACAATGGATTGCCAAACAAAAACACTCAATTTTACAGGTTCAGACAGGGATCGCAGTCGATTGTTACAGTTTACATTACGAAAGGGGAAACAATGTAGTGTAGCACGCCACTCGCATCGGGGTTACAACCCAAATACATCAAGATGCCTAAGAAGAAAGAAGGGAAAAGGGGGCTTTATAGCCATAACACATAGGGAGAATGTGAAAAGCTAAACTGAAGATCTTTTTTAAGAAAATGACGTTGAAACCCCGGCCTTTCCATCCAAGGATGCAGACAACTATTTTTACTATATTGTTCAACAAAGCATGGAACCAAATATAATGATTAACTCAAAGCCACCTTACTGCCGACCTCTATTGCTACACCTACAAACTTGATGATGTGTACTGGCGTCACACAAGTGCGCACCATCTACTCTGATGGGCTCACCAACCCGCCTAGCGACGTGCCGAGAGCACCAAGCGGTCTACCCTCAACGCGCACTGCATGCGCACACTTTAGAATCCACTATCATCATCTTGCGCGGTCTCAATGGTTAAACTACAGATAGAAGAAAGTAGACGTTGCCGGAAAAGGAACAACGATGTGGGGGAGCTGGATGTTCATCCGATCATAGACCAACGGTTCACAACTAAGGATGGCCGAAGAACCGGTAGTATTTTTTATTTATTTATTTTTGCAGAAGAGCCGCACGATGAAAAATGAACACGCACGTCATTAAGAGCGCGGGAGCAGTAAAACTGTAGGTGTTCTTCGGAAGATTCAGACTAGAAGCTGACATGCATGCGTTATGCGTTATGATTTAGAGCTACTCACTCTTTGATCACCTTAAACACGCTTTCACATTTCCTCAGGAAAGAGAACTTTCTTGGAGGAAATGATTACATGTAGTACGTTCAAACGATGATGTACTTGCTGGTGTACGACACATTTAACTGATTCCACGTTGTTTTCTCGATCATCACTGCAGTACCCTGGATCTAGATGTGTATTATTAGTGTATACAGGAGCATACAAAGACGCCCGCACACGCAGTCGATGTAGTACCTGTTCTTTCTTTCCTTGTCACGGTTTCCTCGACCACACGTCGAATCGATCGATCCGTCGACAGAGATGCGTCGGATGCATGCATGCCAATTGTTGAGTATATGATCATTAGGAAGTATAGAATAGACTAGGATTTGGTCCCGTCTTGTCTTGTCTTTCAAATTGATCATTATACTTTTATATATATGCCCATGAGGCTGAAGCAAAACAACGAATATTTCACCAATTCTCTCTCTTCCTTCTAACATCGCATCAGCCTAATCGATCTTAAACCCTAGCCGCCGCCGCTTCCGCACCCACGCCCC
>NC_041389.1:120504083-120506081 GCF_002162155.2 Triticum dicoccoides
CACCGATCGTGTTGACCGGCTGTCCTAGAGAGTCTTTTTCCCGAGCCCTTGCTCGGGTTTTTATCTCTCATCGGTCGCTTTGACCGGCGTTACTTTTTGGTTTTACCGATCTAAGATCGGTTTGCGTTGCCCGCAGCCGCCGTCGACCCCCGTGCGCTTCCACTCCTACACCGTCGCGACCAGCCGGCTCCTTCACCGACGTGGCGTCCTCGTGCGACAGGCGGCCCCTCACGACCGTTATCTGCACGCCGGCCCGCCCGTCGATCTACGCCGATCGTCTCCGCCCTCTCCAACCGGGACACCTGCACCGCCTCCACCCGGCGGTCTTGCGCCATGCGGCGGCCAATCATAGCTGCCGCTCACGTGCCAGCCCGCCAATCGGTCCACGCCACCCGTCTTTGCCACGTCTGCATGGCGGCCCTGTGGGTTGCCTCGCCGGCCTCGTCCCCGGCTGCGTCGGGCCGGCTGCGTCAGGCCGTCGGCTGCCTCGAACTCGGGCGCCGCTGGTCCGTTGGTCGCTCGGGCCTCGCTGCCCAGGCGCCGGGGATGCTTTAGTAGCCCGGGTGCCGGTGCTGACGCACTCCTCCGCACGTCGTCCCACGCCCGTCCATTGTCGCCGGCTTTATCTCGGACTCCGCCGCCATCCCGTCTTCACCGAGCGGCGTCCCCGACCGCACGCGCGATCGGATAGATCACCCGCCCGCCGCCGCGATCCGCCTCATCTACGCCGTGCGACCGACCTAGCCCATCGGTCGCGCGCGCCTCCGCAGACCCCGTGAAGATTGTCCCAAGTTCAGCGCGCCCATCTATCGATCGAGCAATGGGCTGCCGCTGCGTTGCCCCGTCGGGCCGCAGCGTCGCCGCACCGTGGTTCTTCTCCTGGCTGCATCGACCCGCGTCACCGCTGCGTCGCCCCTTCAGGCCGTAGTGCCGCGGCCCGCAGTCCACCGCCGCCCCGGGGCCGTCCGCTCTAGGTCATCCCTGTGGTTGCACCGATCCTCGCGCTGCCGCTGCGTCGCCCCGTTGGGCCGTCGCGAGCGTGGCACGCGGTCCACGCCTCTGTCCCGAGACCGTTCCCGCGGTTGCACCGACCCGGGTTTCGCCACTGCGCCGCCCCTCGGGTCGTAGCACCGCGGCCCGCTGTCCCCGCCGCTGCCCCGATCTGCCCGCCGCCACTGTGTCGCCCCTTCGGCCTTAGCGCCGCGGCCCGCGGTCGACTTCCCGTGGTATGTGCCGCGCCGCCTCCCTTGGCGCTGGTACACCACCTTCCACACCGGTCTTTGTCATGATGTCGGGTTATTCGCCTCCCTCGAGCATCGCCGCCGCGCTCCTAACCTAGCGCCGCCGCTCTTCTTCGGTCGTCGTCGTCGCTACCCCCTTAGCCGCCACGGTCGCCCGTCCACCCCGTTCGTCTTCGTCCAGCACCAGCCCGTCGCTAGCGTCGTCGTTATCTACCCCGACCACTTCGTCTACTCCGACAACCACGGGCGACATTGGCCCCGCCCTGATTGGCGCCGCAACTGTCGCTGAGTCCTACTTTGTTGGCCTCTCTGACTTCTTCGACATGGCGTACAGCTCATGCAGGTCCTAGTCTACGCATGCCCGGTGGTGGCACACCGGTGTGTGCCTTCGTCCACGACGTGTCCCTGGACCTGGCAAGCCTGGTGCGGCGCTTCGTCAACTTCATCTTCGCCCGTCTACGCATGCTCGGTGCTGCCAACACCGATGCGTGCCTTCGTCCATGATGTGTTCCCGGTCTTGGCAACCCCAGCGCGACGCGTCTTCAACAACGTCTTCTCTCCGGTGCACCACTACTTCGACACTACTGCGCCTATGACTAACTCGGCGCTTCCTTGCACCCGCGGCTCCACGGCGACTTCCTCGACCCCGGCTATCCCAACTCGACATCGACCACGGCATTCTTCGCGCGACTACCTCGACCACGGCTTCACCACCCTACGCTCTCGGTTATCTTGACAACCGGCACAAAGGGCTATC
>NC_041389.1:120506258-120537815 GCF_002162155.2 Triticum dicoccoides
GGATTCTTCTCCAGTTTCACTGTCTGCATTGCTACCGTTGTGACTGCGGGGGATGTTGAGTATATGATCATTAGGAAGTATAGGATAGACTAGGATTTGGTCCTACCTTGTCTTGTACTCCAAGTTAATTATTGTACTCCTGTATATATGTCCATGAGGCTCAAACAATACATCGAATATTCCATCAATTCTCTCTCTCCCTTCTAACACCAATGACTCCAAACGGCCATTTCGCTCGTGCGGTGGGTGCGTGCAATGCGCATCGCAAACGTACGATACGATCGTATATAGGTGAGGTGGAGTTACCGTCTCTCAACCTCTCCGACAGCGACGCGGACGCGACGGACGACGGCTACACGAGTACGAAATAAACACGTACACGTATGCAGTACGTACGTACACTGTCGTCACCAGGGGCGCGCGTCGCCTGAAAAAACTGCTCGATTATGTGTAGGTGTGCCATGCAAAAAATAATAATTTATGTGTAGGTGTGTGCGCGACCCGATCATCTAGATGCATGTATGGTCCTGATCGACCGTCCATCCTTGGCTTCGCTTTCCCGGTGGGCTGTGGGATGGCCCTTTGTTTTGGCCGTTGGATGGATCGGGGACCCCGGGTGGTCCACACGTGCGCTTGTTACGCGCACGCATGATTGCAACGTGACCGCGCACGTATTTTGGAACGAAGGGAGTACGTACTACCAACCAACCAATCTTCCTGCAGGTGCAGGATACGCTAGCTCTCTTTTGACAGCAAGGATACTCACGTGCATGCACCGTAAATGTAAAGTGGACGGAGTTTCCGTTAGGTTGTGTGGGTTATTTTCGTAACTACAACAGACAGTGGATTTTGTGGAGTTGACAACTCGAGCTTGAGCAGTAATAACAAGATACTACTAGAAGGAAAGTGTTTCCATCTTGTTGACGTTGTTGATTGTTGTTGTTGTTGTTGTTGTTGTTGTTTTGAACTACTCAGTGGCAGTTGCATGGGGACCAAAGCAGATGCAGCCATCCTAAATTAGGGGAAGCAAGGCAGGGGAAGAGCCGGAGAGGACTGAGGACCACCACCTAGCTATAGCCATAGCCATAGCGGGGGGCTCCGGCCTCCGGGAGGGGGGAGCAAAGGAACAAGTATCCGTCCCCATCCATCAAATGGCAAAAGATCGACGGACGACCTCTCCCTCCCTTTTCACAAGAGAAAAGAAAGTCTCGTAAGAACGAGGCTATACTAGGCTGGTCCCGTCCCGTCCCCGGTCCTGGCTATAGCTTGTGTGGTGCGGTGGCATGCAGCAGCGGCGGCAACGGGCAATGGCATAGTGCTCTGCAGTACTAGCAGTAGTACCCTGACTAGGACTGTAGCGGCGTCTCGATCGATCGCCAGAGCACTGGCTGGGCTGGCGGGGGCTGCCTCCTTTGTCTGGTTGCCCATCCTCTTCTTCCCGTGTCGTGCCCCCTGATGCGAAATCAGATGGCGCGGCAGGGGAGCGGAGCTGCAGCTGCAGCTGCAGAGGTGGTGGGTGGTGGTGGCCTCGCGCTGCTGCCTTTGGATGGACGCGTCTCGTCTCCTTTTAATGCCGCACGCGCCGCGCCGTGCTGCCACCACGAGGGCGCAAGGGCCACCGTCGCAGGCCAGGACCGCCGGGCGGGAAAAGTCGCCGCGCGGCCGGCCGGGGCCGGCTGATCCGGCCAAAGGGCCGCGGCCTTTTCTCCTTCTGTTCTTCGATGATCGCCACTGGTTTTTTGTTATACATACTTTGTGTTGTGCGGCAAAAAGCAAAGCTGGGTCAGTGTGACCGTGTACTGTAAGACGAAAAAAGGCATGTCAAAGCAAAACAGAAAGAACTAACTAGCACACAGGAAAAATTCAATTGAATTAGTTATTTTATATACTAGTGTTTCTCTTTGCTTATATTGTATATGTACTTGGGTCCGCCAGAAAAATCACCTAAATCTTCACAAGAATCTGCTTATCCCAACCAATCAAATCTTGTGGTTTAGCAATGTCAAACCGAACCTGAGCTAACAACTAGTGCCAAATTATCGCGTAACGAACTGGGCCATGGAACTAATAAAAGAGCAAAAGCACGGCGGACAGCAGCAACGTAGATGTAGAGTTTTCCACAGCAGGTCATTCATAATGGATGGATGGGGCAACGGATTGATGGTCACAATTCCCAATCACCCGCCTAGCCGAAAGATATGTTTTGTTCGTCAAAGGGACAAAGAAAAGCTGGGAACCACAAAAGGCAGCTGCACGCCCGAAGCGATCCATAGGTCGCATGCATGCGCTTGCTGCCACACCACGTCTGCTTGCCTACCATGAGCATCACCACCTAAAGAGTAAACTCTGATGGCACCTGGTGCCCAAGCAATGGCCTCCATGATTGAAGGGAGGGTGCGCTGCAGCTGCTGCTGCATGCAGAGCCGTTCATCCACCCACTGGCCCGATTGCTTCACTCATCAGTGTTGGATCAACTCACAAGCTTTTTCCCAAACAAAGTACATGGAAAATGGGTCCCTGACACTCCACACACATGGTACATAGATATGACAGACACGCCATGCTACAGGCCTTAAGGTTCAACAGCAACAAGCGGGAACATAACGTCTGTGACCGCTAACAAGCAATACAACACACCTCGAAGGGTTTTACTAGAACCAATGGAAGTAGCTAGATGGAGATGCGGCAACCGCAGAGGATGTAACCAATTTCTCAGTCGCTGCGGGCGGGAGAAGCGTCGGGGGACCTGGAGCGGGATCCGGGGGGCGATCCTGAGGATGGCCTGGCCACCCTCGGGCGTGAAGGGGATCCATCACTGTCGGCCGGTGGCGACCTCCTGTAGACATGAACCATTGATTAATATACTGGGAATTTTATGACAAGTATATGCATCTAACAGAAGCACTGTCGAAATACATATATTGTGGTATGCAGCAACGATGAGTCTGGATTAACGAGAAGGAATGCACTAAGAACTGCATCCATTCGTTTCTTGATTTTCTTCACTAGAACGACAGACTTAGCTTCCAGTACACATAACGAGCATGTTAACAAAACAAATTGGTTTGTAAAAACAACAGCGCTAGAAAGAGACAGCTTAAAACTTTCAATGCCAGGCTGATAATTGTTATTTTCAATCTGATTCCTCAAATAAGATTTACTACCTCCGTCCGGGTTTATTAGGCCCCCTCTCATTTTGGACTAAAGTTTGACCAACAAATTTAACTAATAAATGTAAACTATGTCATAAAAATTATACCTTAGGAAAGCTCTTTCAAATACAAATCCAACAATGTACTTTCTGTAGCATATATTCTATATTTTATTAGTCACATGAATGGTCAAAGTTTGGCTCAAAATACTGGGGTCCTAATAAACCTGGACGGAGGTAGTACAATGGCAAGCTAATACTTTCGATGGATGAACAAGGTTACAGGTATAAACAGCAAGAATTTGATGCTGGTGCTTGCTCTATGCAATTCTCTAATGCAAATGCAATGAAGGCAGATATGTGTAGTTATCAAACACAACTTACTTCTCATACCCGTTATCAGCATCACGTTGGTCACCATCTCTACCAGGGGGAGAGTAGGATCTCCTTTTGTCCTCTTCATGTTCTTTTGGATGACGCACAGGAGATTTAGTGCGATGAGACTCCCTTCCCCGTGGGGAAGCAGAGTAGTCATCTCGCCGTCTTGGAGCAGGAGAGTATGACCTTTTTTTGCCCAAACACAACATTGAACAACAAAATTCAAGAATCAAAGATCAAAACTTAACGAATGTTGGATGCCAAGCAGAACTGCTGAAAAATCATTATTGCCCTACCTTGACCGAGCACGGCCACTGCCACGGGGGCGGGGAGAGGCGGAGCGTGAACGGGAACGAGACCTCCCTGTACCAAATATGAGAAGCTATTAGTAAATTGATACTGTGCCAAGCAAAATTTGCAATGATTTTGAAATACTACAGCATAAGAAGTTCACAACAATTACAGGTTTCACACCATCAAAAATCTGAAATATAAACAACTTGTACGTGATGGGTCTTATACGATCTTCACTTCAGACATTAACAGGACAGGAGCCTATATGTAAACAAGTTGTATGTGATGGGTCTTATACGATCTTCACTTCAGACATTAACAGCACAGGAGCCTATATGTAAACAACTTCTATATGATGGGTCTTATACGATCTTCACTTCTCAGACATTAACAGCACAGGAGCAGCGGTCAATCCAAAATTTCACTAGTGGATGGGTGTTCACATATGTTAATTATCATATAGGGACTCCGCTGAATCAGATTAAGCCTATATGCAACTGATGTCTCTTCAGAAGGCACTCAATATTGGTATTCCACAACTGTGCTAGTTTACAACAATTGAAATGTGCAAATAGATAAGGAATCCCATCCTATGTTCATTGGTTACACACAAAGAAAGGAAAGTAAGAGAATCAATTAGTTTCCAATATCAGCTACAACAGGAAAACTAGTGCATTTTTGCTGCCAGAGAGGAATTAGCCATAGTGAGGCATTTGGATAAAAATAGGTATTTGGTGTTTATGGTTCTATCTACTAACAAGATCCAAACCGAGATAAACTTAAACCAGAACGACCAGCAACTCTCAACACTTGTCCATTCAAAAGCATGTACAAGATTCCAGATTCCATAATTCTATATAAAGCAAATTTGAGAGCCATTACCATAATGAGAGGAACGGCGCCCTTCATGACCTCCAGAATACCCCCTGCAACAGTCATTTCAACTGAGCACCAGAGAAGACGAAGCAAATCTTCACACAAAAATGGGAATATATACCTGACTCTGGTTCTAGTGCGCATATCCTCTGGCCTTTTCCGTGACTCAGCAGCAAGCACAACAGTTATCTCCCGGCCAAAAAAAACCTGGCGATTCATGTGGTATTGGGCCTCAGAGGCGTCATAAGGGTCAACAAACTCCACAAACGCAAACCCTCGTGGCTCCCTGTACATGTCGACTTCATTACACAAAGTAGGGCAAAGAAAAAGGATGGAACATCAAATTAATAAGAATGTTGAGTGTATGAAGTACTCATATATAGTGTGTGCATGTTATGTTACCATGGCAGTCAAAAAATTATGTGTGCACTCTTGGCGAAGCACAGTCAACAACTTACTAACATTTCCGTCAAAAGGGAAGCAAGTGCTGCAAAAAGCAGCAACATGTCCAGGCTCTAGTATCCGGGTTTCTTGTGTAACAACTACATACGGCGGTTCTCATAAAGAGCATCTTCATAGAAGCATTTGCTTCACTTCCCCAATGTGAAAAGTCATGATAGTACTTGAAATCGACTTCGCCCCATTTTATCTTCTCATGGACCACACACAGTACAAGTCTTTTATCTTCTCTCCGTGAAATTAATTTTCTCAATCAATCAAATCTTTGTCTTCGTAGAAGAATGTCTTGATTCGGACAAGACTCTATCTTGCCAGGCAAATGAATTGCAGGAATATTAAAAAAGCATTCTTCAAGAAATCAAGGGCTTGTATTTACTTCAAACCAATACAACCCTGGGAATCATTTCAGAAAAATAATCATACATGGCAACGATGAAGAGAAAGTACAGTGAATATTTCCAAATTATTGCATCAAGTATTCTAGTGACAGGAATAAACCAGTGATGTACATCAGCAGACTAAAAATGATTAGACCATTTTCATGGAGCTTAAATGCTCAAAGGCGGTTGCAGAGGTCAACACCGCTCGTAAGCTGGAAAATGTTCGCAGGTTACCTTAATGAAACAAATGTTATGCATATGTGTCATTAATAACTTCAGAAAAGTTTCAAAGTTTATGCTGTAACAGTGCAGGCATGGGTTAAAACTTGGCACACTTCCGACAGTTAATAGCAAAACAGCCAAAATAGTTTGGCAACTGCTTACAAATTTTACTTACTAAAACTTACCCGCTATAATAATCCTTCGGAAGGTAAACATCCCTGACAGGACCAAACCTTTCAAAAGGAACACGGAGATCCTCCGCTCTGCCAGAGTTGAGAGAACCATGTTAAACAAATCAAAAAATTGTAAAATGAAGAAATGTTTGTTAGGTGAAGAAAAAAACAGACAAATGGCATCCATGTAAAAACCTATGCACCTGGCGCTTAATGGGATGTTGCGAACCAAGAGACTTCCAGAACCCTGCTCCTTCCGTCCTCCATATCCACCCCTCCTAGGGGGACTTCTTCCTCTGCCACCATATCCCCTCCTTGGGGGGCTGCGGTGCGGGGGGCTGCCACCATATCCCCTCCTTGGGGGACTACGATGAGCGGGGCTGCCGCCATATCCCCTCCTCGGGGGACTACGGTGTGGGGGGCTGTACCTCCTCATAGTGTTGTCTGTAATCAATAATTCAATATTACAGATAAGTAAAGGAAATGTCCAGGACATGGAGATGGATGGAACCAAATAAGAAAAACTAGCGGATTTATCAGCAAGTATGGTATATCAAAACAATAATGTTTACTGGCACCAGAAATTTTGGATAAGAAAACCTGTAAAATCTGCTATTTTGGATTTCCTCAACCTTACCACCCACACAAGAAAAAGTCCAATGAACATATCACTGGGTAAATGCAAGCACAACGAAAGCAGCCCTCTAGCACAACCATGTACTGCATGACAACGCATGTAATAAAATAATTCCACAGTCAAAATTTGCATAATCCAACACTGAATCCGCGTTGAAAGATTCTGCAGAGTTCATCAGGCAAGTCTGAAAGCTACAAACATCCCACCAAAATTTCACAATATATACGGCATCAAAATGCTACTCAACAAACATAGGATGATGCAATTTGTCAGCATACGCATATCACCATTCTCCTCGGCACAATATATCTCAAGATAAAACTACGCCATTAGACTACACGATTCACGGGTTGACATAAAGCATGTGTGTCTACAATCAAAAGGGAGGCATGCCAAAGACAGAAATTTTGACGCCAGAAGCACCAAGGCGCCGTAGCACACCAGATTTCGACGGCCATCTCAGGTCAGAGGAAGCTCAAGGTTTGCACGGTGGCGTGGCTGGAGAGAAGCATTTAAGCGCTGGGCAAACGTTTCCGAAGCCCGCGCGGATCTACACGCACGCCGACGACTTCTAGGGTTTGCGGAGGAAAGACCGCGCAAGCGGCCGAGCAAACATGCACATACGAATATTGCTCGCGAGGATGCTGAGACGGGGAGGGGGCGTAGGGAGGGAGGGAGGGAGTTACTGCGCGTGTCCGGTGAGCGCCCGGGAAGGCTCCGCCGCCGCGGGGGTGCGAAGGGGAATGGGGGAAAACGAAATGAGGGCAGAGAGGTCGATGCCGGTGGGGAAGGCGCGATAGAGATAGACTGGCCGCGTTATATGGGCCTTTGAGGATTTGGGCCTGTGGTCGTTCGCTCCACTTGTTTACTGTACCACTGGCTACCAATTTAGAGATTGTCAAGCTCGCGATTCTCAACAAAAAAAAGAAGCTCTTCACAGCGCAATTTGGATGCCTTGGTGACTGGAATAAGGCCATGCTTGAGGGGCCTTGGTTGTTTAGAGATCAGGCGGTGATCATGAAGGAATATGACGGATTTAGAAACCCTGATTCGTTTAAACTCGACAGGATGGCTGTTTGGGCTCAGATCCACCGGCTCCCAAACAATTTCTTGATCGAACCAGCAGTGAAAGGGCTGGCCTCGAGGATCGGCGTAGTGGAGGAAGTACAATTGAAGCTGCCTGCAGGTTACTTTGGGGAATTTGTCAGGGTGAAGATAAAGATAGATATCAATGCCAAGATCAAGCGTTTCGTAACAGGAAAAAAGGGAGATGAGAGGATCAAATATCAAGTCAAGTATGAAAAGCTGCCTATCTTCTGCTACAACTGTGGGGAATTTGGTCATTGGCATGAGGAGTGCGGAGATGGTGTGCATGATGAGGCATCTTTCGAGTGGGGTGACTTTCTCTTTGCTGATAATGTTCGCTTCAGGCCCTCTGGTCGGGGGAACCCTGCTCCGCAGCGCGGCAGAGGCGGCCCGGGGATGGGCGGTCGAGGGAGAGGACGTGAACAGTATAACCCAGAGAGAAGCTGGCGTTTTAACGCTCAACAACAGCAGAACAGGGGGACGGTAGAGAACACAGAGAAGGAGAAAGTTGGGACTGCGGAAGGAGCGAACCAGGGGTTGATGAGTACGGGGAAGGAGCAGTTTCAGAACTCAAATAAACGCATCTCTGTGGAGAACATGGCTAGTACATCGATGAGCAACAATGTGGAAGGGTCCCAGGATGACACTTTAGCGCTGATTCCTGTACAGCCTAAAGTTCCCCCTCTCCCACCAGTTTATGTGTCACCAAGGAAGGAGAGGAAAAGGCCAAAGAAAGGGATGGATGAGTCAGGAGCGAGGGTGGAGACAGGCGAAGCCACCAATACCAATGAAGCACAATCGGCGGGCTCCTTCGAGGAGCACCGCCGGGAGCAATGAGTATCCTGAGTTGGAACTGTCGTGGCGCGGGCAACGCTGCGACAGTCCGAGAACTTCGCGATTTCGTGAGGGATTTTGCCCCTACCCTGTTATGCATTGTTGAGACTCGGATTGAGAGATCTAGGGTAGAAAACTTAGCTGGTTCGATTGGTTATGATAATGGCTATGCTGTAAGTAGTCCAGGTAGAAGCGGTGGACTAGGTATTTTCTGGAACAATCCAATAAAGATTGAGATTCTTGGTTATTCTGTGTACCATATTGATTGCTCTGTGGAAGAACCAGGAAGCGACCCATGGAGAATGACATTGTTCTATGGTAAAGCTCAAACATCCCTAAGGTTCCAAACGTGGGACATATTAAAAGGGATCAGCTCTTTAAGTGATCTACCCTGGGTGTGTTTAGGCGATTTTAACGAGATGCTTCGTCCGGACGAACATGAAGGAGTTGGGGAGCGAAGCAATGCACAAATACAAGGCTTCCGTGAGGCGGTTGATGTTTGCATGTTAATGGATGTTGGCTATCAGGGGCACTTCTGGACTTATGAGAAGAAAGTGGTGGGAGGAAGTTATACCCGGGTGCGGCTGGATCGCGCCTTAGCCTTAGCGGAGTGGAATGAAAGGTTTACAGATGCTCATGTACGGCACCTCACAGCAGGAACTTCAGACCATTGCCCTATTCTGTTGAACTTGCATGCGACGGGACAACGAAGGAGGAAGAGAGAGTTCAAGTATGAATTAATGTGGGAGACACATGAGACATGGGAAAATACGATTACGTCGTGCTGGACTATGGGAGACCCAACGGAGCACATGGAGGAGCTGCGAGCAAAATTAAGTCGAATTTCGAGTGAGCTAGGCTCATGGAACAAGAACACTTTTGGTTCTGTGAGGAAGGAGATAAAAAACTTAAAGGCCGAATTAGAACGTCTTCGAGTGATCTAGGGAGAACGGCGCCGTCTCACATTGAACTAAAAATCAATGAGAAACTTGTGGAGATGTATCACAGGGAGGAGCTGATGTGGAGAAACGCTCCCGGCTGGAGTGGTTGTCGGCTGGGGACAGAAACACACGATTTTTTCACCTTCGGGCTAGCCAGCGCCGAAAGAGAAATATGATTAAAGCGCTTGCCAATTCTTTGGGAGTTCTAACGGAGGATCAAGGTGAGTTGAAGGCACTAGTTAATGAATTCTATCAGAATTTATACACTTCGGAAGGTGTTGCAGGTGTAGAGGAGGTACTAGCAAATGTGCCTGTCAAAGTTACTGACCAAATGAATTCTATGCTTCTTGAGCCCTACACCAAAGAAGAAGTTAAAAAGGCGTTATTCCAAATGGGCCCAACTAAGGCACCGGGTCCGGACGGTTTTCCTGCTCACTTTTATCAGCGACACTGGGATATATGTGGAGATGAAGTAACAAAAGCGGTCCTGAGAATTGTCAGAGGTGAGGAGGATGCTCAGTGTGTAAATGATATAGTCCTGGTGCTTATTCCAAAGGTCATTAATCCAACTCAACTCTCTCGGTTCCGCCCTATAAGCTTATGTAATGTTATCTATAAAATTGCATCCAAGGTTGTTGCTAATAGGCTGAAGATGATCCTACCGGACATTATATCTGAGGAGCAGTCAGCTTTCGTCCCAGGTAGATTAATCACAGATAACATAATATGTGCATATGAGTGCCTGCATTTTATGAAGAGGAACAGAGCGAAGAGGAATAACTTTTGTGCGTTGAAGTTGGATATGATGAAAGCCTATGATAGGCTGGAGTGGCCTTATCTTCGAGCTATAATGGAAAAATTGGGCTTTGCACATTCTTGGGTCCAAACAGTTATGGGTATGGTGCAATCTGTATCGTTTTCGGTATTATTCAATGGTGAGAAGCTGGAGCAATTTACACCGACTAGAGGTATCCGACAGGGAGATCCAATCTCTCCTTATCTTTTCTTAATTGCAGCAGAGGGCCTCTCGTGCCTCTTGAAAACTAGTTCTCAGTCGTCGATTTTGGAAGGAATCAAGGTGGCCTCAACGGCTCCGTCTGTTAACCACCTCCTTTTTGCTGACGATAGCCTGTTGCTTTTTAAGTCAAGTGTTGAGGGGGCCATGATGGTTTCAAACCTATTGGACAAATATTGCAGTGCTTCGGGTCAGAAAATCAACAATGCTAAATCTTCTATTTTCTTTAGTGGAGGGTGCCCTCAAGAAGTCAAAGACAGTATCAAACAGTGTCTTAATGTGCACAATGAATCTTTGTCTGATAAATATTTGGGTATGCCCACAGATGTTGGACAATCCAAGATGGGTACATTTAAGTACTTGAGAGACAGGGTTTGGGAGAAAGTCAGAGGATGGATGGAGAAGCTTCTGTCAGCAGCTGGGAAAGAAGTTCTCATCAAGTCAGTTGCTCAAGCTATACCAGTATATTCAATGGCTTGCTTTAGATTGCCACCGGGTTTGTGTGAGAATATTACCTCCATAATTAGACAATTTTGGTGGGGCAGTAAACAGGGCCGAAGGAAACCAGCTTGGGTCTTTTGGGATGTTATGACAAAGCCGAAGTACCTTGGTGGAATGGGGTTTAGAGACATTGAGATTTTCAACCTATCTCTGCTGGCCCGTCAAGCATGGAGGCTCCTGGAGTCACCACAATCGCTGAGTGCAAGGATTCTAAAAGCAGTGTACTTTCCAAATGATGATTTTCTGGAGGCAGACTTGGGTACCCAACCCTCGCAAATATGGCGAGCTATCCTCGATGGCAGGGACATACTGAAACAGGGCATAATTAGGAGGATTGGGAATGGCCAAGGAACGAATATATGGGAGACAAACTGGCTCCCCAGGATAGGCCCTCTGCGACCGATCGTTTCCCTTTCAGCGAACCCACCCACGCTAGTAGCTGAACTAATTGATCACACATCAGCAACGTGGCACGAGGAGGTGATTCGGGCTACTTTCTTACCCATCGACGCGGAGTTAATCATGAGCCTGCCGCTCTGCACAAGGGCGGTGGATGATTTCTGGGCTTGGTCAGGTGAGCGGAACGGCATTTTCTCGGTCAGATCGGCCTATAGAATGATCCTAAACAAGAAAGAGCACCAAGAGAATTGGCTTTATGAGCATGCAGGAGCGTCAGATTTATCAGAAAGTTCTAAGGCATAGACGTCGCTCTGGCATACTAGGGTTCCATCAAAAGTTAAAGTCTTTTTGTGGCGGCTAGCAAAGCATTCGATGCCGACAGCGGATCTTCTCCAACACCGCAATATGTCCACCACTCATTTATGCGCCCTGTGTGGGTGCGAGGATTCATGGAGGCATGCCCTGCTGAATTGCACTATGTCAAGATGCATATGGACCTTAGCTGATGTTTCTTTGACGGAAGCAATGAGCCAGAACGAGGATCCTAATGCAAAAAACTGGATATTTGCAATGAATGATATACTATCCCAGAAGGATTTCGTGTTGCTGGTAGTAACATTATGGGCTGTTTGGAAAACAAGACGGAAGGCAATTTATGAAGGAGTTTTTCAGAGTCCACAAGCAACATACCAGTTCATCCAGTCCTACTTAGCGGACCTGAGATCGATTGAGAAACCAGCTGCAAGTAGTGCAAGGACTCATCGGGCAGGCCGAGCGCAATGGATCCCCCCTCCGGAGAACTTTTACAAAATAAATGTTGATGCTGCAGTTGCAAACAATAGGGGACGAGGAGTTGCTGCTGCTATTTGCAGAGATCAAAACGGCAGTTTCCAAGGGGCATCGGCTATAGTTTTCAAGGGAGTATGTGATCCTAAAACTTTAGAAGCTCTGGCTATACGGGAAGCGTTAGCTATTGCTGACGATCTTAATCTTCGGCGAGTACATGTGGCGTCAGACTGTATGGTGGTTTTGGAGGATCTCAAGCAGGGAAACAAAGCAAGATATGGTGTTGTTTTACATGAAATCATAGACCATAGCTCTTCTTTCTTAGCGTGTAATTTTATTCATGAGTTTAGGAGCTCGAATTTCGAGGCTCACAATTTAGCGAAGCATGTTTTGAGATTAGGGGTGGGCCGCCATGTTTGGTTAGGACACCCCGGCGATCTCTCTTTTGTACCTACAAACATTGGGTCCGGTTAAATAAAAGCTTCGCGAGATTGTCTCAAAAAAAACAACAACAAAAAGAAGCCCTCAAAAAAAAGATCGTCAAGCTCGCGTTACTCAAAAAACAAAAAAAGATCGTCAAGCTCGCTGGGATCAAACAAAGTTTGCGCATCAATCATTCTACTCGGAAAGCGACTCATGTGCCGCTCCCGTGGGCGGCCCCAGAGAGAACCGCGCCGCCAACTCCAACCCCACCATCCCCTCCTCCCCTCTCAGCCGCCGGAGTGCGTCGCCGGGCAAAGCCCGCGCGGCGCGGCAGCGGCGCGGCCCTTTACTCCTCCCTCTTGGGCTTGGGCGGCACGGGTAGTTCGTTCCAGCGGGAGACGGGCGTTGCGCCCAAGGTTGGCGGGGAAGCTCGCGCTCAGAGCGGCGCTGTGAGGAGGCTCGGGGTGACGTGCTGGAGGTGCACTAGGAGGTGTTGAATGAGCGAGCTCGACGCGGTGGGCGCGTGTAGAAGGCCGGGAGGTGCGGATATGGGGCTTGGAGTTCGAGCTCGTTCTCGTGCTCTGGGCGGCGCTGCGAGGAGGCGCTGGGATGC
The DNA here is from genome assembly GCF_002162155.2 of Triticum dicoccoides. NCBI lineage: Eukaryota > Viridiplantae > Streptophyta > Magnoliopsida > Poales > Poaceae > Triticum > Triticum dicoccoides. The sequence continues at coordinate 120,519,427 of NC_041389.1, forward strand.
GCGACGCGCTCGCTGGCCATGGCGCGGGTGTGCAGGAGGCCGGGGGCGCGGATCTTGAGCATGGTGCTCTGTGGAGAGACTCGCGGTGACGAGGAGTGGTGTTGGGGCTCGGGCGGCGTGTCTTGGCGAGTCGGGGCAGCACGGTGTGGCTGCTCCATTGTATCGATGCAGGGTGGTGTCATCGTGGCAGATCTGGTATCTCCGGCTGCTGGATCCATTCTCCGACGGACGTGGCGGCATGCATGGTGCGAGTGGTGTGCGTTTGGTGCAGAGTTGCGGCTGGGAATCATGGTGGTACACGACCTCACCCGACGCACCTTCGTCCCTTGTCGGCATGGTGCTCGGCAGGATGTGGCGGTCATACTACGTCCGGTGGCTCTGCCCTCGGTTGGTTGTCAATGGATCTTGTAGTTGCGGCTGGTGGTTGGCCGCTAGTGGTCTCCGCGAGGTGCGGTTGAAGGCGACAACGAGGGCCTCCTCAACAACGGGTTGGTTCATTGGTGATGATGGTAGTGCTTGGTGGACTTGCGAACACCGATGCAGATCGGGTGTGTCGGAGCTTGGGTGAAGACTCTGTTTCGTCCTTCGTCCTTTGGCTGTGACCGGCGATGGCGGCGGCTAGGGCGTCGCATACCTTCTTGAAGGCATCGCCGCTTTGCTGTCGCACCCCTCCTGTATGGATTTGTCTCCGGGGAATACCCTAGATCATATGTCATCGGATGTTGGCTGTGCCTTGGCAACAGGAGATTACCTGGCAACAGTAGACGTTGTTCTTCATGCTGCAGGAGATATCTTCTGAACTGAGGAGTTAGCTTTACTTGCACTGCAAGTAATGTTACCGTTTTGCTCATTTTCCGACCGTTGGACTCGTGTCGTTCGGCCATTGGCTGCTCCACATGTCCAATTTGATCATTTCCCTTCAGGGAAGGTTGCGTCTATAAATAGCCACCTCGCTCCAACATTGCCCGTTGGCTGCTTCGCTTAAGATTTCTGAGAAAATTGACTGAGCATCCCCTCTCCGAGTGATTTGAGTTTAACATCCACTGAGAGAAAAATCAAGAGCCCAAACTTATATAGTGGTAGTGCATCACAGTAGTTCCGAGTTAGAGTTCTTGTGCCTATTTCTCTTGAGAGTTGCGCCCTCTCTAGACGGATAGGTGTCGGCTCGAGTGTTGAAGAGTTGTTGTCTTCACCGATCAAGATCTTCAGCAACCAAGAGTAATTGTGCTTCGCGAAGGTCGATCAAAGGTTTGGAGATAGCCGACAAGTATCTACCACAAGTGAAATCAACTAGAGTCTGATCTGCTCTGAGTTGAAGGAGAATAGGGTGAATAGAGTTTATCTTCTGTGTTAAATCACAACCCCTCCAACGAGACGTAGTCCTTTGGCAGAAGGGCGAACTGGTCTACCAAATCCTACTATCACCATCGAGCACCACTGGTTCAATCTACTTTGTTGCGTTACTTTTAGCAGTTTACTTTCGTGCTCTGTGTCGATAGTATATCTGATCTATCATTGTCTACTGCATATCGTTTGTATTTTTCCTTTCTGTCGTTCTAGTTGTTATCTTTTATTACTCACTCTGTTGCATTTTCATCATTTAGTGTAGCCATTCTAGTCATACACATTCTGCTCACTTTGTATCGTTATCATTCACCGTGTCATAACTCATTTCTCATCTATGACATGTTACTATATCTGTTAGCATATTGCATTACCATCTTCATCACCAAGCCTGTGATATCCTATGTTCGAACCCTTATTACTTCATATCTTGATGAATATGTTTAATTTCTGTTCTACCAAACCTTATTTCCGTTGTTGTGTTTGGGATCAGTTCAAAACATTCGCAAGAATTTTTTAATCTTCCATTCACCCCCCCTCTGGTCGATATACTCTTGGTCCCAACAATTGGTATCAAGCAGGTTCTCCCTGTCTCTTTTTATTAAAGGTCTAACGTCCTTGGAGTTCTGAGTATGTCATACGCAGGTAGATCCTCGCACTCTGGAAGATTTCCTATCTTCGATGGAAATGACTATTTCTACTAGAAAGAGAGAATGAGAATAAGAGTTCAAGCCATCAACATAGATCTCTAGCAGATTGTTGAAAATGGATACATCATTTAGCACCCTGATGCTCCAACTTCTAATGATAAAACTATACTGCCGTTGAATGCTCAAGCCAAAGATATTATCTGTTAGAGTATCTTGAAAGACATTTTCATTTGGTTCCGAAAACTTGACACTGCAAAGCAACTCTGAGATGCCATCAAGAATGTTCATGATGAATTCATTACCAGAACTGATTCCCACACTGAAATGCTTCATGCTATGTTTGCTGGTTTTAGAAATCTTCGTAAGGAAAGTGCTACGGAACTCACTAATAGGTTGACTAACATTGTTGAAAGCCTTCATCAACGTGGAGTTACATATATCACCAATAGAGATGTAGTCAACAAGCTACTGAGTGCTCTTGATGCAACATTCAATCCAATCATAGCTGAAATCGAGCAAAGACCAGACTATGAAGAACTTCACTATGTTGAGGTCATGACACTGTTATTCATTCATGAAGAAAAGTTGGAACTTGAAAATGCAGATCAAGTATCTTCTTTGGAAAGTGAAGGGGAAATTCTCTCACACTATGGCAGCTCATAAGAAGATGTTAAAAATCAACACACCATCACAAGGGAATTGGAAATGCTCACAGAAATGCTAAGTGATCTCAGAAGACAAAATTTGTGTCTCACAAATGATGAAGAATTTGACTTGCCAGAATATTCAAGAAAGTTGCCTCCAAAAGAAATGAAATGCTTCAAGTGCAAACAGTTCAGCCACCTCATAGCAGACTGTCCGTGCTGGGATGCAAAACCTAGCAACAGATGGATGTATCTTCACGGAAATGGATTCACTCGAATGGATCATCACACTAAGCTCTCGAAGAATGAATCTGCCTCATCCTCTTCGACGAGAGAAGTCACTGACGTGAAAGCCAGAGCAACCATCAAATCTAACATGAAGAAAATATCACAGCTGAATAGAGCTTGCGCTGATATGAACTTAGAATCAGAAGATGAAGAGCTTCTTAGAAGGCTAGGAAAAAACAATGCCTTCATTGCCTATGGATCATCTGAGAAATCACTCAAATCAGACACTGATAACCCACAAGTATAGGGGATCGCAATAGTTTTCAAGGGTAGAGTGTTCAACCCAAATTTATTGATTCGACACAAGGGGAGCCAAAGAATATTCTCAAGTATTAGCAGTTGAGTTGTCAATTCAACCACACCTGGATAACTTAATATCTGCAGCAAAGTATTTAGTAGCAAAGTAGTATGATAGTAATGGTAACAGTGGTAAAAGTAACGATAGCAGTTTTGTAGTAATTGTAACGGTAGCAACAGTAAAGTAAATCAACAAAGCACAATATGTGAAAAGCTCGTAGGCATTGGATCAGTGATGGATAATTATGTTGGATGCGATCCTTTATGTAATAGTTATAATATGGGGTGACACAGAACTAGCTCCAATTCATCAATGTAATGTAGGCATGTATTCCGAATATAGTCATACGTGCTTATGGAAAAGAACTTGCATGACATCTTTTGTCCTACCCTCCCGTGGCAGCGGGGTCCTAGTGGAAACTAAGGGATATTAAGGCCTCCTTTTAATAGAGTACCAGACCAAAGCATTAGCACTCTAGTGAATACATGAACTCCTCAAACTACGGTCATCACCGAGAAGTATCCCGATTATTGTCACTTCGGGGTTGTCGGATCATAACACATAATAGGTGACTATAGACTTGCAATATAGGATCAAGAACTCACATATATTCATGAAAAGATAATAGGTTCAGATCTGAAATCATGGCACTCGGGCCCTAGTGACAAGGATTAAGCATAGCAAAGTCATAGCAACATCAATCTCAGAACATAGTGGATACTAGGGATCAAACCCTAACAAAAGTAACTTGATTACATGGTAAATCTCATCCAACCCATCATCGTCCAGCAAGCCTACAATGGAATTACTCACGCACGGCGATGAGCATCATGAAATTGGTGATGGAGGATGGTTGACGATGACGACAGCGACGAATCCCCCTCTCCGGAGCCCCGAACGGACTCCAGATCAGCCCTCCCGAGAGAGATTAGGGCTTGGCGGTGGCTCCGTATCATAAAACGCGATGAAACTTTCTCTCTGATTTTTTTCTCCGCAAAAGCAAATATATAGTGTTGGAGTTGAGGTCGGTCGACATCCAAGGGGCCCACGAGGCAGGGGGCACGCCCAGGGGGAGGGGGCGCGCCCCCACCCTCGTGGACAGGGTGTGGGGCCCTGGCCTTGATTCTTTCGCTAGTATTTTCTATATTTTCCAAAAGTAATCTCCGTGGATTTTCAGGTCATTCCGAGAACTTTTGTTTCTGCACAAAAATAATACCATGGTAGTTCTGCTGAAAATAGCGTCAGCCCGGGTTAGTTTCATTCAAATCATGCAAGTTAGAGTCCAAAACAAGGGCAAAAGTGTTTGGAAAAGTAGATAGGACAGAGACGTATCAACTCCCCCAAGCTTAAACCTTTGCTTGTCCTCAAGCAATTCAGTTGACAAACTGAAAGTGATAAAGAAAAACTTTTACAAACTCTGTTTGCTCTTGTTGTAAATATGTAAAGCTAGCATTCAAGTTTTCAGCAAAGATTATGGACTAACCATATTCACAATAACACTTAGGTCTCATGTTCACTCATATCAATGGCATAATCAACTAGCGAGCAATAATAATAAATCTTAGATGACAACACTTTCTCAAAACAATCATAATATGATATAACAAGATGGTATCTCGCTAGCCCTTTCTGAGACCGCAAAACATAAATGCAGAGCACCTTTAAAGATCAAGGACTGACTAAACATTGTAATTCATGGTAAAATAGATCCAGTCAAGTCATACCCAATATAAACTAATAGTAATGCATGCAAATGACAGTGTTCTCTCTAGCGGGTGCTTTTTAATAAGAGGGTGATGACTCAACATAAAAGTAAATAGATAGGCCCTTCGTAGAGGGAAGCAGGGATTTGTAGATGTGCCAGAGCTCGATTTTAAAATAGAGATGAATAACATTTTGAGCGGCATATTTTCACTGTCAATGCAACAACTATGAGATCTCGATATCTTCCATGCTACATACATTATAGGCGGTTCCCAAACAGAATGGTAAAGTTTATACTCCCCCACCACCAACAAGCATCAATCCATGGCTTGCTCAAAACAATGAGTGCCTCCAACTAGCAACAGCCCTGGGGGAGTTTTGTTTCATTATTTCGATTTGCTTTGATCTTTTTTATCATGGGACTGGGCATCCGAGTTACCAGCCATTTTCTCGTGAATGAGGAGCGGAGTCCACTCCTCTTAAGAATAATCCACCTAGCATGGAAGATACAGACAACCCTAGTTGAAACATGAGCTGCTCGAGCATACAAAACAGAATTTCATTTGAAGGTTTGGAGTTTGGCACATACAAATTTACTTGGAACAGCAGGTAAATACCGCATATAGGAAGGTATGGTGGACTCATATGGAATAACTTTGGGGTTTATGGAGTTTGGATGCACAAGCAGTATTCCCGCTTAGTACAGGTGAAGGCTAGCAAAAGACTGGGAAGTGACCAACTGAGAGAGCGACAACAGTCATGAACATGCATTAAAATTAATCAACACTGAGTGCAAGCATGAATAGGATATAATCCACCATGAATATAAACATCGTGAAGGCTATGTTGATTTTGTTTCAACTACATGCGTGAACATGTGCCAAGTCGAGTCACTCAATTCATTCAAAGGAGGATACCAACCTATCATACCACATCACAATCATTTTAATAGCAATGTTGGCACGCAAGGTAAACCATTATAAGATCCTAGCTAATTAATCATGGCATAAGCAACTATAATCTCTAATTTTCATTGCAAACATGTTTATTCATAATAGGCTGAATCAGGAACGATGAACTAATCATATTTACACAAACAAGAGAGGTCGAGTTCATACCAGCTTCTCTCATCTCAACCAGTCCATCATATATCGTCATTATTGCCTTTCACTTGCATGACCGAACGGTGTGTATAATAATAATAGTGCACGTGCATTGGACTAAGTTGGAATCTGCAAGCATTCAATTCAAGGGAGAAGACAAGGTAATATGGGCTCTTGGTCAAATCAACAATCATGCATATTAGAGCCACTAAGCATTTTCATTATGGTCTTCTCCTCTCGACCCACAAAGGAAAGAAAATAAAACTATTTACACGGGAAAGCTCCCAACAAGCAAAAGAAGAACGAGAAATCTTTTTGGGTTTTCTTTTAATTACTACTACAAGCATGGAAATCAAACCAACTATTTTTCTGTTTTTTCTTAAGGTTTATCAAACACACAAGAAGAAAGCTAGAAAAAGAAATTAAACTAGCATGGATAGTACAATGAAAAAGTATGAACACCGACAACTAGAATAAGTGTGTGAACATGAATGTAATGTCGGTGAGAAATACTTACTCCCCCAAGCTTAGGCTTTTGGCCTAAGTTGGTCTACTGCCATGGATAGCCTGGCTGATATCCGAAATTGTAACTGGGGTCGTACTGAGATGCAGCAGCCATTGCCTCCCGAGCTGCAGCATGGTGGCGAGCTGCCTCCGCTCTCCTCTCGTATTCATTTGCCTCCTCCCTGGTGACAACATATCTTCGTTTTGCCTGGTAATCAAAAAGGGAAGGAGCAGGGAGAGTAACATGGACAACGCAACGTCTATCAAAGTTAGTCGATACTGAAGGAATTGTTCATTCCTCACAAGAAAATGATGACTGACCATAGCATCATAATCTAAAGAAGCGGGAGGCAACTCCCTATCACCCTCTCGTGGAGGTATACCAAGATAATTAGCAACACGGGTCGCATAAATCCCTCCAAACAAATCTCCAGATAAACCATTATTATGCAACCTACGTGCAACAATTGCCCCCAAGTTGTAATCTTTATTACCTAATACAGCACTCTTGAGAACACAAAGATCAGGAACACACATGTGACATGCTTCATCTTTACCACTAATGCATCTACCGATAAAGAGAGCAAAATAATGTATAGCAGGAAAGTGAATCCTCCCTATGGTAGCTTGTGCTATATCTCTAGATTCTCCCACAGTAATACTAGCAAGAAAGTCTTTATATTCAGATTTACGTGGTTCATTAACATTGCCCCACTGCGGGAGTTTGCAAGCAGTAGTAAAATCTTCTAGGTCCATGGTATATGATTGATCATAAATATCAAACATGACACTTTGAGAATTACGCGAAGATGAAAATTTAAACCTTCTCACGAATGAATCAGTCAAATAGTAGTACTGAGGACACTTATCTTGCATGAAGTCCTCAAGATCAGCATTATGCACATATGCGTCAAATTCATCCTTGATGCCTGCATTTACCATAAACTCTTTTGATGGCCATTCACAAGGCCGCACGTCAGCTTCCCTTGGTGGTTCATCGTCTTGCTCACGCATAGCGCGCCTGGGTCCTTTCTTTGTTGAAGAACCAGCTCACGCATAGCGCGCCTGGGTCCTTTCTTTGTTGAAGAACCACCTTGGTACATTTTCCTAGACATATTTCTTGCTCTGAAAAATTTCTAAAATTTTTAGTAACTCAAAATAAAAGTGAACCAAACTAAACAAGATTGATAACACTACTCCCACAAGTGCCTAGAGCCTATATCATGCATTAGAATTACTTGGGACCTCATAAATTTGACATGCAAGCTCAAGAACAGGGTCACCTAGGCAGCGAAAAATTGCAATGAATAAAGCGCTAGAACAAAAACTAATTGGACCATTGGAGGAGTCACATACCAAGGAACAATCTCCCAGCGCAGTTTTGTGAATGGAGCTTTGAGCAAGGAGATCGAAAATCACAGCAAAATGAGCTAGAACTCGTGCTTGAGCTAGATGGGGAATTTTTTGGGAGGAAGATGGAGTGTGTGGGTGCAGGAATAAGTGGAGAGGAGCCACCATGGGCCCACGAGGTAGGGGGCATGCACAGTATGGGTGGGCGCGCCCTGGACCCTCGTGGCCAGGTGCTTGCCCCCTTGTTGTGTTCTCAGTGCCTAAAATCCTCAAATAATCCATAAAAAATCATACTAAATTTGCAAGGCATTTGGAGAACTTTTATTTTCGGGATATTTTTTATTGCATGGATAATTCAGAAAATAGATAGATAATACTATTTTTGCTTTATTTATTCTAAATAACAGAAAGTAAAAAGAGGGTACAGAAGGTTGTGCCTTCTAGTTTCATCCATCTCATGATCATCAAAAGGAATCCACTAACAAGGTTGATCAAGTCTTGTTAACAAACTCATTCCGAATAACATGGAACCGGAGAAATTTCGAATAACACTAGGTTACCTCAATGGGGATATGAACATCCCCAATAATAAGAATATCATATTTTTTCTTGACAGTAGGAAGAGGAAATTCAAACCCTCCAATAATGATAGTTGGAACTTTTCCAATAGAGTTGATACTATGAACTTGAGGTTGTTTCCTCGGAAAGTGTATCGTATGCTCATTACCATTAACATGAAAAGTGACATTGCCTTTGTTGCAATCAATAACAGCCCCTGCAGTATTCAAAAAGGGTCTACCAAGGATAATCGACATACTATCGTCCTCGGGAATATCAAGAATAACAAAGTCCATTAAGATAGTGACATTTGCAACCACAATAGGCACATCCTCACAAATAGACAAGTATAGCAGTTGATTTATCAGCCATTTGCAAAGATATTTCAGTAGGTGTCAACTTATTCAATTCAAGTCTACGATATAAAGAGAGAGGCATAACACTAACACCGGCTCCAAGATCACATAAAGCAGTTTTTAACATAGTTTCTTTTAATGGAGCATGGTATAGTTGGTACCCCTGGATCTCCAAGTTTCTTTGGTATTCCACCTTTAAATGTATAGTTAGGAAGCATGGTGAAAATTTCAGCTTCAGGTATCTTTCTTTTATTTGTAATAATATCCTTCATATATTTAGCATAAGTATTTACTTTAAGCATATCAGTTAAGCGCATTCGTAAGAAGATAGGTCTAATCATTTCAGCAAAGCGCTCAAAATCCTCATCATCCTTTTTCTTGGATGGTTTAGGAGGAAAGGGCATGGGTTTCTGAACCCATGGTTCTCTTTCTTTACCGTGCTTCCTAGCAATAAAGTCTCTCTTATCATAACGTTGATTCTTTGATTGTGGGTTATCAAGATCAACAACAGGTTCAATCTCTACATCATTATTATTGCTAGGTTGAGCATCAACATGAACATTATCATTAACATTATCACTAGGTTCATGTTCATCACCAGATTGTGTTTCAGCATCAGAAATAGAAATATCATTGGGATTCTTAGGTGTGTCTACAACAGGTTCACTAGAAGCATGCAAAGTCCTATCATTTTTCTTTTTCTTGTTTTTAGAAGGACTAGGTGCATCTACATTATTTCTCCGAGAATCTTGCTCAATTCTCTTAGGGTGGCCTTCAGGATACAAAGGTTCCTGAGTCATTCTACCAGTTCTAGTAGTCACTCTAACAGGAAAATCATGTTTATTATTTAATTCATCGAGCAAATCACTTTGAGCTTTAAGTACTTGCTCTGCTTCAGTGGTAACCATAGAAGCATATTTGCTAATGAGTTTAAGTTCACCTTTAAATCTAGCCATATAATCACTCAAACTTCCAATCATGTAAGCATTACTCTTTAATTATCTACCAACATCAGCATTGAAACTTTCTTGTCTAGCCATAAAATCATCAAATTCATATAAACATTGGCTAGGAAATTTAGCAGATGGGATTTCAGCTTTATCATATCTATAGAGAGAATTTACCTTTACTACTTGTGTCGGGTTATCAAGACAATGTGCTTCTTCGACAGGCGGTATATTAAGACCATGTATTTCTTCAATAGGAGGTAAATTCTTAACATCTTCAGCTTTAATACCTTTTTCTTTCATTGATTTCTTTGCCTCTTGCATATCTTTAGGACTGAGAAATAAAGCTCCCATTTTCTTCGGAGTTGGTTTAGGAATAGGCCCAGGAGTTGGCTCAATTGGCTCGGGAATTGGCTCAGGAAGAGTCCAATTATTTTCATTAGTCAACATATTATTCAATAGCAATTCAGCTTGGTCGACTGTTCTTTCCCTGAAAACACAACCAGCACAACTATCCAAGTGGTCCTTGGAAGCATCGGTTAGTCCATTATAAAAGATATCAAGTATTTCATTTTTCTTAAGAGGGTGATCAGGCAAAGCATTAAGTAATCGGAGAAGCCTCCCCCAAGCTTGTGGGAGACTCTCTTCTTCCATTTGCACAAAATTATATATTTCCCTCAAGGCAGCTTGTTTCTTATGAGCAGGGAAATATTTAGCAGAGAAGTAATAAATCATATCCTGGGGACTACGCACACAACCAGGATCAAGAGAATTAAACCAAGTTTTAGCATCACCCTTTAATGAGAACGGAAATATCTTACGGACATAATAGTAGCGGAATTTATCATCATTAGTGAACAGGGTAGCTATATCATTCAACTTAGTAAGATGTGCCACAATAGTTTCAGATTCATAGCCATAAAAAGGATCAGATTCAACCAAAGTAATTATTTCAGGATCAACAGAGAATTCATAATCCTTATCAGTAACAAAGATAGGCAAAGTAGCACAAGCAGGGTCATATTTCATTCTAGCATTTAGAGTTTCTGTTTAAGTTTAGCTAATAACTTCTTAAGATCGGATCTATCATTGCAAGCAAGAAAATCTCTAGCAGTTTCTTCATCCATAACATAACCCTCTGGAACAACAGGCAGTTCATACTTAGGGGGAGAACCTTCATCATCACTATCTTCAATAATATCATCTTCAATAATTTCATTCTCTCTAACCCTAGCAAGTTGTTCATCTAGAAATTCACCTAATGGTAAAGTAGTATCAAGCACAGAAGTAGTTTCATCATAAGTATCATGTATAGCAGAAGTGGCATCAGCAATAACATGCAACATATTAGAATTCATAGCAGTAGCAGGTTTAGGTGTCGCAAGCTTACTCAAAACAAAAGGAGAATCTAGTGCAGAGCTAGATGGCACTTCCTTACCTCCCCTCATAGTTGAGGGAAAAATCTTAGTTCTTTCGTCTTTCAAGTTCTTCATAGTGATCAGCAGATATAAATCCCAAGTGACTCAAATAATAGAGATATGCTCCCCGGCAACGGCGCCAGAAAATAGTCTTGATAACCCACAAGTATAGGGGATCACAACAGTTTTCGAGGGTAGAGTATTCAACCCAAATTTATTGATTCGACACAAGGGGAGCCAAAGAATATTCTCAAGTATTAGCAGTTGAGTTGTCAATTCAACCACACCTGGATAACTTAGTATCTGCAGCAAAGTATTTAGTAGCAAAGTAGTATGATAGTAATGGTAACAGTAGTAAAAGTAACGATAGCAGTTTTGTAGTAATTGTAACAGTAGCAACGGTAAAGTAAATAAGCAAAGCACAATATGTGAAAAGCTCGTAGGCATTGGATCAGTGATGGATAATTATGTCGGATGTGATTCCTCATGTAATAGTTATAACATAGGGTGACACAGAACTAGCTCCAGTTCATCAATGTAATGTAGGCATGTATTCCGAATATAGTCATACGTGCTTATGGAAAAGAACTTGCATGACATCTTTTGTCCTACCCTCCCGTGGTAGTGGGGTCCTAGTGGAAACTAAGGGATATTAAGGCCTCCTTTTAATAGAGTACCGGATCAAAGCATTAGCACTTTAGTGAATACATGAACTCCTCAAACTACGGTCATCACCGAGAAGTATCCCGATTATTGTCACTTCGGGGTTGTCGGATCATAACACATAATAGGTGACTATAGACTTGCAATATAGGATCAAGAACTCACATATATTCATGAAAACATAATAGGTTCAGATCTGAAATCATGGCACTCGGGCCCTAGTGACAAGCATTAAGCATAGCAAAGTCATAGCAACATCAATCTCGGAACATAGTGGATACTAGGGATCAAACCCTAACAAAACTAACTTGATTACATGGTAAATCTCATCCAACCCATCACCGTCCAGCAAGCCTATGATGGAATTACTCACGCACAGCGGTGGGCATCATGAAATCGGTGATGGAGGATGGTTGATGATGACAACGGCGACGAATCCCCCTCTCCGGAGCCCCGAACGGACTACAGATCGGTCCTCCCGAGAGAGATTAGGGCTTGGCGGCGGCTCCGCATTGTAAAACGTGATGAAACTTTCTCTCTGATTTTTTTCTTCACAAAAGCAAATATATAGAGTTGGAATTGAGGTCAGTGGACATCCAGGGGGCCCACGAGGTAGGGGGGCGCCCAGGGGGAGGGGGCGCCCCCCACCCTCGTGGACAAGGTGTGGGCCCCCTGGCCTTGATTCTTTCGCCAGTATTTTTTATATTTTCCAAAAGTAATCTCAGTGGATTTTCAGGTCATTCTGAGAACTTTTGTTTCTGCACAAAAATAACACCATGGTAGTTCTGCTGAAAACAGCGTCAGTCCGGGTTAGTTTCATTCAAATCATGCAAGTTAGAGTCCAAAACAAGGGCAAAAGTGTTTGGAAAAGTAAATACGACAGAGACATATCAGACACTGATGACAATGCTTCAAGTGATGATGAACCCATTGCATTATGCCTAATGGCAAAAACCTCAAAGGATCATGTATCAGCTCAACACGGAAAGTCTATGACTGAATACTCTCCTGAATACCTTGCATATGCAAAACATGTTAAGATTGCTAAATCTCAACAAGACGAGCTTGAAAAACTTGAGAATAATCTTAGGAAAACCGAAGGAGTACTGGTCGAAGAGATGGAGAAGAATCAAAACTTGATCGAAGAGCATGATGCTTTTTCTTCAACCATTGATGATCTTTCTAACCGATAGGATTCCCTTATAGTCAACTACAAGAGTTTATCAGATGAACTCCTTAACAGGAATCAAGAACTCGAGTCACTAAAAGAGTCTCAGAACGATCTTGCGAAATAAAAGGCTTCTCTCTTCGCCGAGCAATCTGAACAGCTTCCTGATGACTTTGTGCCTCCTTGCTTCAAATGCCTAGAACATAGCAATGCTGATTCCAATATTGAAACATCTAATGCTGCCATCGAGAATATTGCAACCACTATGAATAACTCCTCTTTCAAGGAAATTGTTGCTCTCTTTGATGAAAATTGCAGATTAAAGAACTTGCTTGAGACAGGAATGCTAAAGAGCCTCAAAGGGCATCAAACTCTCTGTGATGTGCTCAAGAAGTATATACTGCACAAAAACCCTCGAAAGCAAGGTTTGGGTTTTGAAAGAAAACTCAACGTTAGGGGTGACCAGGGCATTGCCTAGCCGCTCTCTCTGTCCCTGGCTTCATGTTCCTTGCTGGGGAGGCGCCCTCCGATCTTGTCAGACTGCATCCCACTGGTCCTGACGGGGTCAGGCTGGGCTTCTGCCCAGGCACCCCTTTTGCCCTCTTTCCTTATGAATGTACCCCCTAGGAGGAGAGGGACAAGAAAGGCATTACGGGGCACTTATCTTTTTTCAAATCAAAAGATGTAGGCACCTGACAGATTTTAATCAAAATTATGTAATCCTTCATCCATGCTAGTACTTGTATGATCTATACTTGTTAGTTCACGTAAATTTGGAAAAAGAGCTTGTCGGATGTTTGTGTATGTGTTTAAACATACTGAAGGTTGATCCTTCAATACTCCTTAGTAAACAAAATTGTCCAGCAAGACATCTTTGCCGGCCTTTGGTGTTGTTGCTACTAAAAACCACGTTTGATGAGCTCGAAAATGGGTTAGTGAGCGCGAATGAAGGACAACCCCTCGCCAACCTCCCCCCATACGTAGCTAAAACTAAACTTGTCGAATGGAATCGAGTCAAGAATAGGAGCGCGAATGGCAGAGGTGGCCAGGTTTCCTTACGTACAAGTCCTTCATACTAACATATAACATGGAATGATGGAATGTAATGAAGGGTACTTATCTTCTTTTCATGTCCTTCTTATCGTTTTAGATAAGGAAAGGTTGTCGGGGATCAGTGCATGTCCTTGCATTCATCCTCCTTCTCTGGAAACTATCATGATGAAACTTTTCTATTGTCATCAAAGAAAAAGAAGAAAAGAGGATGACACATGGCTCTTTACTGCATGTCAGTTATCTTTCTTAAGAACTATCATAATCATGGTAAGATCATACTTAAGAAAATATGAATGCATGGATGCAAGTTTTGTGAAAAGCGCTTTGTTTTATTCAACTATGCACAGGGTCCGCGCCTGGCTTTGTACAAAGGGTTACAAGTCCTGGGGACTATGCTTGTACAAAACAGGTTAACGGGGAAAGGCCCGACAACCACGCCTTACGGGTAGAACTTATGAAGATGCTCAATATTCCATGTGTTTTGCATAGGGATGCCGGGCCCGGTCTCTAGACAGACTGTGCCAGGTCTGGTGACACGTACTACCCAGTAAGGGCCTTCCCACTTTGGTGTCAACTTGTTTGCACCCTTGGCGAACTGAACACGCCTAAGGACAAGGTCACCTTCCTCAAGGCTCCGGGCGTGAACCCTGCGGCTATGATAGCGGCGCAGGGCTTGTTGGTATCGTGCAACACGTACAGCTGCCCGGAGACAATCTTCCTCGAGGAGCGCGGCATCGTCATGCCACAACTACTCCTGCACTACTTCATTGTAGGCAAGTACTCGAGGTGACCCGTATATGAGTTCTATGGGGAGCACTACTTCTGTCCCATACACTAGGGAGAAGGGAGTCTGGCCAGTAGCTCGATTTGGTGTTGTCCCGATTGACCATAGAACCACCAACAACTCATCAACCCAGTGCTTGCCGCAATTTTGCAATTTATCAAAAGTTCTTGTCTTAAGACCTCGCTGCACTTTAGCGTTCATCCTTTAGGCTTGTCTGTTGCTCCTTGGGTGAGCAACAGAGGCAAAAGAGACCTTGCTTCCAAGGCTTTAGATGTACTGCATGAAGGTGCGGCTTGTGAATTGGGTGCCATTGTCAGTGATCACCCTGTTGGGTACTCCGAAATAGCACACCAATCCTTTGAAGAACTTGATAGATGATTGCACAATCACCTTCCTCACTGGCTCCACTTCGAGCCACTTTGTAAACTTGTCGATTGCCATGTACGAGAATTCAAAGCCACCGGGGAAAGGGGCCCAAGATGTCGAGCCCCTAGACCACGAAAGGCCACGATAAAGGGATTGTTTGAAGGGCCCGGGCTGGTTCATGGATGTTCTTGGAATGGAACTGGCAGGCTTCGCACTTAGTGACAAGCTCAGTTGCATCTCGGAGGGCGGTGGGCCAATAGAATCCTTGACAGAAAGCTTTCTCGACAAGTGCTCTCGATCCCAGATGTGAGCCACACACACCTCAACATTAGTCCATCTTCTCGACTGATACACTTCAACCTCACACCATTCGGCCTCTTTCTATACAGAGTGTTATCCACAAAATGGTACATACTTGATTGGCAAGACACTTTTTCAGATTCCTCCGGGTCATCAGGAAGTTCTCCAGTTTGTAAGAATTGGACTATATGTTGCGCCCAAGTTGAAGCCTGAGGCTCGACAACGAGGACTAAATGCGTTTCCTCTGCTGCGGGAGCGCTAATCTCAACAGCGAGAATTCGAGGTTCAGCTGGAGAATGCAACTCACCAACTAGCATAGGGCTTCTCCCGACAACCTTCTCACTAGTGGCTCTAGGAAGCTTTGCTGGGAAATGCTTGTCGGTGTTGAGTTTTGTTCTTTCTCTTGCCAACACTGATGGGGAAACTGATGGTTGAGTCAGGTGGAGCACAAAAGTCCCTGGTTCCACAGGGAGCTTCTGAGCCGCACATTTTGACTAGTGGTTAGCAATGCTATTTTTTGCACGGGGCATGTGCTCTGCTTGCAGCCCATCAAAGTGTTCTTCCAACTTCCTCACTTCTTCTACGTATGCTTCCATCAATGGGCTCTGGTAATCCCTGTTCACTTGCTTCACAACGAGCTGAGAGTCACCACAAATGATCAGCTTATTTATCCCCAATTCTATCGCAATCCTAAGGCCGGCAAAGAGACCCTCATATTCTGCTGTGTTATTGGTCGCATCTTCCCTGGGAAAATGCATCTGGATAACGTACTTGAGGTGCTCTCCGGTGGGTGCTACGAGCAGCACTTCGGCCCCAGCTCCTTGCAGTGAAAAAGGTCCATCAAAGTACATTACCCATTCCTTGGGGGTCTCCTTGTCGGGAAGAGTTGTTTCCTGCACTTCTTCATCAGGGGGTGGCATCCATTCCGCAATAAATTTTGCCAGTGCTATGCTTTGGATAGTTGTTGCGCTTTCAAACTTCAAAGCAAAGCTTGACAACTCTAATGCCCACTCTACTATCCTGCTGGTAGCTTCGGGGTTCCTTAGAATACGCTATGATGGAAGGCGAGTCACAACTGTGATCTCATGAGCTTGGAAGTAATGGCGCAGCTTCCTCGAGGCCATGAGAAGGGCGACGATCAATTTTGCACCACCGAGTACCTTGATCTAGCCCCCTGCAGGAGGGAGCTGACAAAGTAAACTGGTCGCTACACCATTTTCTTCTTTGCTAAGGCCCTCTGATTATCAACATATGCCTATGGCCCCTTTTCACTATCTATACTTGGGTTTGCTGGGGATAGGTTCAATTCATCACTGGGTGGCTCTGCCGTATTGGTTCCTTTGCTATCCACTTCTCTCCGTGCAACCAACGCAATGCTAACCACTTGGTTGGTTGCTGCTAGGTATAACAACAGCGGTTCCTGTGGCGTAGGTGCAACCAAGGTTCGCGCAGATGAAAGGTAGCTTTTCAAGTCTCGCAGTGTAGCCTTTGCTTCTAGGGTCCATTTCATGGGGCCGGCCATCTTCAAATTTTTGAAGAACGGCAGGGCACACTTGGTGTACTTTGAAATGAATCTGCTCAACGCGGCAACACAGCCAGCGAGACGCCTCACATCCTTAACAGTTTTTGGGGATTGGATCTTCTCTATAGCCTTGATCTTGTCGGGTTGGCTTCTATCCCTTGCTGAGACACAAAGAATCCAAGGAGCTTGCCAGACGGAACGCCGAACATACATTTCTCTAGGTTGAGCTTCAAATTGATCTTCCGCATATTTGCAAAAGGTCTCTTCCAAATCTTGGATAAGTGTAGACTTATCCTTGGTTTTGACCACTATATCATCCATATAGGCTTCTATGTTTCTGTGTAGTTGAGGCTCAAAACCAATATACACAGCCCTTGTAAACATTGAATCAACGCTTTTTAGCCCAAAAGACATTCGTACAAAGCAGTACGTGCCACATGGGGCAACAAATGCAGTTTTCTCTTCACCTTCCTTAGCCATAAAGATCTGATGGTAGCCGAAGTATGCATCAAGGAAGGAGAGCAAATCACATCCTAAAGTGGAGTCAATAATCTGATCAATGCGTGACAAGGGGAAGGGATCCTTTGGACATGCTTTGTTCAAGTATGGGAAGTCAATACAAAGTCTCCACTTCCCATTTGCTTTGCGAACCACCACTGGATTTGCTAACCAAGTTGGATGCAATACTCCTCTAACCAATCATGTTGCTTCAAGTTTCTTAATTTCCTTGGCAATGAACTGTTGTCGTTCCAAGGCTTGTTTTCTGACCTTTTGCTTGACGGGTTGGGCATGATGACAGACAGCAAGGTGCTGCTCGATTACCTCTCTGGGAACACCGGGGATGTCGGAGGGTTGCCATGAAAACACATCGACATTCGCCCACAGGAAGTCAACGAGCGTGCTTTCCTATTTGTCGTCAAGAGTAGCACTAATGGTGAAGGTACCATGAGTGCCATCCTGCCTCACCGGAACCTTCTTCGTTGCAGGAGGAGCTGCCTTGGATCTTTTGTTGGCTGAACTTTCCGGCAAGTCGCTGCCAGGTGCAGCACACTCTAAAGAGGTGAACTTCCCGAGGTCCTTGTCGGTGCCCTTGCCATATTTCCTAACCTTCTTTTCTTCCTCAGCGGGAGTTGGGGCCTTGGCGGCCTCTGCTGCTACTGCGTCTCTATACATCTTGTCGATGCATATAACTGCATCCCTCTAATCTGATGGGATGGAGATGACCCCCATAGGGCTTGGCATCTTTAAGGTGTCATATGCGTATGTGGACTCTTTCATGAACTTGGCCAAAGCCGGATGACCAAGGATTCCATTGAACGGCAGGGGAAGCTCAACAACATTAAATGCCACCTTCTCAGTCCTGAAGTTT
>NC_041389.1:120538099-120628745 GCF_002162155.2 Triticum dicoccoides
TCACTAGCAGTGTAATCTTTCCCTTTGGCTGGCTCCTTCCTTGGTTTATCCCCTGGAAAGTGTCAATCTTCTTCAAATCTTCATCATGAATTTGTAGTTTCTTAAGCACGTCAGGGGAAATCAAATTCAACCATGTTCCGCTGTCAACCAACATCTTATGACTTTGAGGTTGCAGATTGTTGGTGAAACCAGCAACGACAGGCATTCGACCGCAGTGGTGCGATCTGGATGATCCTCAATGCCAAATATGATGGGCATGCGGAACCATTTAAGTGGTTCTTGTGTGTTTGCTACTGGTTCTGCCGCATTAACCTCATGCGCCCATTGCTTAAGTTGGCGGTGAGAGGAGTGCAAGGATGTGCCCCTGATACGTCTCCAACGTATCTATAATTTTTGATTGTTCCATGCTATTATATTACCCCTTTTGGATGTTTATGGGCTTTATTTTACACATTTATATCATTTTTGGGACTAACCTACTAACCGGAGGCCCAGCCCGTATTGCTGTTTTTTTGCCTATTTTAGTATTTCGAAGAAAAGGAATATCAAACGGAGTCCAAACGGAATGAAACCTTCGGGAGCGTGATTTTTCGAACGAATGTGATCCAGAGGACTTGGAGTGCAAGTCAAGAAGCAGTCGAGGCCTCCACGAGATAGGAGGGCACGCCCCCTGTCTCGTGGGCCCCTCGGGTGGCCACCAATGTACTTCTTCCTCCTATGTAAGCCTACGTACCCCGAAAACATCCAGGGAGCCAAAAAACACAATTTCCACCACCGTAACCTTTTGTATCCGCGAGATCCCATCTTGGAGCCTTCACCGGCGCTCCACCGAAGGGGGAATCGACCACGGAGGGCTTCTACATCAACACCATAGCCCCTTCGATGAGTTGTGAGTAGTTTACCACAGACCTATGGGTCCATAGTTATTAGCTAGATGGCTTCTTCTCTCTTTTTGGATCTCAATACAATGTTCTCCCCCTCTCTTGTGGAGATCTATTAGATGTAAACTCTTTTTGCGGTGTGTTTGTCGAGATCTGATGAATTGTGGGTTTATGATCAAGTTTATCTATGAATAATATTTGAATCTTCTCTGAATTCTTTTATGTATGATTGAGTTATCTTTGCAAGTCTCTTTGAATTATCAGTTTGGTTTGGCCTACTAGATTGATCTTTCTTGCCATGGGAGAAGTGCTTAGCTTTAGGTTCAATTTTGCAGTGTCCTTTCCCAGTGGCAGCAGGGGCAGCAAGGCACGTATTGTATTGTTGCCATCGAGGATAAAAAGATGGGGTTTATATCATATTGCATGAGTTTATCCCTCTACATCATGTCATCTTGCTTAAGGCGTTACTATGTTCTTATGAACTTAATACTCTAGATGCAGGCAGGAGTCGGTCGATGTGTGGAGTAATAGTAGTAGATGCAGGCAGGAGTCGGTCTACTTGTCACGGACGTGATGCCTATATACATGATCATGCCTAGATAATCTCATAATTATTCACTTTTCTATCAATTCACCGGCCTTCCTAGTGAAGATGCCGCTACTCATCTATCATGCGGGCTACTTATGAACTTAGTGCCAAAGATGGCACTACTTATATCCATCTTCACTTTTAGGCCTAGCTAGGGGCGTTAAACGATAGCGCTAGTTGGGAGGCAACCCAATTTTCTTTGTGTTTTTTGTTTTTGTTCCTGTTTAGTAATAAGTTTTGCATCTACCTTCTATTTAGATGTGTTTTTATCTTTTAATTAGTGTTCGTGCCAAGTAGAACCTATAGGATAACCTATGATGATAGTTGATTTGATTCTGCTGAAAAACAAAACTTTGCACACATGAAATTAGTTTTTTTAAATCACCGAAACGTGCTTTTGCGTTGATTATTTTTGCTTCTGATCAATAGACATATTGTACAGACTTCCTATTTTCGTAGGATTTTTAGAGTTCCAGAAGTTTGCGTTAGTTACAGATTGCTACAGACTATTCTGTTTTTGACAGATTCTGTTTTTCGTGTGTTGTTTGCTTATTTTGATGCATCTATGGCTAGTAAAATAGTTTATAAACCATAGAGAAGTTGAAATACAGTAGGTTTAACACCAAAATAAATAAATAATGAGTTCATTACAGTACCTTATGTTGTGGTTTTGTTTTCTTTCACTAACGGAGCTTATAAGATTTCCTGTTGAGTTTTGTGTTGTGAAGTTTTCAAGTTTTGGGTAAAGCTTTTATGGATTATGGAATAAGGAGTGGCAAGAGCCTAAGCTTGGGGATGCCCATGGCACCCCAAGATATTCAAGGATAGCCAAAAGCCTAAGCTTGGGGATGCCCCGGGAAGGCATCCCCTCTTTCGTCTTCGTTCATTGGTAACTTTACTTGGAGCTATATTTTTATTCGCCACATGATATGTGTTTTGCTTGGAGCGTCGTGTATTATATTAGTCTTTGCTTTTTAGTTTACCACAATCATCCTTGCTATACACACCTTTTGGGAAGCCTATTTGATTAGAATTTGCTAGAATACTCTATGTGCTTCACTTATATCTTTTGAGCTTGATAGTTTTTGCTCTAGTGCTTCACTTATATCTTTTAGAGCACGACGGCAACTTATTTTTGTAGAAATTGCTAGTCTCTCATGCTTCACTTATATCTTTTTGAGAGTCTTTTAGAACAGCATGGTATTTGCTATGGTTATAAAATTGGTCCTAGAATGGTAGGCATCCAAGTTGGGTATAATAAAAACTATCATAGGAAGTGAATTGGATGCTATGATCAATTTGATACTTGATAATTGTTTTGAGATATGGAGGTAGTGATATTAAAGTGATGCTAGTTGGGTGATTATGAATTTAAAGAATGCTTGTGTTTAAGTTAGCAAGTCCCGTAGCATGCACGTATGGTTAAAGTTGTGTAACAAATTTGAAACATGAAGTGTACCTGGCTTGTGCATCCTTATGAGTGGCGGTCGGGGACGAGCGATGGTCTTTTCCTACCAATCTACCCCCCTAGGAGCATGCGTGCAGTGCGTGATTTTTGATGACTTCTAAATTTTTGCAATAAGTATATGAGTTCTTTTGACTAATGTTGAGTCCATGGATTATACGCACTTTTACCTTTCCACCATTGCTAGCCTCTTCGGTACCGTGCATTGCCCTTTCTCACCTTGAGAGTTGGTGCAAACTTCGCTGGTGCATCCAAACCTTGTGATACGATACACTCTATCACACATAACCCCTCCTTATATCTTCCTCAAAACAGCCACCATACCAACCTATTATGGCATTTCCATAGCCATTCCGAGATATATTGCCATGCAACTTTCCATCGTTCCGTTTATCATCATCATGGCATACTTTACTTTTGTCATATTGCCATTGCATGATCATGTAGTTGACATCGTATTTGTGGCAAAGCCACCATGCATTAATTTTCATACATGTCACTCTTGATTCATTGCACCATCCCGGTACACTGCCGGAGGCATTCATATAGAGTCATATCTTGTTCTAGTTTCGAGTTGTAATTCATATGTTGTAATCAATGAAAGTGTGATGATCATCATTATTAGAGCATTGCCCAAAAAGAAAAAAAAAGAAAGGCCAAAAGAAAAAAAGGAAGGCCCAAAAGAAAAAGGAAATGAAAAGAAAAAAGAAAAAAAGAAGAAAAAAAGAAAAAGAAAAAAAAGAGAAAATAAATAAAAGGGGCAATGTTACTATCTCTTTTTCCACACTTGTGCTTCAAATTAGCACCTTGTTCTTCATGTAGTGAGTCTCATATATTGTGCTTCAAAGTAGCACCATGTTTTTCATATAGTGAGTCTCATAAGTTGTCTTTTTCATACTAGTGGGAATTTTTCATTATAGAACCTGGCTTGTATATTCCTATGATGGGCTTCCTCAAATGCCCTAGGTCTTCGTGAGCAAGCAAGTTGGATGCACACCCACTAGTTTTCTTTTATTGAGCATTCATTTATAGCTCTAGTGCATTTGTTGCATGGCAATCCCTACTCCTCATGTTGACATCAATTGATGGACATCTCCATAGCCCGTTGATTATCCTCGTCAATGTGAGACTTTCTCCTTTTTTGTCTTCTCCACACAATCCCCATCATCATATTCTATTCCACCCATAGTGCTATATCCATGTCTCACGCTCATGTATTGCGTGAGGATTGAAAAAGTTTGAGATTATTTAAGTATGAAACAATTGCTTGGCTTGTCATCGGGGGTATAGAAGTTGGGAACATCTTTGTGTGACGAAAATGAAGCATAGCCTAACTATATCATTTTGTAGGGGTGAACTTTCTTTTGCCATGTTATTTTGAGAAGACATGATTACTTTGATTAGTATGCTTGAAGTGTTACTATTTCTTTTATCAATATGAACTTTTATTTTGAATCATTTGGATCTGAACATTCATGCCACAATAAAGAAAATTACATTGAGAATTATGCTAGGTAGCATTCCACATCAAAAATTCTCTTTTTATCATTTACCTACTCGAGGACGAGCAGGAATTAAGCTTGGGGATGCTTGATACGTCTCCAACATATCTATAATTTTTGATTGTTCCATGCTATTATATTACCCCTTTTGGATGTTTATGGGCTTTATTTTACACATTTATATCATTTTTGGGACTAACCTACTAACTGGAGGCCCAGCCCGTATTGCTGTTTTTTTTGCCTATTTCAGTATTTCGAAGAAGAGGAATATCAAACGGAGTCCAAATGGAATGAAACCTTCGGGAGCGTGATTTTTGGAACGAACGTGATCTAGAGGACTTAGAGTGCAAGTCAAGAAGCAACCGAGGCCTCCACGAGATAGGAGGGTGCGCCCCCCTATAGGGCGCGCCCCCCGTCTCGTGGGCCCCTCGGGCGGCCACCGACGTACTTCTTCCTCCTATATAAGCCCACGTACACCGAAAACATCCAGGGAGCCAAAAAAACTCAACTTCCACCACCGTAACCTTCTGTATCCGCGAGATCCCATCTTTGAGCCTTCGTCGGTGCTCCGCCGGAGGGGGAATCAACCACGGAGGGCTTCTACATCAACACCATAGCCCCTCCGATGAGTTGTGAGTAGTTTACCACAGACCTACGGGTCCATAGTTATTAGCTAGATGGCTTCTTCTCTCTTTTTGGATCTCAATACAATGTTCCCCCCTCTCTTGTGGAGATCTATTCGATGTAAACTCTTTTTGCGGTGTGTTTGTCGAGATCCGATGAATTGTGGGTTTATGATCAAGTTTATCTATGAATAATATTTGAATCTTCTCTGAATTCTTTTATGTATGATTGAGTTATCTTTGCAAGTCTCTTCGAATTATCAGTTTGGTTTAGCCTACTAGATTGATCTTTCTTGCCATGGGAGAAGTGCTTAGCTTTGGGTTCAATCTTGCGGTGTCCTTTCCCAGTGACAGCAGGGGCAGCAAGGCACGTATTGTATTGTTGCCATCGAGGATAAAAAGATGGGGTTTATATCATATTGCATGAGTTTATCCCTCTACATCATGTCATCTTGCTTAAGGCGTTACTCTGTTCTTATGAACTTAATACTCTAGATGCAGGTAGGAGTCGGTTGATGTGTGGAGTAATAGTAGTAGATGCAGGCAGGAGTCGGTCTACTTGTCACGGACGTGATGCCTATATACATGTTCATGCCTAGATAATCTCATAATTATTCACTTTTCTATCAATTGCTCGACAGTATTTTGTTCACCCACCGTAATACTTATGCTATCTTGAGAGAAGCCTCTAGTGAAACCTATGGCCCCCGGGTCTATCTCCTATCATATTTACTTCCAATTTACTTTTATTTGCATCTTTACTTTTTGCATCTATATTATAAAATACCAAAAATATATTTATCTTATCATACTATCTCTATTAGATCTCACTTTCGCAAGTGGTCGTGAAGGGATTGACAACCCCTTTATTGCGTTGGTTGCGAGTTCTTTGTTTGTTTGTGTAGGTGCGTGGGACTTTTGAGGAGCCTCCTACTGGATTGATACCTTGGTTCTCAAAAACTGAGGGAAATACTTACGCCACTATTGCTGCATCACCCTTTCCTCTTCAAGGAAAACCAATGCAATCTCAAGACGTAGCAAGAAGGATTTCTAGCGCCGTTGCCGGGGAGGTCTTCGCTCAAGTCAAGACATACCAAGTACCCATCACAAACTCATCTCCCTCGCATTTACATTATTTGCCATTTGCCTCTCGTTTCCTCTCCCCCACTTCACCCTTGCCGTTTTATTCGCCCTCTCTTTCTCAATCTCCTCCTCTCTTTTTCGCTTGCCTTTTTCTGTTTGCTTGTGTGTTGGATTACTTGTTGCCATGGCGCAAGATAATACCAAATTGTGTGATTTCTCGAATACCAACAATAATGATTTCCTTAGTACTCCGATTGCTCCTCTTAATGATGTTGAGTCTTGTGAAATCAATACTGCTTTGCTGAATCTTGTTATGAAAGATCAATTCACCGGCCTTCCTAGTGAAGATGCCGCTACTCATCTATCATGCGGGCTACTTATGAACTTAGTGCCAAAGATGGCACTACTTATATCTATCTTCACTTTTAGGCCTAGCTAGGGGCGTTAAACGATAGCGCTAGTTGGGAGGCAACCCAATTTTCTTTGTGTTTTTTGTTTTTGTTCCTGTTTAGTAATAAATTTTGCATCTACCTTCTATTTAGATGTGTTTTTATCTTTTAATTAGTGTTCGTGCCAAGTAGAACCTATAGGATAACCTATGATGATAGTTGATTTGATTCTGCTGAAAAACAAAACTTTGCACGCATGAAATTAGTTTTTTTAAATCACCGAAACGTGCTTTTGCGTTGATTATTTTTGCTTCTGATCAATAGACATATTGTACGGACTTCCTATTTTCGTAGGATTTTTAGAGTTCCAGAAGTTTGCGTTAGTTACAGATTGCTACAGACTATTCTGTTTTTGACAGATTCTGTTTTTCGTGTGTTGTTTGCTTATTTTGATGCATCTGTGGCTAGTAAAATAGTTTATAAACCATAGAGAAGTTGAAATACAGTAGGTTTAACACCAAAATAAATAAATAATGAGTTCATTACAGTACCTTATGTGGTGGTTTTGTTTTCTTTCACTAAGGGAGCTTATAAGATTTCCTGTTGAGTTTTGTGTTGTGAAGTTTTCAAGTTTTGGGTAAAGCTTTTATGGATTATGGAATAAGGAGTGGCAAGAGCCTAAGCTTGGGGATGCCCATGGCACCCCAAGATATTCAAGGATAGCCAAAAGCGTAAGCTTGGGGATGCCCCGGGAAGGCATCCCCTCTTTCGTCTTCGTCCATTGGTAACTTTACTTGGAGCTATATTTTTATTCGCCACATGATATGTGTTTTGCTTGGAGCGTCTTGTATTATATTAGTCTTTGATTTTTAGTTTACCACAATCATCCTTGCTATACACACCTTTTGGGAAGCCTATTTGATTAGAATTTGCTAGAATACTCTATGTGCTTCACTTATATCTTTTGAGCTTGATAGTTTTTGCTCTAGTGCTTCACTTATATCTTTTAGAGCACGACGGCGACTTATTTTTGTAGAAATTGCTAGTCTCTCATGCTTCACTTATATCTTTTTGAGAGTCTTTTAGAACAGCATGGTATTTGCTATGGTTATAAAATTGGTCCTAGAATGGTAGGCATCCAAGTTGGGTATAATAAAAACTATCATAGGAAGTGAATTGGATGCTATGATCAATTTGATACTTGATAATTGTTTTGAGATATGGAGGTAGTGATATTAAAGTGATGCTAGTTGGGTGATTATGAATTTAAAGAATGCTTGTGTTGAAGTTAGCAAGTCCCGTAGCATGCACGTATGGTTATAGTTGTGTAACAAATTTGAAACATGAAGTGTACCTGGCTTGTGCATCCTTATGAGTGGCGGTCGGGGACGAGCGATGGTCTTTTCCTACCAATCTACCCCCCTAGGAGCATGCGTGCTGTGCTTGATTTTTGATGACTTCTAAATTTTTGCAATAAGTATATGAGTTCTTTTGACTAATGTTGAGTCCATGGATTATACGCACTTTTACCTTTCCACCATTGCTAGCCTCTTCGGTACCGTGCATTGCCCTTTCTCACCTTGAGAGTTGGTGCAAACTTCGCTGGTGCATCCAAACCCTGTGATACGATACACTCTATCACACATAAACCTCCTTATATCTTCCTCAAAACAGCCACCATACCAACCTATTATGGCATTTCCATAGCCATTCCGAGATATATCGCCATGCAACTTTCCATCGTTCCATTTATCATCATCATGGCATACTTTACTTTTGTCATATTGCCATTGCATGATCATGTAGTTGACATCGTATTTGTGGCAAAGCCACCATGCATTAATTTTCATACATGTCACTCTTGATTCATTGCACCATCCCGGTACACCGCCGGAGGCATTCATATAGAGTCATATCTTGTTCTAGTTTCGAGTTGTAATTCATATGTTGTAATCAATGAAAGTGTGATGATCATCATTATTAGAGCATTGCCCAAAAAGAAAAAAAAAGAAAGGCCAAAAGAAAAAAAGGAAGGCCCAAAAGAAAAAGGAAATGAAAAGAAAAAAGAAAAAAAGAAGAAAAAAAGAAAAAGAAAAAAAGAGAAAATAAATAAAAGGGGCAATGTTACTATCTCTTTTTCCACACTTGTGCTTCAAATTAGCACCTTGTTCTTCATGTAGTGAGTCTCATATATTGTGCTTCAAAGTAGCACCATGTTTTTCATATAGTGAGTCTCATAAGTTGTCTTTTTCATACTAGTGGGAATTTTTCATTATAGAACCTGGCTTGTATATTCCTATGATGGGCTTCCTCAAATGCCCTAGGTCTTCGTGAGCAAGCAAGTTGGATGCACACCCACTAGTTTTCTTTTATTGAGCATTCATTTATAGCTCTAGTGCATTTGTTGCATGGCAATCCCTACTCCTCATTTTGACATCAATTGATGGACATCTCCATAGCCCGTTGATTATCCTCGTCAATGTGAGACTTTCTCCTTTTTTGTCTTCTCCACACAATCCCCATCATCATATTCTATTCCACCCATAGTGCTATATCCATGTCTCACGCTCATGTATTGCGTGAGGATTGAAAAAGTTTGAGATTATTTAAGTATGAAACAATTGCTTGGCTTGTCATCGGGGGTATAGAAGTTGGGAACATCTTTGTGTGACGAAAATGAAGCATAGCCTAACTATATCATTTTGTAGGGGTGAACTTTCTTTTGCCATGTTATTTTGAGAAGACATGATTACTTTGATTAGTATGCTTGAAGTGTTACTATTTCTTTTATCAATATGCACTTTTATTTTGAATCATTTGGATCTGAACATTCATGCCACAATAAAGAAAATTACATTGAGAATTATGCTAGGTAGCATTCCACATCAAAAATTCTCCTTTTATCATTTACCTACTCGAGGACGAGCAGGAATTAAGCTTGGGGATGCTTGATACGTCTCCAACATATCTATAATTTTTGATTGTTCCATGCTATTATATTACCCCTTTTGGATGTTTATGGGCTTTATTTTACACATTTATATCATTTTTGGGACTAACCTACTAACTGGAGGCCCAGCCCGTATTGCTGTTATTTTGCCTATTTCAGTATTTCGAAGAAGAGGAATATCAAACGGAGTCCAAATGGAATGAAACCTTCGGGAGCGTGATTTTTGGAACGAACGTGATCTAGAGGACTTAGAGTGCAAGTCAAGAAGCAGCCGAGGCCTCCACGAGATAGGAGGGTGCGCCCCCCTATAGGGCGCGCCCCCCGTCTCGTGGGCCCCTCGGGCGGCCACCGACGTACTTCTTCCTCCTATATAAGCCTACGTACCCCGAAAACATCCAGGGAGCCAAAAAAACTCAACTTCCACCACCGTAACCTTCTGTATCCGCGAGATCCCATCTTGGAACCTTCGTCGGTGCTCCGCCGGAGGGGGAATCAACCACGGAGGGCTTCTAGATCAACACCATAGCCCCTTCGATGAGTTGTGAGTAGTTTACCACAGACCTACGGGTCCATAGTTATTAGCTAGATGGCTTCTTCTCTCTTTTTGGATCTCAATACAATGTTCTCCCCTCTCTTGTGGAGATCTATTCGATGTAAACTCTTTTTGCGGTGTGTTTGTCGAGATCCGATGAATTGTGGGTTTATGATCAAGTTTATCTATGAATAATATTTGAATCTTCTCTGAATTCTTTTATGTATGATTGAGTTATCTTTGCAAGTCTCTTCGAATTATCAGTTTGGTTTAGCCTACTAGATTGATCTTTCTTGCCATGGGAGAAGTGCTTAGCTTTGGGTTCAATCTTGCGGTGTCCTTTCCCAGTGACAGTAGGGGCAGCAAGGCACATATTGTATTGTTGCCATCGAGGATAAAAAGATGGGGTTTATATCATATTGCATGAGTTTATCCCTCTACATCATGTCATCTTGCTTAAGGCGTTACTCTGTTCTTATGAACTTAATACTCTAGATGCAGGTAGGAGTCGGTCGATGTGTGGAGTAATAGTAGTAGATGCAGGCAGGAGTCGGTCTACTTGTCACGGACGTGATGCCTATATACATGTTCATGCCTAGATAATCTCATAATTATTCACTTTTCTATCAATTGCTCGACAGTAATTTGTTCACCCACCGTAATACTTATGCTATCTTGAGAGAAGCCTCTAGTGAAACCTATGGCCCCCGGGTCTATCTCCTATCATATTTACTTCCAATTTACTTTTATTTGCATCTTTACTTTTTGCATCTATATTATAAAATACCAAAAATATATTTATCTTATCATACTATCTCTATTAGATCTCACTTTCGCAAGTGGCCGTGAAGGGATTGACAACCCCTTTATTGCGTTGGTTGCGAGTTCTTTGTTTGTTTGTGTAGGTGCGTGGGACTTTTGAGGAGCCTCCTACTGGATTGATACCTTGGTTGCTCAAGACGTAGCAGCCCCCCTCAATGCACATCGCCTCGATAGCCCTCTGAAATTCTTGCTCACTAGTCTCATCATCCTCTTCATCGCTGTCATCTTCCCCTTCCTTTTTCTCATGGCCTCTGGTGGGCTTTTCCTTCTGCTAATCAACCTTGCCGTGATGGACATTGCGGCCACCACGGCACATCCCACCAGCACCATTATGGCCTCTCTCCTTATCACGCCTTTTATACTCAGCTTTCTGCTTCTCGACCAGCTGTTCGACTTGCTTGCAATCTCGGAGATCATGGCCCTTGGTCCTGTGGATCTTGCAGTAAGGCCCGTCAGACCTGCCGATTTTCTCAGCTACCGCAGCCGCTCGACAATCAGTGCATAGCAGCTTCCTTGCCGGGTGCCTCAATCTTTGCTATCTTGCCGGCGCCAAGATCACCAGAGCTCTCAGCGGTCATCATTGCTTTCTCCTTGTGCTTGTTGCGTTTTCTGTTCCTCCTTCTGGGGGTGGCAGCATCGTCATCATCTTCCGAATCAACTTCGACACCAATCTCCTCCCCAAGAAGTCTTCTCCCTTCTTCAGCACGAGCACACTTATCCGCCAATGTGTAAAGTTCATTGACGGTCTTGCATAGTCGAACATTAATCTTGGCCCGCATCCTCCGATTGCGCACATTCATGTGGAATGCGGCAATCACTGCTGCCGGATGTATCTTCAGGATGTTGCGGTGCACTTGGCTGAAGCTTTGCAGATACTTACACAAACTCTCTCCTTTTGCAGAAGGGCTTGCAGGTCCACTGTCCTGGTTCTTGATGGCCGCTAGTGAAGGCGCTAACGAACTCGTTGCATAGGTCCGCCCATGAAGAAATGGAATCCTTCGGCAAGTGCATCAGCGAAGACCTCACATTGGGCTTGAGGGCCAACGGGAAGTAGTTGGCAAGAACTTTCTCATCTCTTCCCCCGGCGGCTTGAACGACAATCGTATAGATGCCCAAAAACTTTGCTGGGTTCAATTTTCCATCATATTTCTCTAGCAAGTCAGGCTTGAAGGTGCGGGAGGATGGCCAATGGACTTTCCACAGCTCGCGAGTGAAGGCAGGGCACCCTACCTTGTAAGGCAAGTACCCGCCAGCACTGGGCGCGGGTTTGTCAACATCAGGTCCATTACGCCTGTCTGGTTGATGGCCTGTCTCACGACACCGCTCGATGGTGACGCGTGCGTCTTCCCTCCTCCTGTCTCTCAACACATGGCGTTGATCCCACTAGAGTTGTGGGTTGGATGAGTCCATTGACGCTTCGTCAGGCTCGTCAACGTCTTGGGTTTGCTGAGCCCGCCGTGGTTGCCCTTGGCTGGGCTGCCACGGAGGGGACTGCGTTGTAGGTGTAGTCCTCTCAACTCAGCCACCAACAGGTGCTATCAGTGTTGCCTGCAGGCAACGAGAAGGCTCTGCATGTTGTGACTTGTTAGCTTCAGGAAAACCAATGAGGCTCTGAATGGTAGCTCTCCATTCATCCATCTTGTCTACTACTAGGGGAAAGTTCAGCAGTAGCTGAGCTCTCGCCATTGCTTCGTCCATCATCTCTGGCACGGCGTGAGAAGCGGAACGTGACACAACTCATCTCATGGACAAAACAGAAGGAACATTTTTGTGCCCCTGTTGCCTCTGACCAATCACCAGAGCGGTTTGGCACGGCTGAAGCTGTTCTTGATGGCCAACATCTTGATCAGCTGGGCCCTTCCCAGGTGAACGCGGTCGTAGAGGATTGACAACGCCGCTCGGGGTCTTGTCATGCCTGCCCTGCATGGGATGGAGCATAGGCCTCGATGTTGCCCCTCTGGTTGGTGCAGCCGGAGGATCACGGCTTGCTCCAGAGTGGGCGTCGTCATTGGTTGCATTCGCTAGCACAGAGAGGAGGTGGAGGCGGAACATCACCGCGACCTGCATCAGCGTGAGCATGTTTGTAGGAGGGATGAGGAGGCTGGGCACCCCCAGAGGCCCCGAATCCCTCTCCAGCTGCGGTGGCAGCGACGAGTGTACCATCAGTGATGACCACATCGCTCGTGGAGCCCGCCCCTCCCGTCACGGCCGCGGCGCCCATGGAACTCGCGACTGTAGGAAACGAAGCCTTCGAGGTGGACGGATGTGCCGCTGCACTGCTTTTCTTCTTGGGAGCCATTCACGATGTAGAAGGTGATGAAGATCGACAAACTGGTTGTTGCTTCAGGTTCGCACAAGCGATGGCCTCCTACCTGGCACGCCAAAGATGTTGGCGTGGGAGCACGATCACCTACGGGGCAGGGCTGCCCCTTTGTGGTTTGGCAAGGGGACGGTCACATTGCACGAAGAGCAGAAGCAGTAGGGCAACACGGCGATGGACAACTCTCTTTTACCCCGGTTTGGGCCGCTTTGCAGCGTAAAACCCTACTCCTGCTATGGTGGATTGATTTGGAGGAACACAAAGACATGGCGTGCTCAAGCCTGGCAAGTGTGCCTCGAGGGGAGCAACACACGCATACAAGTGTTGAGGGGTCAAGTGTTTGAACCCTTGCTAGGTTGCCTTGGGCCTCCTTTTTATAGCTTAAGGGGCGTCCAGAGTGGCAAAACAGA
The DNA here is from genome assembly GCF_002162155.2 of Triticum dicoccoides. NCBI lineage: Eukaryota > Viridiplantae > Streptophyta > Magnoliopsida > Poales > Poaceae > Triticum > Triticum dicoccoides. The sequence continues at coordinate 120,551,666 of NC_041389.1, forward strand.
CATTTTGGTACAATTAGATAGCTAACAGTGTTATCATACCTAACTTTGGCAGTTAGGTCAAAATGCATTAAATGCACTGCTAGGTGTCATGCTGAGGTTGAAGCCAGGAAAGCCTGTCGCACCGCTTATTTGTCTTCTCCTTATTAATGTGACACGCCATCTAGAGGTGTCAATAAAGTTAATCTCTTCTCCAGCAGGCTGCCATGTACCCTTCGGGATCCACCTAGCCACTCGATCGGGAGCTCGACAACGCACTGATTAGTGACTTGCATGCGATGAGGTGGAGTTGTGGCGTCTTGGCGGGGATCTGCCGGTCATGGAGCATGCCGGGGTGAACTGGCCTTGGTTCTAGGCATAGCCTCGACCCTGCCGGGCTCACCTGCCCGGCATGGGAGGCTTTCCTAGGGAGCTGTCTTGGTCATCTTGATCTTCTTAATGCTCTCCTTGATCTCACGAAGAGCGGTTTCTCTGGCTTACCTTGGGTCGTGTCTTGGTAATTGGTGTATAATCGTCAGCACGCCTGTGCACAAGTTTGGGCTGCAAACACAAATATTTGTTGCACCGACACTGATGGACCCGAACTAGTTGCTGATGAATGCATAGAGACAGATCCAAAGAATATGGCCTATGACATTGGTACAACGAGGTGCGTACAAACAGCTTTTAACCCCTTTCCGCGACGGCATTCTGAACCGTCGCTTAGTGAGTGACTGCGATAGGGGGTCCTTCCCACATGACCCAGAAACCGTTGGCGATATGCCCTCGTGGCACACATGCTCGGCAAAATGAGGTTGTGTGCGACCGACGAGTGATCAAATACGGTTATACGTATAGTAATGCTAAAAAAATACAATTGTACAGGCGAAATCGTTTCCTATCGTAAGTACATCCCACACAGTCAGTCCCCGCTAAACGTTTCTGCTCGTATGCACATTCCGCACAGTCAATCCAAGGAATATGTTTATGTTAGTATGTACATCCCACACAGTTAATCCAAGAAGTACGTTTCCGTTCGTGTATGCATCCCACACAGTCACTCCAAGGAAAACGTTTCCGTTCGCAGGTACATTACACACAATTTTCCCCATTAAATCGTTTGTGATAGTGTTGCCATTGCACACGATATTAACAATTTTATCATTTGTGTTATTTAATGCATTACACACGGTGCGTAGAAGAAACTGTGTGGCAAAGGCTGTCCATCGCACACACTTTTTACGTGGTAAACATTTGCTCAAGGTGGCCTAACGCAAACAGTTTTCAAGAGGATGTCGAGTGTGATTGTTCATTGATCCAACACGGTTTATTCCTAGAAACTTGTGCGCTGCCTAAGGTCATCGCCCACAGTGTTTTTTAACCGTTTGCAATAGAAAACCCAATTAGCAGGCTAATTGGTCATTAACAGGCTAATTGCACTATTATTTAATAATCCATTTATTAATCTAATAGACATTTCATATTAAGCACACAATATATTTCATTTCCATATTAAGGAAGCAGGATTTCATAATTGAAATACATCAGAGTACAACATCATATAGCTTCAGCACTCAGCTACCCCATTACACAACTGCACCAGCACCAAGTTTCACATGCAACATCTACAACCTTTCGAAATTAACATCATAGATGGAACATGGATAGATGAATCTCATATGGAAAACTGCTGAAGCAGAAGATGAATATTGAGCCTTCATTGATGTTGAAGGTCTTTGCAACTTTAGGCCAGTGCCTGTGGATGATTGACCATCCATCCTTCGTCCTCTTCAGGAACACTTCAATATTGAGCCGTGAGTGTTGTATGAAAACCTTCCTCGCCTTCTGACCATACAGGTGGTTTGGGAGGTAATCATCAGTGAACTGCTTTGGAAAGGCCTGAAAACAAGGATATGCATAAATATCTTCTCCAGATTTGAAATGGCACAAAGGAATTAAAAAGACAAGGTATAACAGTTAGTACCATCCCGTAGTGAACTGATATCTTCTTCATTATGCAGACAAAGATCCTGTTGTTTTTTGTCACTAATTTCTTCATCGTAACAATCTTTCTGAGTTTCTTGACTTGACTGATATTAATGGACAAGTCATTTCCACATATGCAAAAAGGGTCAAAGAGTGGGTCAAAACCTCTAACAACAGGACCTACATGTGCAAGACCAAATTGTTAAAAATCTTATATTTAAAAACAGGAAGTGGAAAGGTGTGTTATTAACTGCAACAGGCCTAATATTTAAAAACAAGCAAACATAGTCATTCAAACTTTTATTGTGCAGGTCTAAGTACACTAGTTATTGGCCCTGTTTGGATCCATAGGTTAGAGTTAGTTTGAGCTAGTTTGGGCTCAAATAGCCCTAAAGTATCCAAACATGAGGGCTAGTTTGAGCTAGTTGCGTCAAACCCACCCAAAACAACTATCCACCCAAGAGGTACTGATTGGGGCTAGTTCTCCGAGTGCATTTATTGTCAATCTAACATTGTCATCCAAACACCTATTTGGCTAGAGTTAGTTCAGGGTTAGTCATTGTTTAGTATCATTGTTATTTTGGAAACGTAGGATAGCGTAGGATTTATTCTACCTGCTTGACTTGTACTACAAGATGACCATGTACTCCTATATATATGCCCACGAGGCACAAGAAATACAATAAACTATTCCACCAATCTCACACTCTCTCTCCCTTTTAACTGTCATGAGCTAGAAACTAACTCTAACCTCTAGCTATGTTAGAGTATCCAAACAGTGCCATTGTTAAATCAAATGGAAAGGCGTGTTCAATACTCCGCCCTGTCCTTTTTACTCTGCATATAAGAATTGTCTGAAGTCAAACTTCATAAAGTTTGACCTTATTTATATGAAAAAATATCAACATCTAGCATGCTAAAGCTATACAATATGAAAATTTAAGTCATGACACATGTACCGATATTTATTTCATATTGTGAGTGTTGGTATTTTGTTCTATAAAGTTGGTCAAACTTTAAGAGGCCTGACTTTAGACAAATCTTATATGCGAACTAAAAGATTTGGAGGGAGTACAACATGCTTAACAATAACCAAATATAGGCATTCATAGAGCTATTGTTAAATTCGGTATTAATGAAATTGAACTGCATAATTCATACTAGCACATATAGAACATCAACTGTTAATAGATAAAATAAACAAGGCATACTACGAACAACCAAAGATGGCAATTGAAACTGTACATATGCTAACTACAAACAACCGAACAACCATAAACCATAAAATAAACAAGGCATAATGCAAACAACCTAATATAGTAATAAATACTGGACAGGTTCTCACTACAAAAGGGGTTCGAGAAAACAAATCATGGGTTTCCTCACTTGTCACAGGTTGGATCCTCCTCGTGGTCGCCGTTGATGAGGTCTAACTTACCAGCCGAGGATCCTAGACCAGCGTCGTAAAACGTGTAATTCAAAAATGACAAAAGGGGCTCCATGGCGATGAAGGATGGAAAATTGTTCATAACGAGCCGCAGGAGATCAGCGGCAGGGCCATCAATGAGATCGACGGTTGTCGAACCCAAAGGGTTGGGGGTGGGCAACTTAACCTATGACATAACCCGCGTCAAGCCATCAGTGTCGACGACCTCGATGTCATAGCTGGAGTCCATGACATGCCAGAATACTCTAGCCCGCTGATTGAAAGGCTCAATACAGGTCTAGTCATCGTCATCAGCTTCCTAGCCGGCCACCTCGCCGACGTCAGGCGAAGAGGCCGCGGTAAAGCTCTTTTGGGCCATTCGCTCCTCGAGCTCCCTGAAAAGCATAGCCGAGCTTAGGTTGCAACGCTCTGGAGTGGGGGAGGGGGCGGGGATGGGGATCTCTGGGAAAGGGGGCGTTTCACAGGCGTCATCTAAGAAACTCAAGGTGGCAAGGGTATGCATATCGGTGGGTAAACTGCACGGGCAGACCAGCAGAGGTTGACAAAGAAGGTGGCGCGGTGGAGGCGGCGCCCTAGCTAGGTTTGGAGCGAGGGAGGGGTGGTGTGTATGTGTGTGAGCGGGGGATTTGGGGTGAGCGAAGGATTTGTGGTGTGTGTGTGGAGGGGGTCCAAGGTGGTGTTTGAGGAAATGCCGCGGGTACTGGAAATTTTACTAGGCGGGAGTAAAATGGCAGGGCTACCGAAAATTTGGATCAAGGGATTGGTGCAGAGCAGGGCGGGAGTAACGAACATCAGACACGGTTAAAACATAATGATCGTGTGCTATCAAACAGAAAAACACTCCAGTCGAGCAGATATTTTTGAGATTGCGAGGGATGGTGGCGGGAGTAAAATGCCGGGGCTACTGAAAATTTGGATCTACTGGTTGAAGCAGAGCAGGAGTAATAGACATCGCACACGGTCCAGACATACTAATCATGTGCTATCAAACAGAAAAAGCATCTACGCGGATGCGGGTAGATATTTTTGAGATTGCGAGGGATTAGATATTTTCGAGAGGGGGAGGGAAGCCTCGTGGAGCCCAATCTTCTGTGATCATGTGGGTGGCAGGGGCAGGGGTGCGACACATGGGTAGTCCTAGGGAATCATGTCTGTTTCGTCCCCGATCACAGACGGTTGTTGCGTCCGACTTGTCTGCTGTTTAGAAATTTGGCCAAAAAATGCGGGAAAGGGTTAGAACACGAACACACTTGCATGTGGACCAAATGTATGTATGAAAATGGTGGTTTGATGTTCAAATACCCAATGCACAACTTTGATGTGGCACCTATCGCACAAAGCGCACATTATTATTGCTAGCCCCCCCCCCCCAAACACACACACACACATACACACACTTCGTGTTGCCGGGAGGGGAATCCTAGCTATGAATGCATGCCCCCAAATAGCTAGGTCTGACATCTCACCATACCGTAACACAAAACCGAAAGGAGTACATCAACCCCCCTCCCCCCTTTGCTTCCGATCAAATGTGGACCATGTGCGGGCCCACAGATGTGTTCTTCTGGCATTAGATGGGTGAGACCACTTACTAACCACACCTGTGGGTGGCCCGATGTGTGTGTGTGTGTGTGTGTGTGTGTGTGAAAACAATGTGCTATGATATTTAAATAACCAAATCACAAATTTGATGTGGCACATGTCCATCGCAAATTAAGCAGGCATCCCCGAACCCCATCTAGTACGAAGTAGTAATGTGCCCCCCCACACGCACTTTGAGTCGGTGGGAGGGGACATCTCACCAAGGCGTATTGTGAGACTGACCAAGAAGAATCACCACTTTGGTCATATAACCTCTCTTGTTTTTTGGTCAAAGTCATGCATTGACGTTCCACACGCAGCCCCGCAAAATAGGCTAGCTTGTCGCCGATAATCATGCGAGGGAGTGCCTGAAGACAACCACTGCGTGCATGTGGCCCAAACATAGGTATGAAGTGTCATGTGGTGTTTGAATATACCGAATGTAGAACTTAGATGTGGTCGCGTGCTTTTGGAACCGGAAAGTCCCCACACAGAGCGAGGGTTCACGACGCATAATATACTATATATATAGGGATTCACTAGCAAAAGAGCCCGTGCGTTGCAACGGGGTAACAAAATTATGTTTCGCCACTTATCACAATTGCTCCATCTCGTCATTATCATCAACCTATTCATCCTTCTGCCCTTTTGCAAGTTTTCTTCCGCCCTTTTGCAAGTTTTATTATGTACACGGCCTTGTGGTTTCCATCATCATACTGAGCAAAATGCGAGTTAGAAAAGGGAGGTGGAGGTCAAGGTCTACTCTAAGTGCCATCTTAATAACCGGAGCCTCGATCTATTTTACTTTCCTTGTCAGCAAAATTAATGATTTTGATTTGCTTGTATGTGGGTTATATAACCATATGCTCCTGGTGGAGCTAGTGTCCACATCCCTTGATGGTAACCATTATAGCTGCAATAGAAGGTTGTGATGTTGCATGGAATATATTTGGGTAGGATCATGCACATGGAAAGATTTGGTACCACCGACGGTGAAGGGTAAGAAAGATGTAGGTTACCTAAAAATATATTCAACTTGAAAAATAGTACTCCCTCTATAAAGAAATATAAGAGTGTTTCAATTCTTTACAGAGGGAGTATGTGTCAAATACTGTATGGTCCGGTAGAAAGCATCTACCTAGTTTTTGCGACATCCGTTACTGCATGTGTTGCTGCAGCGGTCAGTTGGTCAGCACGCAAAGACATGTACGTCAGCTTGAGCTCTGAGTCAAAGAGATATGTGAGGGACCGATTCAACAGGGATGACCGTGTCGGCCTCCCAGTGAGAGAGTTGCTTCTCCTGTGAGCTCTCACTCGAGGGAAGCGAGGCATGCAGAGCCAACCTGGTTTCAAAGATCAACGAGCTCCCCATCTTGTTGTAAACTTGTAGAGTAACCAATGCCAAATCACAAGTATGTTTAGGGCGATTAAAAGTTGCGGTAGAAGTACTTCTTGTCCCGGTCTCTCCATGGAGTGCATATACGTATAAATGGTATAATTGATCACAAGATGACCAACTCCCATATGCTAATATGTGCATACGTTGTGATCATCGAGGGTCCTTTATACCATTGATGATTGATTGATGGAAGCAGCGGCTGATGCGATCAATATAGTGGTACTAATGCACTTGATCAAAAACGTGTTGCATGACGTCTAGATCGATGCGTCCGCGTGCTAGGGCTGCCGCTAAGGTGGCGACGACTTTGCCGAGGCGAGCCTATTTTTTCAAGAAGCGTGTTGGTTCTTATATTTTTATACATGTATATATCTAGTCCTATGTCCACGTTCAACAGATTCAGATGGAATATCGAAGAGAGATGAACGAAAAAACCGCGTGTATCATTTGTGCCTTGACACGGACCAATGGGACGTAAAAAATTAGGCTGACGAAAGGATTTTTTAGGTATGTATGTATATTTAAAATTTATACACATCTTCAGTTTTTTTCCATATATAACATGTTATATTTTGAGTAAGTGTTTTATAGATAAATATTTTGAAGACCATTTTAATCTGCCAGACATAAAAAATTAGGTCGACGAAAGGATTTTTCAGGTAGTATGTATGTATATTTAAAGTTTATACACATTTTGAAGACCATTTTGATCTGTCAGAAAGAAGAAAATTAAACAACAAAAGGGGAAAAAGAAGAAAAATTAAACATGTTATATTTTGAGTAAGTGTTTTATAGATAAATATTTTGAAGACCATTTTAATCTGCCAGACATAAAAAATTAGGTCGACGAAAGGATTTTTCAGGTAGTATGTATGTATATTTAAAGTTTATACACATTTTGAAGACCATTTTGATCTGTCAGAAAGAAGAAAATTAAACAACAAAAGGGGAAAAAGAAGAAAAATTAAACAAGAAAAAGGGGAAAACGCCCGGGCTCGAACCCATGTCTCCCAGATAGAAAACCGACGCTCCAGCCAATGTACTACGCATGTACTTTTGCTACTTTTGAGACATCCTGGTTGATAAACCAGAGACCACTACCGCGAGTTGTGAAAAAAAACTGAATTGTTTTTCCTACTTATAGGTGGCATTGTTGGGTAATATTTAGCAATTTTAGGGGCAAATTATGTGACGTACCACCAGAAGCAATAGCTGCTTTGTTATTAAGGAATATATGTATGCGAGCCTTCGAACTTAGGTATCGAATCTCACCATGACAGATGTGCGACTATACGGTAATTTGAACCAAGAGAATAAGAATCCACCCTGGTAACCTCTCTTGCGTTGTTGGTCGAAGTGATGGATGTCCATGCGGGCCCACGAATATATAGGCCGTCGATGATAACCAAGCGAGGGAGAGTGTCCAAAGACAACCACTGCATGTATATATGTGCCCCAAAACATATGTATGGACATGCGTGATGCATGCATATATGTTTGAATACCAAAAGCACAACATTTTGATGTGGCGCATGCATGCGTCGGAAAACGCACAGTCCCCACACAGATCTGGTTCATGATGTGTCACGTGCTTGCGCCCCCCACTTCGACCCGGTGGGAGGGATTCGTGCGTACACATGCGCGTGAAGTATAGTTGCATGTACTGAACCGTATGAGACGAACCAAAATTTAATCCCCTCCTAATTATAAGTCAAATTAACCTTTATCACAGTTGGTCAAAGTGATTGACCAAGCGGGTACACAGAGATGGACGAAGCATCTCGCTGATAACCCCGTGAGTGAGTGCTAGAGGACAACCGCCATCGCTTGCTTATGGGCCAAACACATGTATGGAGATGTGTGGTTGTGATGTTTGAATACCTAATATATATGCAGAACTTTGATGTGGCACCTGCCTCGAAAACCTTTAAGTCCCCCACACGAACTGAGGTTCATGACACGTAGTATATATATGTTGCCCCCTCCCTCTTCAACGCGTAATATATACTCCTACGCCCCGTAACACAACCAGAAAATAATCCTCCTTCTAGTTCGTCAAATTAGCTTTCTCGTTGTTTCATATATTAGATGGACGACGACCTCGCAGGCCCATGGAGGGAAGAGTCGCAGGCGAATGAGTGACAACCATCGTCTGCATGTGGCCCAATGTGTTGGTGATGTTTTTCATACCCAATATGCACAACTTCTTTGTAGCACCTGCCTCGGAAACCGAAAAGTCCCCACACGGAGCGAGATCGATTCATGATGTGTGTGTGGTATATATGTGCTGCCCTGGCCCCCTCCTCCCCTCTTCGACGCGTACTATATACTCCTACAGGAATAGAACCCAAAAAGAAACCTCCTTACTGGGTCAAAGTGATGGAGGACAACCTCGCAGGCCCACAGATGGAAGCATCGCATGCGAGTGAGTGTCCTATATGACGCGTAGTATTGCCCCCGACCACCCTCTTCAACGCGTACTATATATATATATATTCCTACCATACGTATAAAAAACCAAAAAATGACCATCCTTGCTGTTCAAATTAACCTCTCTCATAGCATGTCATAGTGCTGGACAACGACCTCGCGGGACCACGCGAGTGAGTGTCCTAGGACCACCGCGTGCATGTCAAACTTTTCTGCAGCGAACATGCGACCAAAGGAGTTTAGTGTTGAAAATTGAAAAGAATAGATAACATCTATCCATTTTTTATACATTGATTGATTTCCCAGGGATTTAAATGTGCAAAAATCAAATTTGATCTACATGAGACCCGTGATAGTGCACTAAAATGGATTAGAGAATCGTCCCCATGCAAGAAATTTCTAACATCTAGAATCTTGATTTTAAAATCCAATAAATCCAAAACTAAGTTGAAATTCATGAAACTTATCGTGGTGTCATATGGACACAAATAGACTATCATATTTTTTTCTTCAAATTTGAGACAAGTTTTGATATAATCTCCTTACATACAGGAAATTATAAATAATTATCAACCAATATAGCAAATGAACTCTTTATTCGAACCATGTGCTTTAGACCAACAATGTAAGTGCAGTGCTTTGATTAAGCAATAAAACGACACAATTAATCATTAAAAAGGAAAAATCTATATAATATGTGCCGCACACATGTCCTGTGTGCCGTACGAGCATGCGTGAGTTGACGAGACGCATGCTAGCAGGCAGGCCGAGAGGCCGAGGCATGCGCGTGTTCGCGCGTGCTAGTAGCTGTGTGAAATGACGGTAGGCGTGCCAGCAGTCTGCTGCGTAGGCTCACCGAGAGGCGAGCCAGCCCTTTGACCGCTGCCCACCTCGCTCCCATTGCTCCATATTAATGGTGTGCCTGATCCGCTGGTCATAATAGGCGGCCGCACACCCCGTCCATAGTTTTCACCGCGGCATGGAGTTTATTAGGATTTTGCCGAAGCGCACCATCAGTGGGAGTGGCGACGGCGGGGCTGGTGAAGCACCCGCGCAATGCAAGAAGCTGGGAGCACAGGTTGCTGTCGCCGCCGCCGAGGTCTCGAGCGGTCAGCAACGCGACCTTGACTTCGTCGCCATCGTCGTACTTCACCAGCTAGAGCAGGAGGTCCATAGCTACTCCGGCAATGACTCCAACTCTGATGGAACACCGGTTAGTCCCCCCCTTTGTTGGGAGCAGAAACCTTTGGTTATGTTCACCCAATCCATGAAATCAGAGTAAGATTCGTTAGATCCGTCTAGTGTATTGATTGTTTGAATGGTATCTATGGTTAGTGATTAATTGTTTGTTCTGTACAAACATTTTTTTGCTAATAATCCGACAATGGTTAGCGTGCATGCTAATATAATTCATAGCCAGATCTTGAGAATTGATTTTGAATGTCCTACATATATGTCTGTGCCCTTTTTTCTTCCAGATCTTGAGAATTGATTTTGAATGTCCTACATGTATGTTTCTGCCTTTTCTTCCCTTCCAGATTGCTTTGTACACAGATGAGGCTCCAGCCAGCGCCCCCACCGGTTGTAGATATACATCCAAACTTGCAAACAACAAAGCTGGAAGGATATGCATCCAACCATGCAAACACTAGCTTTGTCACATTCTTCCTGTTGAATGCGAGAGTAATATTGTCCATGAGGATTAAGTTTTTTAATAAACACTTTCTCATGGATGGACACGTTGAATATCATAAAATGAAGTTTCAGGTGGACAAAAGGGCTTCTGAACGTGCTCGGCTTCTATTTACAACAACTTGTCTTCATGTACCAGTAGATTTTCTCGTCCATGATCTTGATTTTATGGATCAGACCGATCCATTTGACTGTGACTGCTGAAAACTTTGGTTGAGTTAGTTGTTATTGTCTTGTTCAATCTAGATTTTGTGTAAACCTGATGAACAATTAATCATCATGCTTTTGTACCTTCTGTAATATGGGGTTAGATATTGCTACCCTTTTCAACTTGGCGTTGACCCATATTTTCTTTCATACAAACCGGAGCTTCTATCAAGAAGCCTCATGGTTCCGAGAGCGAACTTGGTCACATGATCTGGTCGCGAAATGACATACGCTGTATCTTCCCGCCTTGATTTATTTTACAGAGGCAACATGCAACTGTGCTAAACATATGAAATTATTCAGGGTTCGTTTCGCCTTTTCATACATTGATTTTCCTAGTCATTTTAAACAAATAGACACCATGTTATTATCGCAAACGGTCGTATTAGTCAAATCGTGGGCATTCAACTAACCATTTACTATCGTGGACAACTATTTGATTAGATGGGACTACTGTTGTAAGTGCATCTAGTGCCACCCCTAGTTGGTTTTGGAGTATTGACGACAAACATGGTTGAGGGACTAATGTGTTTGTGAGAATTGCAGGATAACACAAGTAGTAGTCCCTCATTGATTCGGTTTTCCTACCTGAGATGACCCCCCAAAATGTATGAAGACATTGAAGACAATGGTGGTTCGTGAAGACATTCACGTTGAAGATAATGACGATGAAGACATTCACTTGAAGACTATGGAGTGCGAAGACATTGTTTCTTTCGTAGTTTCCTTTTCTTCTTTCTTGAGTCATAGGAACTACCGTTGAAAGTGCAACTAATCCATGGGTGGTTTTGGTAATTCTTAACAACATATAGTTCATTGAACTAATGCTAATCATTTCAGAAAGTTCAATGATTGGCCTGGCATGGACTAGAGATGTGGACCCCTCAAAATGCAAAGGACATATATTGGCAACAAGCTCAAGACACTACGTTTTCATTTTAGTGATCCAAGATCACATTGAGTCCATAGGAAAGCCAATACTATTAAAAGGGGATGAGGTGTTGCTCAATGGGTTACTTGCTCAAAATGCTTTGTGATATGCTCCAAAACACTCAACCACTTTCTCATTTCCACATATGTCCTAAACCTAAAACTCAAATTCGGCCCCACCGATTTGATCTATCCAGCGCCACTGAGTTTCATTTGACATAGCCACTGCCACAAACCCTAGTTACTTCGGTCTCACCGATAGGGATCTCGGTCTCACCGAGATGGGATTGCAAACTCTCCGTTTCCTTTTTGTAACATTTTGGTCTCACCGAAATGAGCAAATTGGTCCCACCAAGTCTGCATTGCAAACTCCTGTTTACTTTGGTCCCACCGAAGTGAGCGAATAGGTCCCATCGAGTTTGCCCGACCAACCCTCTGTGTACCTATTGCTGAAATCGGCCCAACCGAGTTTATGCGATCGGTCACACCAAGATTACGTTATGCCCTAACCCTAGCATATCGGTCCCACCGAGATGACTATATTGGTCCCACCGAAAATCCCAACGTTCACATTTTTACCTAGATCGGTCTGACTGAGTTTATTGATTCAGTCCCACCGAGTTTGGGAATCTGTGTGTAATGGTTAGATTTTGTGTGGAGGATATATATACCCCTCCACCCACTCTTCCTTCATGGAGAGAGCCATCAGAACAAACCTACACTTCCACTACTCATTTTCTAAGAGAGAATCACCTACTCATGTGTTGAGGCCAGGATATTCCAATCCTACCATATGAACCTTGATCTCTAGCCTTCCCCAAGTTGCTTTCCACTCAAATCATCTTTACACCATAGCCAAATCTGTGAGAGAGAGTTGAGTGTTGGGGAGACTATCATTTGAAGCACAAGAGCAAGGAGTTCATCAACAACACACCATCTATTACCTTTTGGTTAGGTGTCACTTGGGAGCCTCCGTCAATATTGTGGAGTTGAACCAAGGAGTTTGTAAGGGCAAGGAGATCGCCTACTTCGTGAAGATCTACCCTAGTGAGGCAAGTCCTTCGTGGGCGATGGCCATGATGGGATAGACAAGGTTGCTTCTTCGTGGACCCTTCGTGGGTGGAGCCCTCCATGGACTTGTGCAGCCGTCACCCTCCATGGGTTGAAGTCTCCATCAATGTGGCTGTACGATAGCACCACCTATCGGAACCACGCCAAAAATCTCCGTGTCAACATTGTGTTTGCTCCCTCCAAACTCCCCCATTTACTTTCTTGCAAGTTGCATGCTTTACTTTCCGCTGCCCATATACTCTTTGCATGCTTGCTTGAATTGTATTGAGATTGCTTGACTTGTGCTAAGTTGCTAAAATGTGCCAAGAACTAAAATTGGGAAAAGGTTAAGTTTTTATTTGGACAAGTAGTCTAATCACCCCCCTCTAGACATACTTTCGATCCTACAAATGGTATCAGAGTTTTGGTCTCCATTTTCCTTGATTTCCATAGCTTTGGTGATCATAGCCTTGGTTTCACAACCTAGGAGAGTATGGTGTCTAGCGAGGGAAATTACCACCGTAGAGGTCATTACTTTGATGGTACTAATTTTTCTAGTTGGAAACATAAGATGAAAATGCATTTTTTGGACATAACCTCGCCCTTTGGGCTATTGTGTGTATTGGTTTGCAAGGTGAATTCTTTGATGGGAGAGAACCAACCATGAAGCTACCACAGAAGAATTGAAGATGCTGCAATACAATGCTCAAGCTTGCGATATCCTCTTCAATGGATTGTGCCCTGAAGAATTCAACAAAATCAGCCATCTTGAAAATGCAAAGGAAATTTGGGATACTTTGATTGATATGGACGAAGGTGCCGACTTCGTCAAAGAATCCAAGTTGGATGTGCTTCAAAGTTAACTTGACAAGTTGAAAATGAAGGATGGTGAAGGTGTCGCCGAAATGTACTCTAGGCTTGCTCTCATCACAAATGAGATTGCCGTCTTAGGAAGTGAAGAGATGACCGACAAATTCATCATCAAGAAGATCTTGAGAGCCTTGGATGGAAAATATGATACCGTGTGCACATTGATCCAAATGATGCCAAATTACAAAGATCTCAAGCCAACCGAAGTCATTGGAAGAATTATTGCTCATGAGATGTCACTCAAGGACAAAGAAGAGCTTCACAACAAGTCTAGTGGTGCTTACAAAGCCTCATGTGATGCTCCTACATCATCAAATGAGAAACAAGCCTTCAATGAATTATTGAGCTTAATGGTGAAGAACTTCAACAAATTCTACAAGAGTAGAAGCAAGGAAAGAAGTTCCAAGTCAAAGTCTGATACGTCTCCAACGTATCTACTTTTCCAAACACTTTTGCCCTTGTTTTGTACTCTAACTTGCATGATTTGAATGAAACTAACCCGGACTAACACTGTTTTCAGCAGAACTGCCATGATGTTGTTTTATGTGTAGAAAACAAAAGTTCTTGGATTGTCCTAAAAATCCACGGAGGCACTTTTTGGAAAATATAAAAAAATACTCGTGAAAGTATCAAGACCAGGGGGCCTACACCCTATCCACAAGGGTGGGGGGCGCGCCCCCCTATCTCGTGGGGCCCCTGAGGCTTCGCCGACCTCACTCCAACTCCATATATTCCATCTCACAGAGAAAAAAATCAGAGAGAAAGTTTCATCGCGTTTTATGATACGGAGCCGCCGCCAAGCCCTAATCTCTCTCGGGAGGGCTAATCTGGAGTCCGTTCGGGGCTCCGGAGAGGGGGATTCGTCGCCATCGTCATCATCAACCATCCTCCATCACCAATTTCATGATGCTCACTGCCGTGCGTGAGTAATTCCATCATAGGCTTGCTGGACGGTGATGGGTTGGATGAGATTTACCATGTAATCAAGTTAGTTTTGTTAGGGTTTGATCCCTAGTATCCACTATGTTCTGAGATTGATGCTGCTATTTCTTTGCTATGCTTAATGCTTGTCACTAGGGCTCGAGTGCCATGATTTCAGATCTGAACCTATTATGTTTTCATGAATATATGTGTGTTCTTGATCCTATCTTGCAAGTCTATAGTCACCTATTATGTGTTATGATCCGACAATCCCGAAGTGACAATAATCGGGATACTTCTCGGTGATGACCATAGTTTGAGGAGCTCATGTATTCACTATGTGCTAATGCTTTGTTCCGGTTCTCTGTTAAAAGGAGGCATTAATATCCCTTAGTTTCCGCTAGGACCCCGCTTCCACGGGAGGGTAGGACAAAAGATGTCATGCAAGTTCTTTTCCATAAGCACGTATGACTATATAGGGAATACATGCCTACATTACATTGATCAATTGGAGCTAGTTCTGTGTCACCCTATGTTATAGCTATTACACGAGGAATCGCATCCGACATAATTATCCATCACTGATCCATTGCCTACGAGCTTTTCACATCTTGTGTTTCGCTTATTTACTTTTTCGTTGCTATTGTTACAATCACTACAAAACCCAAAAATATTACTTTTGCTACTGTTACCTTTATTATCATATTACTTTGCTACTAAATACTTTGCTGCAGATACTAAGTTATCCAGGTGTGGTTGAATTGACAACTCAACTGCTAATACTCAATAATATTCTTTGGCTCCCCTTGCACCGAATCAATAAATTTGGGTTGAATACTTTACCCTTGAAAGCTGTTGCGATCCCCTACACTTGTGGGTTATCAAGACTAATTTCTGGCGCCGTTGCCGGGGAGCATAGCTCTATTCTCTGAGTCACTTGGGATTTATATCTGTTGATCACTATGAAGAACTTGAAAGACGCGAAAACTACGATTTATCTCTCAACTATGAGGGGAGGTAAGGAACTGCCATCTAGCTCTGCACTAGATTCTCCTTCTGTTTTGAGTAAGCTTGCGACACCTAAACCTGCTACTGCTATGAACTCTGATATGTCGCATGTTATTGATGATGCCACTTCTGCTATGCATGACACTTATGATGAAACTACTTCTGTGCGTGATACCACTTTGCCATTAGGTGAATTTCTTGATGAAGAACTTGCTAGGGCTAGAGAGAATGAAATTATTGAAGATGCTATTATTGATGATAGTGATGATGAAAGTTCTCCCAATGATTATGAATTGCCTGTTGTTCCTGAGGGTTATGTTATGGAAGAGGAAGCTGCTAGAGCTATCTTTGCTTGTAAAGATAGATATGATCTTAAGAAATTATTAGCTAAATGGAAGCAGCAGTCTCTTAATGCTCGAATGAAACCTGACCCTGCTTTTGCTACTTCACCTATTTGTGTTACTGATAAGGATTATGAATTCTCTGTTGATCCTGAGATTATTACTTTAGTTGAATCTGATCCTTTTTATGGCCTTGAATCTGAAACTGTTGTCGCACATCTTACCAAGTTAAATGATATAGCCGCCCTGTTTACTCATGATGAAAAATCTTGCTATTATTATATCCTTAAGATATTTCTCGTTAAAGGGTGATGCTAAGACTTGGTATAATTCTCTTTCTCCTGGTTGTGTGCGTAGTCCCCAGGATATGATTTATTACTTCTCTGCTAAATATTTCCCTGCTCATAAGAAACAAGCTACGTTGCGGGAAATATATAATTTTGTGCAAATCAAAGAAGAGAGTCTCCCACAAGCTTGGGGGAGGCTTCTCCGGTTACTTAATGCTTTACCTAATCATCCTCTTAAGAAAAATGAAATACTTGATATCTTTTATAATGGACTAACCGATGCTTCCAAGGACTAGTTGGATAGTTGTGCTGGTTGTGTTTTCAGGGAAAGAACAGTCTACGAAGCTGAATTACTATTGAATAATATGCTGACTAATGAAAATAATTGGACTCTTCCTGAGCCAATTCCTAAGGCAATTCCTGAACCAATTGAGCCAACTCCTGAGCCTATTCCTAAACCCACTCCGAAGAAGAGAGGTGTTTTATTTCTTAGTCCTGAAGATATGCAAGAGGCAAAGAAATCAATGAAAGAAAAAGGTATTAAAGCTAAAGATGTTAAGAATTTACCACCTATTGAAGAAATACATGGTCTTAATATACCGCCTATGGAAGAACCGTATTGTCTTGATAACCCGACACAGGTAGTAAAGGTAAATTCTCTCTATAGATATGATAAAGTTGAAATTCCCTCTACTAAATTTCATAGCCCATGCTTAGATGAATTTGATGACTTTATGGCTAGACAAGAAAGTTTTAATGCTTATGTTGGTAGAGAGTTAAAGAACAATGCTTTCGAGATTGGACGCGTGAGCGATTATATGGCTAGAGTTAAAGGTGAACTCAAACTCATTAACAAATATGCTTCTATGGTTGCTACTCAAGCTGGGCAAGTACTTAAAGCTCAAAATGATTTGCTTGATGAATTAAATAATAATCCTGACTTTCCTATTAGAGTGGCTACTAGAACTGGTAGAATGACTCAGGAACCTTTGTATCCTGAAGGCCGCCCTAAGAGAATCAAGCAAGATTCTCAGAGAAACAACTTAGAGGCACCTAGTTCTTCTAAAAAGAAGAAAAAGAAAAACGATAGAACTTTGCATGCTTCTAGTGAACCTGCTGTAGACACACCTGAGAATCCCAATGATATTTCTATCTCTGATGCTGAAACACAATCAGGTGATGAACATGAACCTAGTGATAATGTTAATGATAATGTTCATGTTGATGCTCAACCTAGCAAAAATAATGAAGTAGAGATTGAACCTGCTATTGATCTTGATAACCCACAATCAAAGAATCAACGTTATGATAAGAGAGATTTTGTTGCTAGGAAGCATGGTAGAGAAAGAGAACCATGGGTTCAGAAACCCATGCTTTTCCTCCTAAACCATCCAAGACAAAGGATGATGAGGATTTTGAGCGCTTTGCTGAAATGATTAGACCTATCTTCTTACGTATGCGCTTAACTAATATGCTTAAAGTAAATCCTTATGCTAAATATATGAAGGATATCATTACAAACAAAAGAAAGATACCGGAAGCTGAAATTTCCACCATGCTTGCTAATACAACCCATTAACGGTCGCGCAAGGGGCGCTCGCTGAGCCCTGCCACATCAAAATTTACAGTTCCAAGCGAAAACAACAACGTAAAAAAGAAAAAGCATCTCACGTATAGAGCAGGACCCACCCTTTCTTCCTCCCTTCCCCGGGTGGGCTAGGGTTGCGCCGCCGTCGCCCCCGCCCACCGGCCATCCCGGCTCCTCCGGCTCCCGCCATCAGAGAAGGCATCCTCCTCAGATCCACTGTCTCCAAGCCTTATTGTCTTCGCATTCCACCCAGCCTCCATGATGGTAGCAGAGGAGGGGGAGGAAGGGGATGCCATAGAGGTGCCGATGTAGGCTCTGCCTCGGGGCGGCGAGTCGTAGAGGTGATTATGTGGACATTTTATGCGAGGTGGGGTGGAGATGCACCACGGCGGCGCGCGCATGGGAGGTGGCACGACGGGTGCGCGTGGCCGTCTGGGTGGAGCACGGGAGTGAGAGCTTCAGAGGTGCATGCTCTAATGAGATGTGGATGGATGGAGATGGAGCCATACATATGGCTCTTACACCCATGCGATGTGGGTTAATGAATGGAACCCATCTGCCCTTTGACATCTGTTACGAAATCTCGAGTCAAGGTGTCCTCGATGATGCCTGTTAGCTATGGGCTAGAGTTGTGAGTACAAGGTGTTTGTGGAAATGCCTGGAAGAAGAAAACCAGCAACTGGCCTATTTTTTAGTTTTCACAAATCAACAGTTTACCCTTTATGGTGCTTTATCCCTTGGAAGAAATCTTTATGGTGCTTTCGTGATCTCCTAAAAGCCAGTTTAAACAGATTTAAAGAGTAGTGTTATCAACAGATAGTGAGAGAGCACCTCATCTTCCTTTCAACCACTTGCTTCTGGGCTTCACTTGCTTTTTTATGTACTGAAGAACCTCTGCAAAGTTCGCGTTCTCCTACTGAATTAATAGTGCCAAGTCATAAAGTCTGCAGCTAAATTTCAGGGAGAAGAAATTATCAAAAGACAACATAGGATAAATGTTACATACTCGTAGATTATTAATG
Source organism: Triticum dicoccoides (assembly GCF_002162155.2). NCBI lineage: Eukaryota > Viridiplantae > Streptophyta > Magnoliopsida > Poales > Poaceae > Triticum > Triticum dicoccoides. The sequence continues at coordinate 120,570,401 of NC_041389.1, forward strand.
TTATTAGAAATGCACTGACTGTATACTATTTGGTGCGTTTTGGTACTCATGTGTCTATTCCCTTCACAGCAAAATAAACATGACCAATTTACCGCAGTTTTTTATTGGCTATGGGTTCTGAAAATAAATATATGAAAAGCAAGATAAACATGATTCTGAATCTTTGGCTAGGTTGACTGAGTTCATCTGGCTTTTAGAGGGAGGTACTAATTATCTTGGTAAAGTTAATAGAAAAGGAGAAGTTGGTAGACCTATCATGTTTGTCCTGGTGGCACTTCTACTTGTGTTCTCATCGTTATCCTAAGGTGGTAAAGGATAAAGATTCCTAAATGTGAAGTGCATTCTCATTGTAGACATCAGTTGTGCTGTCCATTCGGTAAGATTGATGAATGTCTATGAGGTCAATATCCATGCATGTAATGTGGTTGTTCCTTGAGAGTTGAAACTTTGAACTCTTTGCCTCTTTGGTCCACTTGGCATAATCTTGGCATATTTCTACTGATAAATTTGGTGTCACCAAAAATCCTTCGGCTATAGTGTTCATCATCTAATTTATATCCTTGTTGTTTTCCTCATGGCCCTGTTTCAAATGTTCTGTACATGATGTCCCTGAAAAACTGGAGTTGATATACCCAGGCCAAGTATCACTTTCTTTAGAAATAAGGCTAGGATAACTGATGTTAAAATAGAGACCGTGCCAATGAGTAATTCATCAACATTTTGTAGCTAGCATTCCTATTGTTCTAGAGAAGCTGCTTATGCTTCTTAGAGTAAGGGGCCATAATTAGTACAATTGCTTCCAAGCTCTTGGTGACATATTTTTCCTCCCATTCCATTTGCAACCTGTAAGTACTAATGCAACTTGCTACCAAGTGCAAACTTGTCAAATTACACAAAACAATTCCTGCATAATGATGTATCTTCTCATCTTAATAGGGAGTTGTTTGAAAACAACATCGCTGCCGTCAGGAGGTTTGCTGCAAGGAGTTCGGCGTGACCTACCTCTGCATGGACTACACCACCAGGGAGGCCCTCTGCGAGGGTGGGGAGCTCTTCGACCGGATCGTTGTGAGGGGGCACTACACGGAGCGCGCCACCACTATGGTCACCAAAACCATCGCCGGGGTCGTGTAGGTGAGAATGGACCCTCGATTCCTTCATTTGCCATTTTGTTAAGGCTGTCCTAACAGTATGCTGGGACACGTTCACTCTGTGATTCATGGTAGAAATATTTGTTGGCTATATGTTCATTGAATAGGTTATGATCTAATCTGTGAAGCAATTAATTTCTGCATTTTCTGTTGTTCATTCGCGCTGTTAGATTGTCCAGGATCACATTTAACTCGGTAGTACTTAGATTGCTGCAACTTCACTTTTTTGACTGTTTAGTGAATAACGTGTGTACATTTCTTCTGTCCCGTACAATATCAGATTTGCCATAAGCATGAAGTGATGCACCGGGACCTGAAACCAGAGAATTTCTTGTTTGCAAACAAGAAAGAAACGGCTGCACTGAAAGCAATTGATTTTGGCCTGTTTGTTTTGTTTTTCACTCCAAGTATAGTCAATCCTAATATCCTATATAGCTATTGTTGAAGCTTTCCATTTTGACCCATCTATCACTTGTCGATGATATGGTCAGAGGACAAAGCTGAGCTGATATAGTAGCCTGTCTTATGCTATCTTTTTTTACTTTGTATTGCTTGCCTAATGTGCTATTTGTTGGTGAGGTGTAGGTGAACGGTTCACTGAGATTGTTGGAAGTCCTTATTACATGGCTCCGGAGGTGTGAAAGAGAAACTATGGCCAAGAGGTTGATGTTTGGAGTGTAGGAGTGATTCTTTACATTCTTCTTTCTGATGTCCCTCCGTTCTGGGCAGGTCGGTTTTGTAGCATAAGTGGTGTCTGTACATTCTAGGCAGGTCAAATTTTTAGCGTAAAATGGTCAATTGTTTCGGTGGCATAGGCCAACTTCATTAAACATTTAGGGTATTAAAAGTGAATTATGTTCTGATGTCCTGTCTGCACAAAGGGGCCATGTGTCACCTTCTACACTGAAGTTTTGTTTTCCTTATTTTGCCTCTGGGGTGATTGGCCTGTGGACTCTGGTTGAGAAAAATATATTTATCTTGTTCCATTGAATGCTCTTTCTTAATACTATGTTTGTTGCTGACATTTTATAACGCAGAAACTGAACAAGGTGTTGCTCAAGCAATTATCCGGTCTGTTACTGATTTTAAAAGAGATCCATGGCCGAGGGTCTCAGATAATGTAAAAGACCTTGTCAGGGCCCAGATCCAAGGTGGCGTTTCACAGCTCAACAGGTTCCTAGTAATAATCAAATTTCCATAGAAGTTAACTGTACAGAATCATTCCTTCTGTTCTTCTTAAATGGATACAGAATTGCTTTCCTTGTGTGAATTTCTTAAGATTTCCCCCCTAAGATCATTTAATTGCATTGCTCGTGTCTCATGTCCATAAATTTGTATTTTCTTCCAGTTCATCCTCTGGTTGCAGAATATTAAGAAGGCTCCAAATGTCAATTTGGGTGAAACAATTGAGGCCAGACATAAACAATTATCTGCAATGAACAAGTTCACGAAGAATGCACCTAGGAGGAGATCCGCGGCAGAGCAGTATAAGTGATATCGGCCTCTGCTTTTGCACGCCGCCATTAATCGCTTTTGAGCCAATGATTGATCAATGCTAAAGCTGCTCCGCATATTAGGAATTTTTTTTCTATTTTAATTAGAAAGTATAATTTCTTTACTGAACCAGCGACCGATCAATGTTGAAATAGCTTCCAATTATTTTGTGGAAGTTCATAGAATCACTTGTTGAATCTTTATATCATTTATGATTGTTTTAGTATAAGTAGGAAAGTGGAAGGGGCGCCTTCCACCTGGCACTGCCCAACTTCTTCTCAGGAGGCGCCACAAGGGGACGCCCCAACCACTAGTTACACTTTTAAGGGTGGAATACCAAAGAAACTTGGAGACCCCGGGGTACCAACTATACCATGCTCCATTAAAAGAAATTATGTTAGAACTGCTTTATGTGATCTTGGAGCCGGTGTTAGAGTTATGCCTCTCTCTTTATATCATAGACTTGAATTGAATAAGTTGACACCTACTAAAATATATTTGCAAATGGCTGATAAATCAACTGCTATACCTGTCGGTATTTGTGAGGATGTGCCTATTGTGGTTGCAAATGTCACTATCTTAACGGACTTTGTTATTCTTGATATTCCCGAGGATGATAGTATGTCGATTATCCTTGGTAGACCCTTTTTGAATACTGCAGGGGCTGTTATTGATTACAACAAAGGCAATGTCACTTTTCATGTTAATGGTAATGAGCATACGGTACACTTTCTGAGGAAACAATCTCAAGTTCATAGCATCGATTCTATTGGAAAAGTTCCAACTATCATTATTGGAGGTTTTGAATTTCCTCTCCCTACTATCAAGAAAAAGTATGATATTCTTATTGTTGGCGATTTTCATATCCCCGTTGAGGTAACTTAGTGTTATTCGAAATTTCTCCGGTTCCGTGTTATTCGGAATGAGTTTGTTAACAAGACTTGATCAACCTTGTTAGTGGATTCATTTTGATGATCATGAGATGGATGAAACTAGAAGGCACAACCTCCTATACCCCCTTTTTACTTTCTGTTATTTACAATAAATAAAGCAAAAATAGTATTATCTGTCTGTTTTCTGAATTATCCGTGCAATAAAAATATCTCGAAAATAAAAGTGCTCCAAATGCCCTGCAAATTTAGTATGATTTTTATGTGGAATATTTGAGGATTTTAGGCACTGAAATCACTGTAGGAGGAGCAAGCACCAGGCCATGAGAGTGGAGGGTGCGCCCACCTTCCCTGGGCGCGCCCTCTGTCTCGTGGGCCCCTGGTGGCCCCCCTCCACTTATGCCAGCACCTACACACTCCATCTTCTTCCCCCCAAAAAATCCCCATCCAGCTCAAGCACGAGTTCTAGCTCATTTTGCTGCGATTTTAGATCTCCTTGCTCAAAGCTCCATTTACAAAACTGCATTGGGAGATTGTTGCTTGGTATGTTACTCCTCCATTGGTCCAATTAGTTTTTGTTCTAGTGCTTTATTCATTGCAAATTTTTGCTGCATAGGTGATCATGTTCTTGAGCTTGCATGTTAAATTTATGAGGTCCCAAGTAATTCTAATACATGATATAGGCTCTAGGCACTTGTAGGAGTAGTTGCTATCAATCTTGTTTAGTTTTATTCAATTTTATTTTGAAGTTATTAAAATTTCAGAAATTTTTCAGAAAAAAATTATGTCTAGGAGAATGTACCAAGGTGGTTCTTCGGTGAAGAAAGGGCCGAGGATTGCTATACGTGAGCAAGATGTTGAATTACCGAGGGACGCAGATGTACGAGCTTGTGAGTGGCCATCCGATGATTTTATGGTCGAAGCAAGCTTTAAGGAGGAATTTGACGTGTATGTGCGTAATGCTGATCTGGAGGACTTCTTACAAGATAAGTGTCCTCAGTACTATCAATTGACTGATTCCTTTGTGCGGAGGTTTAAATATAACTGCACACGTAATTCTCCTAGTGTCCTATTTGATATCTATGATACATCTTATACCATGGACTTAGAGGATTTTACAACTGCTTGCAAACTTCCGCAGTGGGGCAATATTAATGATCCCCACAAATCTGAATTTAGAGATTTCCTTGCTAGTATTAGTGTGGGAGAATCTAGGGATATTGCACAAGCTACCATAGGGAGCATTCATTTTCCTGCTATACATTATTTTGCTCTCTTCATTGGTAGATGCATTAACGGTAAAGATGAAGCATGTCATATGTGTGTCCCTGATCTTTGTGTCCTCAAGAGTGCTGTGTTAGGTTATAAAGATTATAACTTGGGGGCAATAGTTGCACGTAGGTTGCATAATAATGGTAGAGCGGGAGATTTATTTGGAGGAATTTATGCGACCCGTGTGGCTAATTATCTTGGTATAGCCCAATGAGAGGGGGATATGATGTTACCTCCTGCTTATTTAGATTATGACACTATGGTCCAACATCATTTTCTTAAGAGGAATGAACAACTCCTCCAATATCGACTAATCTATGACAGACGCAACATCGTCCATGTTACTCTTCCTGCTCCTCTCCTTTTTGATTACCAGGCAAAAGGAAGATATGTTGTTACCAGGGAGGAAGCAGCTGAACACGAGGGGAGAGCGGAGGCAGCTCGCCAACATGCCGCAGCTCAGGAGGCGGTTGCTGCTGCATCTCAGTACGACCCCAGTTATAGCTACCGATATCAGCCAGGCTACCCTTGGCATTAGACCAACTTAGGCCAAAAGCCTAAGCTTGGGGGAGTACGTATTTCTCACCGACTTTACATTCATGTTCACACACTATTCTAGTCGTCGGTACTCATACTCTTTCATTGTATTATCCATGTTACTTTAATTTTCTTTTTCTAGCTTTCTTCTTGTGTGTTTGATAAACATTAAGAAAAACCAAAAAATTAGTTAGTTTAATTTCCATGCTTGTAGTAGTAATTAAAATGAAAACCCAAAAATATTTCTCATTCTTCTTTTACTTGTTGGGAGCTTTCCCGTATAAATAGTTTTATTTTCTTTTCTTTTCTTTGGGGGTCGATAGTAGAAGACCATATTGAAAATGTCTAGTGGCTCTCACATGCATGATTCTTTATTTAACTTAGAGCCCGTATTACTTTGTCTTCTCTCTTGAGGTGAATGCTTGCAGGTTCCAGCTTAGTCCAATGCACGTGCACTAAAATTATTATACACATCGTTCGGTCGTGCAAGTGAAAGGCAATAATGACGATATATGATGGACTAATTGAGATGAGAAAAGCTGGTATGAACTCGACCTCTCATGTTTTTGTAAATATGATGAGTTCATCGTTCCTGATTCAGCTTATTATGCAGTAAACATATTTGCAATGACATTTAGAGATTATAGTGGCTGGTGCCATGTGAGGGAGTCCTGGACTAGGGGGTGTCCGGATAGCCAGACTATCATCATCAGCCGGACTCCAAGACTATGAAGATACAAGATTGAAGACTTCGTCCCGTGTCCGGATGGGACTTTCCTTGGCGTGGAAGGCAAGCTTGGCGATACGGATATGTAGATCTCCTACCATTGTAACCGACTCTGTGTAACCCTAGCCCTCTCCGATGTCTATATAAACCGGAGGGTTTTAGTCCGTAGGACGAACAACGATTACAACAATCATACCATAGGCTAGCTTCTAGGGTTTAGCCTCCTTGATCTCGTGGTAGATCCACTCTTGTACTGCCCATATCATCAATATCAATCAAGAAGGAGTAGGGTTTTACCTCCATCGAGAGGGCCCAAACCTGGGTAAAAACATCGTGTCCCTTGTCTCCTGTTACCATCCGCCTAGACGCACAGTTCGGGACCCCCTACCCTATATCCGCCGGTTTTGACACCGACATTGGTGCTTTCATTGAGAGTTCCTCTGTGTCGTCACCGATAGGCTTGATGGCTTCTTCAATCAACAACAACACCGTCCAGGGTGAGACTTTTCTCCCCGGACAGATCTTCGTGTTCGGCGGCTTTGCACTGCGGGCCAATTCACTCAGCCATCTGGAGCAGATCGAAAGCTACGCCCTGGCCATCAGGTCAGGTTTGGAAGCCTAAACTTCACGACTGACATCCGCAGAGACTTGGTCTTCGATGGATTCGAGCCACAGCCGAGCGTGCCGCACTGTCACGATGGGCATGACTTAGCTCTGCCGCCGGACAGTACCCTGGAGGCCGCACACGAGTCTGCTCCAACCCATAGTTCGGAGCCGACCGCGCAGATCGAGGACAGGTGGCTGGACACCGCCTCGGGAGCTGCAACTTCTACGGTGATGGAGCCGAATACTGACCTTGTCCCTTGCGAAGCCCGTGACTCCGAGGTGCCGGACTCCTTGCCGGACTCCGAACCTCCTGCGCCCCCGCCAATCAAATCCGATTGGGCGCAGATCATGGAGTTCACCGCTGCGGACATCTTTCAGCACTCACCCTTTGGCGACATCCTGAATTTGCTAAAATATCTCTCGTTATCAGGAGAGCCCTGGCCGGACTGCGGTCAAGATGGTTGGGATGCGGACGACAAAGAAATTCGAAGCCCACCCACCACCCACTTTGTAGCCACTGTCGACGATCTAACCGACATGCTAGACTTCGACTTCGAAGACATCGACGGTATGGACGACGATGCCGGAGACGAACAAGAACCAGCACCTACAGGGCACTGGAAGACCACCTCGTCATATGACATATACATGGTGGACACCCCGAAGGATGGGGACGGCGAAGAAGCAGCGGAGGCAGATTCCTCTAAGAAACAGACCAAGCACCGACGTCAGCGGCGCCGCTCTAAATCCTACCACAGCAAGAATGGAGATTCCGGCACCGGAGATAACAACACCCCAGAGAGTGCCGAAGACAACCCCCTCCAGCAAGATTCAGCACAGGAGGACGGAGAAGCCAGCCCTCAGAAGAGAGCGGCAGACGAGGAGGATGAAAATTACATGCCCCCTCCGGAGACGAGGCAAGCCTCAATGACGACAAATTCGTCGTGCCCGAGGATCCCGTCGAACAAGAGCATTTTAAACGCAGGCTAATGGCCACGACAAACAGCCTAAAGAAAAAGCAGCAACAACTTCAAGCTGATCAAGACCTGCTGGCCGACAGATGGACCGAGCTCCTCGCGGCCAAAGAGTATGAACTCGAACGCCCCTCCAAAAGGTACCCAAAACGCAAGTTGCTCCCCCGACTAGAGGAGGAAGCATACAAACCTTCATCACTAGCGCACAATACGGCAGACCGACCACCCCGTGGCCGCGACCGAGAGGCATCTAGGCCCTCCATCAGGACCGTACCCCGGCATCGCTCAAAAAGTACGAAGCCACAAGGGAATGCGCCGGACTTGCGAGACATATTGGAGGACAAGGCACAACAATCAAGATCTATCTACGGATCACATGGGCGCCCCACAATCCACGACGACTACAGTCGCACCGGATACAGCAACTCCGGCCGGGCCGAACACAGAAGACAAAGCTCTCTGGAGCTATCTCGTGATATTGCTCAATATAGAGGCGCCACACACCCACTATGCTTCACAGATGAAGTAATGGATCATCAAATCCCTGAAGGGTTTAAACCCGTGAACATCGAATCCTACGATGGCACAACAGACCCCGCGGTTTGGATCGAAGATTATCTCCTTCATATCCATATGGCCCGCGGTGAGGATCTCCACGCCATCAAGTATCTCCCACTCAAGCTTAAAGGACCAGCTCGGCATTGGCTTAACAGCTTGCCAGCAGAGTCAATTGGGTGTTGGGAGGACCTGGAAGCCACATTCCTTGACAACTTCCAGGGCACATATGTGCGACCACCAGACGCCGATGACCTAAGCCACATAATTCAGCAGCCAGATGAATCGGCCAGACAGTTCTGGACACCGTTCTTAACAAAGAAAAATCAAATCATCGACTGTCCGGATGTAGAGGCCCTCGCAGCCTTCAAACATAACATCCGCGACGAGTGGCTGGCCCGACACCTAGGACAGGAAAAGCTGAAATCTATGGCAGCCCTCACATCACTCATGACCCGCTTCTATGCGGGAGAGGACAGCTGGCTAGCTCGCAGTAACAACCTCAGCAAAGGTTCTGGCAGTCCGGACAGCAAGGACCGCAATGGCAGGTCGCGTCGCAACAAAAACAAACGTCGCGTTAACGGCGACAACACTGAGGATACGGCAGTCAATGCCGGATTCAGAGGCTCTAAACCTGGTCAGCGGAAGAAGCCATTCAAAAGAACCACTCCGGGTCCGTCCAATTTGGACCGAATACTCGACCGCTCTTGCCAGATACATGGCACCCCCGAAAAGCCAGCTAACCACACCAACAGGGATTGTTGGGTGTTCAAGCAGGCAGGCAAGTTAATTGCCGAAAACAATGACAAGGGGCTGCATAGCGATGACGAGGAAGAGACCCGGCCGCCAAACAGTAGAGGACAGAAGGGTTTCCCCCCACAAGTACGGACGGTAAACATGATATACGCAACCCACATACCCAAGAGGGAGCGGAAGCGTGCACTTAGGGACGTATATGCGATGGAGCCAGTCACCCCAAAGTTCAATCCATGGTCCTCTTGCCCGATCACTTTCGACCGAAGGGACCATCCTACCAGTATCCGCCATGGTGGATTCGCCGCATTGGTTTTAGACCCAATCGTCGATGGATTTCACCTCACTAGAGTCCTGATGGACGGCGGTAGCAGCCTGAACCTGCTTTATCAGGATACAGTGCGCAAGATGGGCATAGACCCCTCAAGGATTAAACCTACAAAGACGACCTTCAAAGGCGTCATACCAGGTGTTGAGGCCGATTGTACAGGCTCAGTCACACTAGAAGTGGTCTTCGGATCCCCGGATAATTTCTGAAGCGAGGAGTTAATCTTCGACATAGTCCCGTTCCGCAGTGGCTATCACGCTCTGCTCGGACGAACCGCGTTTGCAAAGTTCAGTGTGGTGACGCATTATGCATACCTCAAGCTCAAGATGCTAGGCCCTCGTGGAGTCATCACGGTCAACAAAAACACCGAACGCTCCCTCCGAATGGAGGAACACACAGCAGCTCTCGCGGCAGAAGTACAGAGCAGCCTCTTAAGGCAATTCTCGAGTCCGGCCGTTAAACGACCGGACATGGCCAAACGCGCCCGGAGTAACACACATCAAGACCACCTGGCACGTTCCGAGCACGCGTAGCAATGCGGCCCCAACCCCAGCCCTTGCATGATTGCAAGACCAGCTCTTCGCGTACATCATTACACTCTGGAGATACCATGGACATAGTGGAAGGGGCACGACCACGACAGGCCCAGAGTGCGGCTCAACCACACCAGGGGCTCCCAAGTGTGTCGCTCTTTTTATTTTCCTTTATTTTCCTTTTTTTATTTATCCACAGGACTCCGTTCACCAGAGACCCTGTCCGGCGGTAAACCTGCTGAACTCACGATGCAACAGCCAGGGAAGGACAAAGGCTACGACGAACATTCAGGTGGTCTCCATTATGAGCATTAAATTTGTTAAATACACCAGTCCGCAGCCTACCCCTGGAGGGGGATATGTTTAAATATTCCAATCCCTTGCTTACCGCACTATTTGTATCGTTCTGCACTCATAGCAGAATTCCTTGAATAAACAATGCAGCGCTTTTTGCCTATAATTGCATTCCTTTTTTTACACATATATTCATTTATGACATATTGCATCCGTAAACTTTGGTACGGCCGAATACACCAGGGGCTTATGTTCCCCGCATTACGGTGTGAAAAGTCCGAACACTTTCACAAGTGCGGCACCCCGAACTTATAGCACTATATGCATCGGCTCCGAATCATGTCTTGGGTCAATAGTTGGGTTTGCCCGGCTCCCATGTTTTGGTACCTTATGTTCCGTTCCGTCGGCTAAGGTAGCACTGGGAGAACCACTGCGATTGCGCCCCGGTTGAGCTGGGCGAGCGCCTCAGTGGAGAAAGCTAAAACTGACCATCATGATAAGGCGAGAGCTGGTCGCTGTTCGAGAGGTCTTTTCGAGTCCCTAAAGACTTATGCCGCTTAGAGCGAGGAACCGGCTTCGTCCGGCCCAGGCGTGGATAGCGCCCCGAACTCGGTCTTCCGAACAGTAGGGGCTTCGCCGAAATTTAAAATTATAGAATTCTATGGCTAAGTGAGAGTGTTCAAGCATTATAAGTCCGGTTGCCTTGTTCGTTGTGTTGAGCACCTCCCTAGATGGACCCAAAAATGGGAACAAGAGCGCTCAAGTTTAGCCCGAACACCCCAGCACTCGTGGCATGGGGGCTGAAGCCGACGACTTGCCATCTCTCAGATTTGATAAACGGCTGCACAGAAGGTAATATTTTAAATCAATAAGCGTTGCTGAGCGCATATGAACAAAGTTTTCAGCGCACAGGATAACACATTGCGAGTCTACTCAAATATTACATTTTTGGGGCACTCATCCGCAATCTTGCGGGCACCCTTCAGGACACTCTTATAATACATTTCGGGCGTACGATACTCCTTGCCCGCCGGCGGCGCGTCTGTCAGAAGCCTCTCAGCATCCAGCCTGCCCCAGTGCACCTTTGCACGGGCAAGGGCCCGGCGGGCACCTTCAATGCAGGCGGAGTGCTTGATGACTTCCACCCAAGGGCACGCATCCACCAGCCACCGCACGAGGCCGAAGTAGCTCCCAGGCATGGCCTCCTCAGGCCACAGCCGGACTATGAGGCCCTTCATGGCCTGCTCGGCTACCTTGTGGAGCTCGACCATCTGCTTCAGCTGGTCACTAAGGGGCACCGGATGACCGGCCTCAGCATACTGAGACCAGAAGACCTTCTCCGTTGAGCTCCCCTCCTCGGCCCGGTAGAATGTGGCGGCATCAGACACGCTGCGAGGCAGATCTGCAAACGCCCTTGGAGAGCTCCAAATTCGGGTAAGTAACAGGTAATTCACATTCACATGCTTGCTTTGCATGAAAAATGCCTTACTCGCCGCTATTTTCTTCACCGCCTCAATCTCCTGGAGGGCCTTATGGGCCTCGGCCTTAGCGGCTTTGGCACTTTCAAGAGCCGAGGCAAGCTCGGACTCTCGAGTCTTCGAGTCGCGCTCCAAACTCTCATGCTTTTCCACGAGAGCCTGGAGCTCTTGCCGCACCTCCGCCACCCGCGCCTCTTGCTTCTTTCGCTCCACCCGCTCCGCGGCCGCATTACGTTCGGCCGTGGACATGGCCTCCTTCAGGGTCGCCACCTTGTTCGTGGCCCCTGCAGTGCCCACGTTATCCTTGTCATTTCTATTGCAACCAAAATCCTTTTCTGTAAGGTACAACTTTAATACGGTGTTACTCACCTTCTTTGTCCTCGAGCTGCTTCTTGGCAAGGCCGAGCTCGTTCTCGGTCCGCTCGAGGTCTTGCTTCAAAGCACCGACCTCCGCAGTCAGTGCGGCAGAGGTCAGCAGCGCAGCCTGCAAACCCATATTGACATAATTTTTAGAACTCCTGCGTATATCTTTTTTAGATCCTCAGTCCGGTTTTTCTTTCCGAACACCGAACCGAGCATCAGGGGCTACTGTCTATGCGGTATTACATTGCACATTTTAAAACTTCTTACCTCAAAGCCTGTTAGAAGGCTGCTGCAGGCTTCGGTCAGCCCGCTCTTGGCGAGCTGAACCTTCTGAATCACCACACTCATGATAGTGCGGTGTTCTTCCTTGATGGAAGCGCCATTGAGCGCCTCCAACAAGTTGTCCGGCGCCTCCGGCTGGACGGAGGCTGCCGGTGTCACGGTCTTGCCCTTCTTACGAAGGTGCCGCCTGCCGGACTCCGGAACCACTGCGGGTTCCGGCACGGAGTCCGGCGCAAAGTCCGGGAGGCTGCCTTGCGGCAGCTCCGGAGCCTCCTCCTGATGGGTCCCCTCCTGGGATCCCACCTCGGCGTCGTCAGCATCACGAGGGGTGGAGGCGGTCGGAATGGAATCCACATCCGACGGAGCCAAGGACCCGCTGGATGAAGCGGGAAGATCCTCCTCGGCCGGACTACAGGTAGTGTGCGGCATTAGAAGGACACTATGTGGCGAAAAAGAGAAATTACAAATCACTCAGGAATCCAGATACTTACGATCTTGCCAGGGGCTTGGCCCTTGAGGGCCACTCCTCGTCGCCGTCGTTGGCGTTGGCGGAGCTGTCCAGAGGAAGGGTCCTTCCCCTCTTGGACCCTTCGGCCTCCCCTGTTGGGGAAGCCTTCCTCTTCCTCTCTCCCCCCTCCTGGGGAGAGTCCTCTTTCTCCTCCTCGTCTTCGGGGGAGGAGTCCGCCTCGGAGCCATCGGACGATGAGTCCGATACCACCTGACGCCGGGAACTCCTTCGGGTTCCCGTGGCCTTCTTCTCCGGCACCACATAGAGTGCCGGGACTAGCAGTCCCGTTAAACGAGTATCCGCTGGGTCTTCAGGGAGGGGAGCCGGACAGTTAACCTGTCCGGACGTCCTCTGCCAGTCCTGTTAAAGGCATTGGGAGTTTTAGATCCCACAATAGAGTCAAACTATGAAAGAAATAAATGTCCCATAAAGGATAACATATCTTACCACACCGGCCGGGCGTTTCGTGCTGAATCCGCGATCTTCAGTTACGGATGCGGGGGCTTCTCCCTCCTTGAACAGCACCCTCCAGGCAGCTTCGTACGTTGTGTCGAAGAGCCCGCTGAGGGTCCGGTGCTGTGCCGGATCGAACTCCCACAGATTGAAGGCCCGTTGTTGGCAGGGGAGAATCCGGCGGACGAGCATGACCTGGACCACGTTGACAAGCTTAAGTTTCTTGTTCACCAAGGTCTAGAGACAGGACTGGAGTCTGGCCAGCTCCTCTGAACTTCCCCATAGCAAGCCCTTCTCTTTCCAGGAGGTGAGCTGCATGGGGGCGCCAGATCTAAATTCGGGGGCCGCTGCCCATTCAGGGTCACGCGGCTCGGTGATATAGAACCACCCCGATTGCCACCCTTTGATGGTTTCCACGAAGGCGCCCTCGAGCCAGAGGACGTTGGGCATTTTGCCCACCATGGCGCCTCCGCACTCCGCTTGGACTCCCTTCACTACCTTCGGCTTGACATTGAAGGTTTTTAGCCACAAGCCGAAGTGGGGCTGGATGCAGAGGAAGGCCTCACACACGACGATAAACGCCGAGATGTTGAGGATGAAGTTTGGCGCCAGATCGTGGAAGTCCAGGCCGTAGTAGTACATGAGCCCCCGGACGAAGGGATGAAGTGGGAAGCCCAGTCCGCGGAGGAAGTGGGGAAGGAATACGACCCTCTCATGGGGCCTGGGGGTGGGGATAAGCTCCCCCTTGTTGGGCAGCCGGTGCGCGATGTCGCTGGAGAGGTATCCGGTGCCGCGCAGCTTTTCGATGTGCCCCTGTGTGACGGAGGAGGCCATCCACTTGCCTCCCGCTCCGGACATGGCTGGAGAAGGTTGAGGCGAGATGTGCGAACTTGGGCGCTGGAGCTCGAGTGCGCGGAGATGGATAAGCAAAGGAGGAAGAAGGCGTAGGTAAAAAAGGTGGATCCTTATCCCCTTATATATGGGCGGACGAAGACTATGCATCCCCACCGGCCTGGTAAAACTCGCTTATCTCCCAAGCGCACCATCAATGGCGCGGTTGGGTTACCCACGTCCGTATTGATGAGAATCCCGGAATAAGGGGAACACGATCTCTGCTTCGACAAGACGTGCCAAGGAAACCGCTTCGCTAAACACGCTGAGGTGGTATAATAAGAAACAATTCAAGTAAAGGCTTGGTGGTGGTGTGACGTCATGCCACAAAATACGTCAGCAGATTGAACTTGTGTATATATTATTCTCTCTACGGTGGAATGTGGAATTTATTTTGCAGAGCCGGACACTATCCTGGTGTTCACAATCTTCTATGAATTATTTGGAGGAGGAACCCGCCTTGCAATGCCGAACAATATGCGCGCCGGACTCATCGTCATTGAAGCCTGGTTCAGGGGCTACTGAGGGAGTCCTGGACTAGGGGGTGTCTGGATAGCCGGACTATCATCATCGGCTGGACTCCAAGACTATGAAGATACAAGATTGAAGACTTCGTCCCGTGTCCGGATGGGACTTCCCTTGGCGTGGAAGGCAAGCTTGGCGATACGGATATGTAGATCTCCTACCATTGTAACCGACTCTATGTAACCCTAGCCCTCTCTGATGTCTATATAAACCGGAGGGTTTTAGTCCGTAGGACGAACAACGATTACAACAATCATACCATAGGCTAGCTTCTAGGGTTTAGCCTCCTTGATCTCGTGGTAGATCCACTCTTGTACTGCCCATATCATCAATATCAATCAAGAAGGAGTAGGGTTTTACCTCCATCGAGAGGGCCCGAACCTGGGTAAAAACATCGTGTCCCTTGTCTCCTGTTACCATCCGCCAAGACGCACAGTTCGGGACCCCCTACCCGAGATCCGCCGGTTTTGACACCGACACCATGCTTGATTAGCTATGAGTTATAATGGTTTACCTTGCGTGCCAACATGCTATTAGAATGATTATGATGTGGTATGATGGGATGGTATCCTCCTTTGAATGAATTGAGTGACTCGACTTGGCACATGTTCACGCATGTAGTTGAAACAAATCAACATAGCCTTCATGATATTTATGTTCATGGTTGATTATATCCTACTCATGCTTGTACACGGTGTGAATTAATTTTAATGCATGTTTATGACTGTTGTCGCTTTCTCTGTTGGTCGCTTCCTAGTCTTTTGCTAGCCTTCACCTGTACTAAGCGAGAATACTGCTTGTGCATCCAAACTCCTTAAACCCCAAAGTTGTTCCATATGAGTCCACCATACCTTCCTATATGCGGTATCTACCTGCCGTTCCAAGTAAATTTGTATGTGCCAAACTCCAAACCTTCAAATGAAATTCTATTTTGTATGCTCGAGCATCTCATGTTTCAACTAGGGCTTCCTATATCTTCCATGCTAGGTGGGTTATTCTCAAGAGGAGCGGACTCCGCTCCTCATTCACGAGAAAGGGCCGGTAACCGGGATGCCTAGTCCCATGATCCAAAAAGATCAAAACAAATCAAAATAATTAAACAAAACTCCCCCATGGCTGTTGTTAGTTGGAGGCACTCATTGTTTCGAGCAAGCCATGGATTGATGCTTATTGGTGGTTGGGGGAGTATAAACCTTTACCATTCTGTTTGGGAACTGCCTATAATGCATGTAGTATGGAAGATACAACCATCTCATAGTTGTTGCGTTGACAGCAAAAGTATGCCGCTCAAAATGTTATTCAATTTCTATTTTAAAATCGAGCTCTGACACCTCTACAAATCCCTGCTTCCCTCTGCGAAGGGCCTATCTATTTACTTTTATGTTGAGTCATCACCTTCTTATTAAAAAGCACCCGCTGGAGAGCACACTGTCATTTGCATTCATTATTATTAGTTTATATTAGGTATGACTTGACTGGATCTCTTTTACCATGAATTACAATGTTTAGTTAGTCCTTGATCTTTAAAGGTGCTTTGCATTTATGTTTTGTGGTCTCAGAAAGGGCTAGCGAGATACCATTTTGTTATATCATGTTATGATTGTTTTGAGAAAGTGTTGTCATCCGAGTTTTATTATTATGGCTTGCTAGCTGATTATGTTATTGATATGAGTAATTGTGAGACCTAAGTGTTATTGTGAGTATGGTTAGTTCATAATATTTGCTGAAACCTGAATGCTGGCTTTACATGTTTACAACAACAAGAGCAAACAGAGTTTGTAAAGTTTTTCTTTATCACTTTCAGTTTATCAACTGAATTGCTTGAGGACAAGCAAAGGTTTAAGCTTGGGGGAGTTGATACGTCTCCAACGTATCTACTTTTCCAAACACTTTTTCCCTTGTTTTGGACTCTAACTTGCATGATTTCAATGAAACTAACCCGGACTAACGGTGTTTTCAGCAGAACTGCCATGATGTTGTTTTATGTGTAGAAAACAAAAGTTCTTGGAATGTCCTGAAAATCCACGGAGGCACTTTTTGGAAAATATAAAAAATACTGGCAAAAGAATCAAGACCAGGGGGCCCACACCCTGTCCACGAGGGTGGGGGCGCGCCCACCCCCTGGGCACGCCCCCCTGTCTCGTGGGCCCCCTGAGGCTCGGCCGACCTCAACTCCAACTCCATATATTCCGTCTCACGGAGAAAAAAATCAGAGAGAAAGTTTCAACGCATTTTACAATACAGAGCCGCCGCCAAGCCCTAATCTCTCTCGGGAGGGCTGATCTGGAGTCCGTTCGGGGCTCTAGAGAGGGGGATTCGTCGCCATCGTCATCATCAACCATACTCCATCACCAATTTCATGATGCTCACCGCCATGCGTGAGTAATTCCATCGTAGGCATGCTGGACGGTGATGGGTTGGATGAGATTTACCATGTAATCAAGTTAGTTTTGTTAGGGTTTGCTCCCTAGTATCCACTATGTTCTGAGATTGATGTTGCTATTTCTTTGCTATACTTAATGCTTGTCACTAGGGCCCGAGTGCCATGATTTCAGATCTGAACCTATTATGTTTTCATGAATATATGTGTGTTCTTGATCCTATCTTGCAAGTCTATAGTCACCTATTATATGTTATGATCCGACAACCCCGAAGTGACAAGAATCGGGATACTTCTCGGTGATGACCATAGTTTGAGGAGTTCATGTATTCACTATGTGCTAACGCTTTGTTCCGGTTCTCTATTAAAAGGAGGCCTTAATATCCCTTAGTTTCCGCTAGGACCCCGCTGCCATGGGAGGGTAGGACAAAAGATGTCATGCAAGTTCTTTTCCATAAGCACGTATGACTATATACAGAATACATGCCTACATTACATTGATGAACTGGAGCTAGTTCTGTGTCACCCTATGTTATAGCTATTACATGAGGAATTGCATCCGACATAATTATCCATCCCTGATCCATTGCCTACGAGCTTTTCATATGTTGTGTTTCACTTATTTACTTTTCCGTTGCTATTGTTACAATCACTACAAAACCCAAAAATATTACTTTTGCTACCGTTACCTTTATTATCATATTACTTTGCTACTAAATACTTTGCTACAGATACTAAGTTATCTAGGTGTGGTTGAATTGACAACTCAACTGCTAATACTCAATAATATTCTTTGGCTCCCCCCGTGTCGAATCAATAAATTTGGGTTGAATACTTTACCCTCGAAAGCTGTTGTGATCCCCTACGCTTGTGGGTTATCAAGGTCCTACAATGACAAAAGATCTTCTAGTCGTGAGCGAAATTGCTACAATTGTGGAAGACCCGGACACCACTCCAATGAGTGTACGACTCCCTACAAAAGAAGAGAAGACTCACCTAAATGAAGAAGCAAAAGGGAAGAATCACCTCCAAGAGAGAGAAGGACTAGAGATGATCGTTATGAACGAAGAACCTCTAGAAGAAGCAAGGATTCGGAAAGGAAGGACAAGTCATCAAGGAGCTACACAAAACGAAGACATCAAACTCATGTTAGTAAATGGGTATCCGGCTCCGACTCCGACCACCTCTCCGAGAGAAGTTATCACACTCCGACTCCGAATATACTCATGATGAAGGTGTTGCCGGTCTAGCACTTGTGTCAACCAACTCCTATGACATATCTGATTCACTGAATGAAGGAATTGGGAGATGCTTCATGGCTAAAGGCCCCAAGGTAACACACCCCGAGTATGTTGATTTCAACAGTGATGAAGATGACTTGCTAGGTGATGATGATTTACTTGTTGACAACTCTAGTGATGAATACTATGATGAAACGTCAATTAGTCATGCTAATCAATATGAAACGAATGACAATGATAAGAAGGAGACTGAGCATCTAATTAAAAAACTAAACACTCTAAAGTTAGCTCATGAAACTACTTTAGAAGATCATCGAGAACTTTTAAAAACTCATGAGAAGTTACGTTTCGAAAAGCTCAACCTTGAGCAAGAGCATGGGTTCTTAAAGGCCATCAATGATGATCTTCGGAAGAAAAGTTCTTCTTACATTGCCAAGCGTTTACTCTTGTCTACTTACATGCCACAAGTAAAATCTATCAACAAGAACAAGAAAGATTCTTCCTCTAGTAGTAACAATAATCATGCTAAATCCAATATTGTTGATTCTAGTAGTCCTCTTGATTCCACTAATGATTCTCTTAGCCAAGTTACACTTGAGCAAGAAAATAGCTTATTGAAGGGAATTATAGAGAAATGTGTTTACAAAAGCCTTGCCGGAAGTAAGCAATTTGAGGAAATTGTACGCAAGCAAGGAAGGCACTGGAAGAATCAAGGTGTTGGTTTTGAACGAAAGTTCAATGCCAATGGAGTTGAGTGGGAAGAAGATCAATACCCCAAGATGAAGTTTGTCCCTCAACAAGAGAAGTATGACCCTACTTCCTTCAAGTGGACACAAGCTCAAGATGATCTTCCACCACAAGACCACAAGCTAAAAGGCAAGGACAAGCTTCAAGAAGAGATTTATGCATTTGAAGATGCTCCGAAGGCCTTGGTCAAGTGGGTTCCCAAGACTACATCTAGTTCTGCTTAATCAAGTACATCTAAAACTCCAAGGATTCCCATCAAGATGATGTGGATCCCGAAGAATAAGAACTAGAGAGTTCTTGAGGGTGACTCCACCAACATACTTCACTCATATTTATTTTGGCAAGGACAAGTGCAAACAACTTCCACATCTTGCACTAGTTCAAGGAGTCACAAACCCTCTTGTTGATAAGACAAGGGACAAGGTAACCCAATGCTTTCATAGACATCATCATGTGTGTGCTTCACTCTATGCCTATGGATATCCTTGTTTGTTCCTTGTGGGACTAACCCATGTAGGTATTGAAGTGCAACTCACTCCAATGGATTGCTTCAAATTATCTACATAAACATTGAGCATCCACATCTTCAACATCTACATGAAGTCATCATTGACAAAACCCAAGGTTAGTTGATCCCTCTTAGGGGGGATATCACATCTAGGGGGAGCTTTACTCTAAGAATTGAGCTAAAGCAACTCTAATGGTGTGAACACAACAATGATTTATGTAAAAGTGGTAACCCCACTTGTGCTAAACGATGAGTATGACCTATGATCAAATGTTCGCATTTGACTCCTAAGTCAATATACTCATATATAGATGACCTAGTCATTGCCAATTGCTTGATAGATGCTAGAGTGATTGTGCATGCTTTGCCACATATTTCATTTGCCATTTTATTGTGTGAGCATGTTGGATGCATACTTTTCTCATTCGAGGACATCCATTTGGTGCTTTGATTGATTGGAGTTTCTTCTTTTTGCCAAATGGATGGACAAGAATGCCTAAGAACTCCCTCTAGCTATCTTTGCTTTTCTCTTCTCAAAATCTATTCATGCTACATCACAAAGTTTGATCTAAGTCAAATTCAAACCCTTTGTGTGAGGAGCACTTGGAGTCCCGTTTTGTCATAAACTTAAAACTTCCAAAACCTCTCTGTGTATTTCGGTCTGACCGACTCCTCCATTTCGGTCACACTGAGTTCACTGGGTTGATCAAGTTTTCAATCTCGATGCAACCGATTAGAAAATTTCGGTCTCACCGAGTTGCAGTAACCGCTTGCGATTTTGTGTCTCGGTGCCACCGAGTTGTTCCACTGGGTCACACCGACTGAGTCAGGATATAAATACTGATGGGCCAGATTTTGGAAATCACTTCAAAACCTCCTCGCCCGCGCGTGTCCTGCTCTACCTCTCGGGTCTCCAGATCGACACCTCGTCGCCAGCGACTGATACGTCTCCAACGTATCTATAATTTTTGATTGTTCCATGCTATTATATTACCCGTTTTGGATGTTTATGGGCTTTACTTTACACTTTTATTTCATTTTTGGGACTAACCTACTAACCGGAGGCCCAGCGAGAATTGCTGTTTTTTTGCCTATTTTAGTGTTTCGAAGAAAAGGAATATCAAACGGAGTCCAAAAGGAATGAAACCTTCGGAAGCGATCTTTTTGGAACAAACGTGATCCAGGGGACTTGGAGTGTACGTCAAGCAACAGAGGAGGCAGCCACGTGGGTGCCCGGCGCGCCCCCTACAGGTGGGCACGCCCCCCACCCTCGTGGGCCCCTCGAGCGTCCACCGACCTACTTCTTCCTCCTATATATACCCACGTACCCTGGAACCATCGAGGAGCACCACGAAAAACTATTTCCACCACCGTAACCTTCTGTATCCGTGAGATCCCATCTTGGAGCCTTCGCCGGTGCTCCGCCGGAGGGGGAATCGACCACGGAGGACCTCTACATCATCTCCAAGGCCCTTCCGATGAGTTGTGAGTAGATTACCACAGACCTTCGGGTCCATAGTTATTAGCTAGATGGCTTATTCTCTCTCTTTGAATCTCAATACAAAGTTCTCCTTGATCTTCTTGGAGATCTATTCGATGTAACTCTTTTTGCGGTGCGTTTGTCAAGATCCGATGAATTGTGGGTTTATGATCAAGTTTATCTATGAGAAATATTTGAATCTCCTCTGAATTCTTTTATGTGTGATTAAGTTAACTTTGCAAGTCTCTTCGAATTATCAGTTTGGTTTGGCCGACTAGATTGATCTTTCTTGCAATGGGAGAAGTGCTTAGCTTTGGGTTCAATCTTGCGGTGTCCTTTCCCAGTGACAGCAGGGGCAGCAAGGCACATATTGTATTGTTGCCATCGAGGATAAAAAGATGGGGTTTATATCATATTGCATGAGTTTATCCCTCTACATCATGTCATGTTTCTTAATGCGTTACTCTGTTCTTTATGAACTTAATACTCTAGATGCATGCTGGATAGCGGTCGATGTGTGGAGTAATAGTAGTAGATGCAGGCTGGAGTCGGTCTACTTGTCACAGACGTGATGCCTATATACATGATCATGCCTAGATAATCTCATAATTATTCTCTTTTCTATCAATTGCTCGACAGTAATTTGTTCACCCACCGTAATACTTATGCTATCTTGAGAGAAGCCACTAGTGAAACCTATGGCCCCCGGGTCTATCCTTTATCATATAAGCTTTCCATCTAGATTTATTTGCATATTTACTTTTCCAATCTACTCCATATCATAAAAATACCAAAAAAATATTTATCTTATCATATTATCTCTATCAGATCTCACTTTCGCAAGTGGTCGTGAAGGGATTGACAACCCCTTTATTGCGTTGGTTGCGAGGTTCTTGTTTGTTTGTGTAGGTGCGTGGGACTTCTGAGGAGCCTCCTACTGGATTGATACCTTGGTTCTCAAAAAACTAAGGGGAAATACTTACACTACTTTGCTGCATCACCCTTTCCTCTTCAAGGAAAACCAACGCAATCTCAAGACATAGCAAGAAGGATTTCTGGCACCGTTGCGGCGAGGTCTTCGCTCAAGTCAAGACATACCAAGTACCCATCACAAACTCATCTCCCTCGCATTACATTATTTGCCATTTGCCTCTCGTTTTCCTCTCCCCCACTTCACCCTTGCCGTTTTATTCGCCCTCTCTTTACCGTTTGCCTTCCCGTTGCCATGGCCGAATCCAAGAGAATTAAGGGTCCTTTCTAGGGTTTTAGTACCTTGGGTAGTCCCTCTATCCTCTCTAAGCTCATAAATAATGATGCTACGGAAAGACCCACCGGGGTCACCAATGAGAGCTTGAATAATTTTGAAGATGACTCCAGAATTTTTTGTTATTTACTTTATGAGTATTTAAGAGATGCTTGGGATAGGTTATTGAGCATTCGGGCTAGCTATGTGCCACAATATCAAATTGAAGTTTACCTAAAAAGTTTCTATGTGGGCTTACCCGCTTATTTCAAGCAAGTTCTAGATTCTATTTTTAAAGAAGGTTTTCTTGAGGGGGATGCTATAGATACCTATGAAAAAACTAAAACTATATTTGGGCACCCTATGAATGATAAGGTTGAATCTACCACTCTCTTATGCTTTTATCAAAATGAAATTATCAAAGAGATGAAGGCTAGCTTAGATGAAAATTTCCGTGACGTGCTTAATCTTACTTCATACATTAATGGCAATGTGCTTTCCCAGAATATAATAATGAATGCCATAGAAAGGAAATTCTCTCTTTCCTTTCCGAATGCCAAAGATGGCACTACTTAGATCTATCCTCGCTTTTATGCCTAGCTTGGGGCGTTAAACAATAGCGCTAGTTGGGAGGCAACCCAATTTTATTTTTGTTTTTTGTTTTTTGCTTCTGTTTAGTAATAATTTTTTCATCTAGATTGTGTTTAGATTTGTTTTTATGTTTTAGTTAGTGTTTGTGCCAAGTAGAACCTATAGGATAACCTACGGTGATAGTTAATTTGATTCTGCTGAAAAACAGAAACTTTGCGCGCACGGAAATAATTTTAGTAATTCACAGAAACGTACTTTTGCGTTGATTCTTTTTGCTGTAGATCAATAGACACATTTCCCAAGACTTCTTATTTGGGTAGGATTTTTAGAGTTCCATAAGTATTCTAGAGTTACAGATTGCTACAGACTGTTCTGTTTTTCGTGTGTTGTTTGCTTATTTTGATGCATCTATGGTTAGTATGTAGGGGAATGAACCATAGAGAAGTTGGAATACAGTAGGTTTAAAACCAATATAAATAAATAATGAGTTCATTACAGTACCTTATGTGGTGGCTTTGCTTTCTTGCACTAACGGAGCTTATGAGATTTCCTGTTGAGTTTTGTGTTGTGAAGTTTTCAAGTTTTGCGTAAAGATTTGATGGATTATGGAATAAGGAGTGGCAAGAGCCTAAGCTTGGGGATGCCCATGGCACCCCAAGATATTCAAGGATAACCAAAAGACTAAGCTTGGGGATGCCCCGGAAGGCATCCCCTCTTCCGTCTTCGTCTATTGGTAACTTTACTTGGAGCTATATTTTTATTCGCCACATGATATGTGTTTTGCTTGGAGCGTCTTGTATGATATTATTCTTTGCTTTTTAGATTACCACAATCATCCTTGCTGTACACACCTTTTGGGATAAGCCCACTTGATTAGAATTTATTAGAATACTCTATGTGCTTCACTTATATCTTTTGAGCTAGATAATTTTTGCTCTAGTGCTTCACTTATATCTTTTACAGCACGGCGGTGGCTTAATTTTGAAGAAGTTGTTGATCTCTGATGCTTCACTTATATTATTTTGAGAGTCTCTTAGAACAACATGGTATTTGCTATGGTTATAAAATTGGTCCTAGAATGATGGGCATCCAAGTTGTGGCACCCCGACTCAGAGAAACCGGAACGCCCCGTATTCCAGCCCAGAGATCGAGGAGAAGTCTTCTGGAATACGACACTGCTTAGCATAGAACAAACCAGCTTTCTATTATTACACGAAAATGAATACAAGGTCTCCGATATTACAATGAATAACATCGGTACGGCGACACTACGCCATCCTCTGTTGCTCTATGCAAGCAGCAGAACAACTCGAAGCAGCGGAAATAACTCTAGCAGCAGAACAACGACGTCGGTGGTGAACTCCACTTTGCAGGGACTCTGGCTGGAACGCTTATCCTAGCTCGCACAAACGGAAACCACGACAAGCAAGCAATCAAATCCGGCATGACCTGCAAACTGGCATGACACGCTAGGTCAGTACATTGAATGTACTTGCAAGCTCATAATAACCAGAAGCATTCAAGACAGACAACAACATGGCAATTACAGGTTAAACAAGAATTATCATGAGATCATGATAACAACATGGCATGACCAACATAAACATGATACAACTAACAGAACATGAACATATTAATCCGACAATACTAGCATGCACATGATAACACCATATGCCCCACTTATTCTGCTCGGTTACCTCATAACCAACACATGCATCACTTACCAACCTTGGACATCACACGATCATCTCAGGATCAAATCAAGCTTGGCATGAACAATACCGTAGAGATCATTAAATAACCACAAGGAGCTTGATCTTTACCCACGACTCTCATACAACATCACGAATAAACAACAAGTCGGTATCCTCGATACCATTGTGATCCTTACGGCGATCACCACCCGACCAACACTTGGCCCGTGATCCTTACGGCGATCACCACCCGACCAACACTTGGCCCGTGATCCTTACGGCGATCACCACCCGACCAACACTTGGCCCGTGATCCTTACGGCGATCACAACCAACTTATCTCATTGTCATTAAGCACATTATTCATATTACTGTTGACTCATGGTGTGACCTACTTTCGACCTGGGCCCTTATCCACGAGCGCGGCTATCGATAGATTTAATATACACTCTGCAGAGGTTAGTACACTGTACCCACACTACAGAACCCATGGCCTCACAATCCCATTCGGTTGGACCAACGGTGTTCCAACAAAACCGATCTACTGCCATGACACTCTCCCGGCCACTTCGACTCACTCCTCACTGAGCTAAGTCATGGGTGGCCCCGTGCCTACCTCCAGACACAATGACCACCGTCGTGGCCAAAACATAAACGATCCCACACGGGGATCCGCCGGCTATAACAACTACGGGCACACAAGGCTTATGTCCACCTACCTGATTAGGGTAGCGCGCGCCCATAACCTTCCCTCGTTGGAGGCATCGGCGAGAGGCACACCAATAGACCCAGTTAGGACCGTCCCATACCGGTAAGCGTGGTTGCACTGGTCAGCATCGATCCAGCGGCACCATGACTCAGCCAACAGTTGTTCAAGTTCAATTTAATCCAGTTAACTTGAATGCAAATATGTTGAGTCATGATAGAATGCATGAACATGATATCAACATCACCATGAGAGTATCACATAACTTTCCACCATATCAACAATAAATCATATCCACTAAGCATCGCATACTGACTAGCATGACCATCTCCAACATCAACATGTACTACTAACCAGCATAATCATATGAAAGGTAATACTAGCAGGTATAAGATGATCACAGAGTATAAGACAACATAACACAAAAGTGAACATGCAAATCTGAAAATCACCGGAACAACGATAACCATCTTTTCAACAAGCAAACATTTAATAAAGATTGAAGTTGAAAACCATGGCTACTGCATGACTATCATGCAAGTGGGTATTGTGGCTTGCCTGGGGATGAAGAAGGCACCGGGGAGAAGTGCGGTGAAGCCGCAGAACGAAACGCCGGAAAACGTTCTCTCTCGGAGGGGGATGAATAAGGGCAAGAGCATAAAGGTCATTTTCATAGTGTCAAACCACAGTGAAAACATGACTAACAGAACGTGCTCGATGAAACAAAGAAGTGAGCATTGGTTTCACCTCATTTGGAGTTACGGATAAAATGATACGGATGATTTTCTGCCAGGGACCTATCTGTAAAAATTTATTTTACAGTCTGGGCCAAAACAGAAAAATGGAAAGCGTATTCTGGGGAATACACTTTCACTTAAATGATGTGGCAGTGGCGGGGCCGGGGCTGGTCAATGCCTGAGGGACTGATAGGTGGGCCCCACCTTATCCTTCTCTCTCCTCCTGGCCTCCGTCTTCTTCCTCCCGTGCCTGGCCACGACAGAGAACAGAGGAGAAGGGCAGGGCACTGCTAGCGCTGGGCACGGCGGCTTCGGCCATCTCCGGCCAAGGAGAGGGCATCGACGGACTCGGGCGGCTGCACCGCGCCCATCCAGAGGGAGATCTGGCGCCGGGGAGTGGTGGAGCGGAGGGGAGGCCGCGGCGACGGGGACTACAAAGGCGGTGGCTGGTCGATGGGCACAGCTCTGGAGGGGCTCCAGCGACGGGGGAAAGGGCAGGGGAGACTCGTCGGAGTGTGGGGAAGGCGATGGTGGTGGCTAGAGGTGGAGGGGGGCTCGACTTTGGCCGAATTTGAGCGGAGCACCGAGGCAAGGCTTAGGCCATGGGAGGGCAACGGGAGCTCCTCGAGCTTAATGAAGAGGCTAGGCGAGGTCCAGAGAGAGAGGCAAGGCCGCTGGAGTGCTCGGAGAGGCTCGGGGAGGGCTATATATAGGCGGGGCGAGGGAGGCTGAGCTGGCACCGCCGGCGACGCGTTTCCGGCGCCGCGGACGCGTGTGCTCACGCATGGGCTCGGGGAAGGCGACGGCAACGGACATGGAGGAGCTCACAGGGAGGGGGAGGCCAAAGGAGGGGTAGAGGAAGAGGCCGAGCGCCATAAAAGCTCAGTCGGCCACAGATCTCTCATGGGCGCACGGTAACGAGCGTTGACGGAGGGGCTGACGGAGGGGGAGAGGGCTCCAGGAGGACGGCGACGATGTGGGGAACACGTTGGACAGGCCCGTGCTCGCTGGGATGCCGAGCAGGGGAGGGGCCCGAGCAAGAAGACATCCAGCTCGCGTCCATGGCATGCCAGAGAGGTGGTCACCGCGCGCACTGGCGCAAACAGGGCCACAATCGATGCCAAAAAATGTCTGGGGTTTAGTCCTTCCTAGGTAGGTTTGATCTGTGGTTGTAACTTGGTGAAAACAGCTAGGGTTAAATAGTTAGTAAGCTCTGAAGTTTACTGCAGTAAACATTACCAGCTCAATGTGGTCAACAGGGAATTATTGGAAGCCAAATAAGATGTCTGGGATGTTTAGCTATGGAGGGACTATGATCCTGGAGGTTTTGAGGGGAAATGGACCAAGGTAAATCATAGTTGCTTTGCAACTGCCAAAATGGTCCAGAAATGAAGATCATCAATATGCTCTCACATGGAGTGTCCACTTGAGCTCAAATTGGTAAAGGCTTAGTCATTTGGTCAGATGAAGATGCTCACCAAGTATCATACCATTTGGCAAAGCCAAAATGGTACTTGCTTCACAAACATCTTCTCTGGACAGAAACTTGAAATAATTATGGTGACCAAATGGATCAATGAAATGATGCCAAAATGGGTGGAGAGATTTTTTATGGGTAGAAGAATGATGTGTGGTAATTTATCAGGATTTTTGAAGCAATATAAAATATACTTGCTTCACAACCTAAAAATATTGCCAGAAACAAAGATTTGCTCCTATGCTCACATAGATGATTGGATGGGGCTGAAAATGGGTTTAAGGGGTTAATATAAGCACATTAAGGAGTGTGCAAAAGTTCAACTCATTTGGTACTCCTAGCTAGTACTTCCTTCACAAAGCCTTCTGTTTGACAGAAACTTTGAAAATTCACTGAGGAAGATTGGCTAGGCAAATAAATTTGAAATTGTGCATGAGGCAATTATTTGGACATATAAACATGCCCAAAAAGATTGGGAGTCAATAGGAGAAATATAAATGACACTTCCTTCACAAAGTGCCATTCAGGGCAGAATAGGAAAAGGAATATTGGGGAATTATTTTTGAACATGGTAATGAAAAGTTTTGCCATATTTGGTCAAGATATGACCCAAACAATTTATGAGAATTATTTGGGAATTTTAGGAGTGAGGAAAGTATAGGTTGCTTCACAACCTAGGGCAATTTGAGTTATTCCTTTAATAGAAAAGGAATATTCCCAATAAAAAGAATATTGGGATTTGGGCTAGGATGGAAATGACAGGGTCTAGGGAAAGATTTGGGAATGACAAGCCACTCTTGAAACAAAGAAGAGGTCATCTTCTTCAGTTTCCAGACCACAAAGCCACGGAAAAAGAAAAACTCGGGCAAAAACCTCGGAAAAACAAAAGAAAAAGAAAGGGCCAAAAAATCAGGCTGTCACACAAGTTGGGTATAATAAAAACTATCAAAGAAAGTGAATTGGATGCTATGATCAATTTGATGCTTGACAATTGTTTTGAGATATAAAGGTGGTAATATTAGAGTCATGCTAGTTGGGTGATTATGAATTTAAAGAATACTTGTGTTGAAGTTTGTGATTCTCGTAGCATGCACGTATGGTGAACCGCTTTGTGATGAAGTTGGAGCACAATTTTATTTATTGATTGTCTTCCTTATGAGTGGCAGTTGGGGACGAGCGATGGTCTTTTCCTACCAATCTATCCCCCTAGGAGCATGCGCATAGTACTTTGTTTTCAATGGCTTGTAGATTTTTGCAATAAGTATATGAGTTCTTTATGACTAATGTTGAGTCCATGGATTATACACACGCTCACCCTTCCACCATTGCTAGCGTCTCTTGTGCCGGGAAACTTTCGCCAGTACCATACACCCACCATATACCTTCCTCAAAACAGCCACCATACCTACCTATTATGGCATTTCCATAGCCATTCTGAGATATATTGCCATGCAACTTTTCACCGTTCCGTTTATTATGATATTCATCATCATTGTCATATTGCTCTTTGCATGATCATGTAGTTGACATCGTATTTGTGGCAAGGCCACCTTCATAATTTTCATACATGTCACTCTTGATTCATTACATATCCCGGTACACCGCCGGAGGCATTCATATAGAGTCATATCTTGTTCTAAGTATCAAGTTGTAATCTTGAGTTATAAGTAAATAAAAGTGTGATGATCTTCATTATTAGAGCATTGTCCTAGTGAGGAAAGGATGATGGAGACTATGATTCCCCCACAAGTCGGGATGAGACTTCGGACTTTATAAAAAAAGAGGCCAAAAAAAGAGAAAGGCCAAATAAAAAATGAGAGAAAAAGAGAGAAGGGACAATGCTACTGTCCTTTTTACCACACTTGTGCTTCAAAGTAGCACCATGATCTTCATGATAGAGAGTCTCCTATATTGTCACTTTCATATACTAGTGGGAATTTTTCATTATAGAACTTGGCTTGTATATTCCAATGATGGGCTTCCTCAAAATGCCCTAGGTCTTCATGAGCAAGCGAGTTGGATGCACACCCACTTTGTTTCTTTTGTTGAGCTTTCATACATTTATAGCTCTAGTGCATCTGTTGCATGGCAATCCCTACTCACTCACATTGATATCTATTAATGGGCATCTCCATAGCCCGTTGATACGCCTAGTTGATGTGAGACTATCTTCTCCTTTTTTGTCTTCTCCACAACCACCATTCTATTCCACATATAGTTCTATGTCCATAGCTCACGCTCATCTATTGCATGGAAGTTGAAAAAGTTTGAGATTACTAAAGTATGAAAAAATTGCTTGGCTTGTCATCGGGGTTGTGCATGATTAAATACTTTGTGTGATGAAGATAGAGCAACAGCCGGACTATATGATTTTGTAGGGATAACTTTCTTTAGCCATGTTATTTTGAGAAGACATGATTACTTGATTAGTATGCATGAAGTATTACTATTTCTTATGTCAATATGAACTTTTATTTTAAATCATTTGGATCTGAACATTCATGCGACAATAAAGAAAATTACATTGAGAATTATGCTAGGTAGCATTCCACATCAAAAAATTCTGTTTTTATCATTTACCTACTCGAGGACGAGCAGGAATTAAGCTTGGGGATGCTTGATACCTCTCCAATGTATCTATAATTTTTGATTGTTCCATGCTATTATATTACCCGTTCTGGATGTTTATGGGCTTTACTTTACACTTTTATATCATTTTTGGGACTAACCTACTAACCGGAGGCCCAGCCCGAATTGCTATTTTTTTTGCCTATTTTAGTGTTTCGAAGAAAAGGAATATAAAACGGAGTCCAAACGGAATGAAACCTTCGGAAGCGATCTTTTTGGAACAAACATGATCCAGGGGACTTGGGGTGGACGTCAAGCAACAGTGGAGGCGGCCACGAGGGTGCCCGGCGCGCCCCCTACAGGTGGGCGCGCCCCCCACCCTCGTGGGCCCCTGCGTCCATCGACCTACTTCTTCCTCCTATATATACCCACGTACCCTGAAACCATCGAGGAGCACCACGAAAAACTATTTCCACCGCTGTAACCTTCTGTATCCGTGAGGTCCCATCTTGGAGCCTTTGCCGGCGCTCCGCCGGGGGGGGGGGGGATCGACCACGGAGGGCCTCTACATCATCTCCAAGGCCCTTCCGATGAGTTGTGAGTAGTTTACCACAGACCTTCGGGTGCATAGTTATTAGCTAGATGACTTCTTCTCTCTCTGTGAATCTCAATACAAAGTTCTCCTTGATCTTCTTGGAGATCTATTCGATGTAACTCTTTTTGAGGTGTGTTTGTCGAGATCCGATGAATTGTGGGTTTATGATCAAGTTTATCTATGAGAAATATTTGAATCTCCTCTGAATTCTTTTATGTGTGATTAAGTTATCTTTGCAAGTCTCTTCGAAGTATCAGTTTGGTTTGGCCTACTAGATTGATCTTTCTTGCAATGGGAGAAGTGCTTAGCTTTGGGTTCAATCTT
The DNA here is from genome assembly GCF_002162155.2 of Triticum dicoccoides. NCBI lineage: Eukaryota > Viridiplantae > Streptophyta > Magnoliopsida > Poales > Poaceae > Triticum > Triticum dicoccoides. The sequence continues at coordinate 120,601,306 of NC_041389.1, forward strand.
GCGGTGTCCTTTCCCAGTGACAACAGGGGCAGCAAGGCACGTATTGTAGTGTTGCCATCGAGGATAAAAAGATAGGGTTTATATCATATTGCATGAGTTTATCCCTCTACATCATGTCATCTTTCTTAATGCGTTACTATGTTCTTTATGAACTTAATACTTTAGATGCATGCTGGATAGTGGTCGATGTGTGGAGTAATAGTAGTAGATGCAGGCAGGAGTCAGTCTACTTGTCACGGACGTGATCCCTATATACATGATCATGCCTAGATAATCTCATAATTATTCGCTTTTCTATCAATTGCTCGACAGTAATTTGTTCACCCACCGTAATACTTATGCTATCTTGAGAGAAGCCACTAGTGAAACCTATGGCCCCCGGGTCTATCTTTTATCATATAAGCTTTCCATCTACTTTTATTTGCATCTTTACTTTTCTAATCTATATCATAAAAATACCAAAAATATATTTATCTTATCATATTATCTCTATCAGATCTCACTTTCACAAGTGGCGATTGACAACCCCTTTATTGCGTTGGTTGCGAGGTTCTTGTTTGTTTGTGTAGGTGCGTGGGACTTCTGAGGAGGCTCCTACTGGATTGATACCTTGGTTCTCAAAAAACTGAGGGAAATACTTACGCTACTTTGCTGCATCACCCTTTCCTCTTCAAGGAAAACCAACGCAAGCTCAAGATGTAGCAGCGACCTCCCGCCACTGGTCTCCGCCGCCGTCAACGGATTTCTCCACCGCCGTTGCCGCCGTAGCTAACTCACTGTCGAACTAGCGTATGAGTTCGACCCCTTGTGCACTCTCTTTACTTCCGATTCTAAGCACAAGGTCAATGTCATGTTCTTTACCACGTATGTGATCGATCTATCCACAGAGAATCCTCATCAGAATAGATTTGAATTGGAAATTTAGGGTTAGGTTTCCGACGGACTCATCTCGGACCGACCGAGTTGTAGGAATCGGTTCCACCAATTTGGCTTAGGCCAAAGCACAAGTGATTTTCGGTCTGACCGAAAGTTCAAATCGGTGTGACTGATACCAGGACTTTGTGAAACCTTAGCAAACTCAGAGTCACCGAGCTGTGTCTCGGTCTGACCGATTCCACATGTTTAGACTCCAAAGTTGCTTTGGTGTCACCGAGTTTTACAAATCGGTAGCTCCGAAATGCTGCCTGTGGAAAATTAAAACTAAGTTTTTGACTCATTCTTTTTGCAAAAACTCTGCACTTTGTGATGCTCAACTTTTCTACCTCATCTACATCTATTCACAGGGTCTGCTGTCAGTTTGCTTTGCCACAATGTCTGACCAGAGTGATAGCGAGAACAAATCAGAAGAGCAGGTGAATATGAGTGAGGGCACTAGTCCCTCTAGCAGCTCTGATGGTGGCAGTAGGAGCACTCCAAGCAATTTGCCCAAGGCAGCTACAAGGACAAGGAAGAAGAGAACCTCAGATTCAGAGGATGAGGACTATGTGACTGCTGAGGGTAAAGTAAGCTCCAAGAAGAAAGTGCTGAAAAAGGAATATGGAACTGTTGCTGCAAAAAACCCTGGTATGCACAAGAAGGCACCTGCCAGGAGAGTTCCCATGTCAAAGTCCAGAACTTCCACTCAGGAAACTATGGTCTTCTCACTTGAGCCAAGAGCAGGTGAAGAAGGGAAGAAGTGGGTCAAAAAATAAATAAATAGCTAGAGTGATTGGAAATCCATCTATGAGGAAGGATTCTACAAGTGAAGAGAAAGAGAAAGAAGAGGTTGCTGCTCAAGCACCTCCTGCTAAGGCATAGAAGCTGATGGGGGATGCCATCGAGTCTGGGGTAGCTCCTTCAAAGCCCAAGACAGCCCCCAAAGCTCCAGCTCAAGATCCCAAGAGAAGCACCAGAAACCTACCTGCAACAGAGAAGAACAAGGCCCCAGTGCCTGAAGCTGCAGAAGAAGCTGAAGCCCAAGTGCTTAGGAAGCTCAAGCCCAAGATTCCAAAGCATAATGACAGTCACCAGTTGCAGAAAATATGAAGGAAAGAAAGGATGCTGGTCTCAGGAAATGGAGACAAGTAGATCCATATGCTGTAAGGAGGAGAATTTCTGTGGACTACAGGTTCCACACCAAAGAGCAACATGATTTTTATGAGACAGTGTTGCTGGACAAGAAGCCCATAGTTAGTGATATGAGATGGGTGGACTAGAAATTCATTGATGCTAATGCCGATCATTTCCCAGGTGTGCATGAAAGCTTCAAAGAAAATTGTGTTGATGACTTTGTTGGTAAGAAGCTCACCAAATGGAATGATGAGCTCATTATGCAATTCTACTCAATAGCTCACTTCTATCCAGATGGCAAGATTGTGTGGATGACAGAAGGTCAGAGGCCCCAATCAACAGTTGATGAGTGGGCTAGGTTCATAAATGCCCCTGAAGAAGAAGAAAATGACATAGATGTGTATGCTGAGAAGAAGAAGGATCACAAACCATGGCCAATATGTATAAGGAGATACCAGATAAGGCCTTGGAAACACAAAAGTTTGGCTTAGTCTACTATTTGTTGTCTGGTTTGGCCACAATAAACACTATCTTGAGGCACACTTTGTTGCCCAAATCTGGAGATCACAGGATGATCAGAGGCCATTCCATCAACTTGCTGCAGTTGTTTGATGTTGTGCCACAGAAATTCAAAGTCATGAGCTTGATTGTAGAGACAATCAAAAGGACAACAGCTGACCAGAAGATATCTTGTGGATATGCTCCACACATCCAAGAGCTAATCAATTACAAGATGAAGCAAGGAGTGTATCTTTTGGACAAAGAACATCTTCCTTTGCTGCCTGAATTTGAGGACAACATAGTTTTTGTGGATGCTGAAGATCCATCTTCAGTTGTAGCTCATGAGAAGAAAGGGAAAAGCCAGGGTAGAAAAGGCAGCAAAGATGCCAAGTGCAGCAGAGGCTTTAGAAGTCTTTCTCAAGTCAAAGCAAGACCAGCTTGGATTTCTAATTCAAGCAACCCTGAGGATTGAGAAAGGACTAGCTACCCTGACTCAGAACCAGGAGAGCTTAGAGAGGATAATAGAGACAAAATTCTATGACCTGGACTTGAAAGTGACTGAGATACAGACAGCTATTGAGGAACTCCAGGAAGAAGCACAGGAGAGGAAGGGCAAAGCTACTACACATGTGTTTCATAGAGTGCCTAGGGCACAGAGGTCTGTAGCTGTGCTAGTGACAGACACTAGAGCTACAACTTCTACACCTGCAACCACTGCTCCCACAGCTCCTGTTGCCCCTCCAATGGCAACCCCTCCAGCTCCAACTTCATCTACAGATGCATTCATCCTTGGAGTCATCTCAACACCTCCTTCCGAAGATCTAGCCTAGAGAGACACATAACATTATGCATTTTCGAGCTTTTTGGTAACTTGTTGCCAAAGGGGGATAAAGTATATAGATCGTAGGCTTTAGAGAGAGAGAGAGAGAGAGAGAGAGAGAGAGAGAGAGATTTGTCCTCTTTTTGCTACTTATTCGATTTGCTTGCTTTGTTTGCTTGTGAGATACATTATGTCTGTGTGTGTGAGATACTTTGTATGATCATGTGCTTGATCATATCACACTTTATGCTTATGCTTGAATGATGACATTATCCATCTCTTATATGATCATTCACTTTGCCTTGGTGATGAGTGCTTGTTCTTATCTATTATCATTTTGAGCGCTCCACCAAGATGTATGTGACATGGAAGAGTAATCCATGATCCTAACAGATTGTGCTTTTGCAGTCCAAAGCAACTTTTAAACAATGCACAAATTTAGGGGGAGCTCTTGCTTATCACATACTTCTCAAAGCGACAATGCACTTCATTCTTATTATCATTTGTCGAAGCTTTGATCTATATGTTGTCATCAATTACCCAAAAGGGGGAGACTGAAAGTGCAACTAATCCCTGGGTGGTTTTGGTAATTCTTAACAACATATAGTTCATTGAACTAATGCTATTTCAAGATAATCATTTCAGAAAGTTCAATGATTGGCATGGCATGGACTAGAGATGTGGACCCCTCAAAATGCAAAGACATATATTGGCAACAAGCTCAAGACTCTACATTTTCATTTTGGTGATCCAAGATCACATTGAGTCCACAGGAAAGCCAATACTATTAAAAGGGGATGAGGTGTTGCTCAATGGGTTACTTGCTCAAAATGCTTTGTGATATGCTCCAAAACCCTCAACCACTTTCTCATTTCCACATATGTCCTAAACCTAGAAGTCAAATTCGGCCCCACCGATTTGATCTATCCGGTGCCACCGAGTTTCATTTGACATAGCCACTGCCACAAGCACTAGTTACTTCGGTCTCACCGATAGGGATCTCGGTCTCACCGAGATGGGATTGTAAACTCTCTGTTCCCTTTTTGTAACATTTCGGTCTCACCGAAATGAGCAAATCGGTCCCACCAAGTCTGCATTGCAAACTTCCTGTTTCCTTTTCGTAACACTTCGGTCCCACCAAAGTGAGCGAATCGGTCCCACCGAGTTCGCCTGACCAACCCTATGTGTACCTATTGCTGAAATCGGTCCAACCAAGTTTATGCGATCGGCCACACCGAGATTACGTTATGCCCTAACCCTAGCATATCGGTCCCACCGAGATGACTATATCGGTCCCACCAAAAATCCTAGCGTTCACATTTTTACCTAGATCGGTCTGACCGAGTTTATTGATTCGGTCCCACCGAGTTTGGGAATCTGTGTGTAACGGTTAGATTTTGTGTGGAGGCTATATATACGCCTCCACCCACACTTCATTCGTGGAGAGAGCCATCAGAACAAACCTACACTTCCACTACTCATTTTTGGAGAGAGAACCACCTACTCATGTGTTGAGGCCAAGATATTCCAATCCTACCATATGAATCTTGATCTCTAGCCTTCCCCAAGTTGCTTTCCACTCAAATCATCTTTCCACCATAGCCAAATCTGTGAGAGAGAGAGTTGAGTGTTGGGTAGACTATCATTTGAAGCACAAGAGCAAGGAGTTCATCAACAACACACCATCTATTACCTTTTGGAGAGTGGTGTCTCCTAGATTGGTTAGGTGTCACTTGGGAGCCTCCGTCGAGATTGTGAAGTTGAACCAAGGAGTTTGTAAGGGCAAGGAGATCGCCTACTTCATGAAGATCTACCCTAGTGAGGCAAGTCCTTCGTGGGCGATGGCCATGATGGGATAGACAAGGTTGCTTCTTCATGGACCCTTCGTGTGTGGAGCCCTCCATGGAGTCGCGCAGCCATTACCCTCCGTGGGTTGAAGTCTCCATCAACGTGGATGTACGATAGCACCACCTATCGGAACCATGCCAAAAATCTCCGTGTCAACATTGCGTTTGCTCCCTCCAAACTCCCCCCATTTACTTTCTTGCAAGTTGCATGCTTTACTTTCCGCTGCCGATATACTCTTTGCATGCTTGCTTGAATTGTATTGAGATTGCTTGACTTGTGCTAAGTTGCTAAAATCTGCCAAGAACTAAAATTGGGAAAAGTTAAGTTTTTATTTGGCCAATTAGTCCAATCACCCCCCTCTAGACATACTTTCGATCCTACAACCGTACTATTAAGTAGGGTCCCAGTGAACAAAGTTAGATTACTGAAGTGATGCTCAACCAAAATCCTATGTCTTCGAGCGAAGACAATGAGAGCAAATCTTATCCAGAGTTGGATGAGTCAGCTTTGCTTGTAGCCCAAGCCAAGTTGCCGGTTCCTGAGTGACCCAGGGTCATTTCAGACATATCAGGTCGGGCTGCCTCCTGGCTATAAATAGCCCACCCCCTACACCATAATTTGGTGGCTCCTCATAGTTAGTTGATACGTCTCCAACGTATCTATAATTTGAAGTATTCATGCTAATATATTATCATTCTTGGATGTTTTACAATCATTTTATAACAACTTTATATCATTTTTTGGACTAACCTATTGACCCAGTGCCCAGTGCCAGTTGCTAGTTTTTGCTTGTTTTTTACATCGCTGGAAATCAATATCAAACGGAGTCCAAACACTGCATAACTTTTTGGAGATTTTTTCTGGACCAGAAGGAACCCAATGGGCTTGAGCTGCACCTGGGGGTGCCCTTAGGGGGGCACAACCCACCAGGGCATGCCAGGGCCCCTTGGCGCACCCAGGTGGGTTGTGCCCACCTCGGTGGCCTCCCGCACCCCCTCTTTGCACTATAAATTCCCAAATATTCCGAAACCCTTCGGGGTAAACCTAGATCAGAAGTTTTGCCGCTGCAAGGCCTCTGTATCCACGAGATCCAATCTAGACCCTGTTCCGGCACCCTGCCGGAGGGGGGAATCATCTCAAGTGGCCATCTTGATCATACCAGCGACCACCACAACGAGGAGGGAGTAGTCCACCCTCGGGGCTGAGGGTTTGTACCAGTAGCTATGTGTTTGATCTCTCTCTCTCTCTCTCTCGTGATCTATATCATGGGCTTTGTTAATATAGTCGGATCATATGATGTTTCTCCCCTCTATACTCTTGTTATGATGAATTGAATCTTTACCCTTCAAAGTTTTGTCTTGTCAGATTCAATATTTAGAGATGAGAACACATGCTATATGTCTTGCAATATGAATACTTGAGGTGGCAATGAGGTATCTTATTGATTCACTTGATATGTGTTATGGCATTCAACTCGCGGATTCCCGCGGTGATATTGGGGTAATCTATGCATAGGGGTTGATGCACGTTTTTCTCCGACGGAAACCTTGGGGTCTCTTTATAGTTCTTTGTGTGGATTGTGTATTATGAATATGAATTTGCTTTGGTGTTATTCTAGCACGAACGCTAGGATAGATCGAACGGAAAAATAGCTTTGTGTTATTTTAGTATGAACTCTTGAATAGATCGAACAGAAAGAATAGCTTTGAGGTGGTTTCGTGACCTACAAACAATTCCTATCTTTTGTTCTCTGCTAAAAGGAACTCAGGAGTAATTCTTTATTGCAGTTTGAGGAATAATCATATGATCCAACTATGTTAGCATTGTTGAGAGGTTGCACTAGCGAAAGTACGGACCCTAGGCCTTATTTTAAGCATTGCAACACCGTTTTTGTGCCCGTTTACTATTTGCTACCTTGCTGTTTTTATTTATTCAGATTATAAAAATATATTTCTACCATCAATATTACACTTTTATCACTATCTCTTCGCCGAACTAGTGCACCTATACAATTTGCCATTGTATTGGGTGTGTTGGGGACACAAGAGATTTCTAGTATTTGGTTGCAGGGTCGTTTGAGAGAGACCATCTTCATCCTACACCTATCACGGATTGATAAACCTTAGGTCATCCACTTCAGGGAAAATTGCTACTGTGCTACAAAACTCTACGCTTGGAGGCCCAACACGTGTCTACAAGAATAAAGTTGCGTATTAGACATCAAGCTCTTTTCGGGCGTGGTTGCCGGGGAGGTGAGTGCATGAAGGTATATCTTTAGATATTGCAATTGAATCTTTTAGTTTCTCGTTTTATCACTAGTTTGGTTTATAGAATAAAACTACATAAAAATGGAATTTAGGTTGCATCATATTATTGATCATCTTTATAATATCTTTCTTGAAAATGATGGTTCGAAAAATTATGCTCAATTGATAGAAGAAGAATTTAATAAAATGATTGGCATGAATGATGAGCATGCTTGCAATGTTGTTAGTATGAATTCTTTGAATATCCATGATGCTAATGATATGCAAAGCCATAAGCTTGGGGATGCTATGTTTGATGAAGATGATATTTTTAGTCCCCCAAGTTTTGATGAGCAAGTTTATTATGATGAAAGCATGCCTCCTATATTTAATGATTATGGTGATGAAATTTATGCTATATTGAATAATGATAACCATGAAACTTGTCATCATGATTTTAATTTGCAATCACATGATAACTACTTTGTTGAGTTTACTCCTACTATTATGAATGAGAAGAAACTTGCTTATGTGGAGAGTAATAAAATTGCTATGCTTATGTGTCATGAAAAGATTGCTTTATGTGATGGTTATATTGTTGAACTTCTTCATGATGCTACTGAAAATTATCACGAGGGAGGAACTTATGCTTGTAGGAATTGCAATAATATCAAGTTTCCTCTCTATGTGTTGAAAATCTTGAAGTTGTGCTTGTTTTGCCTTCCTATGCTAGTTGATTCTTGTTCCCATAAATTGTTTGATCACAAAATCCCTATGCATAGGAAGTGGGTTATGCTTAAATGTGCTAGTCATATGCTTCATGATGCTCTTGTTATTTTTCAATTCTTATCTTTTATGCGAGCATCATTGAAATCATCATGCCTAGCTTAAAAGGCATTAAAAAAAGCGCTTGTTGGGAGACAACCCAACAATTTTACCTACTGTTTTTGTGTGTTCACATGATTATGCTACTGTAGCAATCATGTTTTATTGTCTTTGTTTCAATAAAGTGCCAAGTAAAGCCTTTGGGATCATGTTGGGTGATGGTTGATTTGATCTTGCTGAAAAACAGAAACTCTTGCGCTCACAAAAATAGCTCTAATTTTTAACAAAAGAGTGCTTTTGAGTTAATTATTTTTAAATAAGATTAATATACAAATTGATCACGTGTTCATAGTTTTTTCATGATTTTTGGAGTAGCAGAAGTATGGTTTGAGTACAGATTACTACAGACTATTCTGTTTTTGACAGATTCTGTTTTCAATGCATAGTTTGCTTGTTTTCTAGTTTCTATGGCTTATATTGCTCAATATAAATTGTCGAAATGATATACTACAGTAGACATTGTCTAGAAACAGTTATTAATCTTGTATTTGACAGTACCAAAGTGAAATGGTTTGCTCTTTATCATACTAACCTATCTCACAAGGTTCCGTTAAGTTTTGTGTGATTGAAGTTTTCAAGTTTTGGGTGAGATGTCCATATGAGGAGAACAAGGAGTGACAAGACCCTAAGCTTGGGGATGCCTAAGGCACCCCAAGGTAATATCCAAGGAAGATCCAAGCAACTAAGCTTGGGGATGCCCCGGAAGGCATCCCCTCTTTCGTCTCCAACATTATCGGTAACCTCACTTGGAGCTATGTTTTCATTCGTCACATGCTATGTGTTTTACTTGGAGCGTCAATTTATTTTGTTTGGATTTGATTTCTGTTATTTAGAATAATGTTTTGCATCTTTTATTTCAATAAAAGTGGCAATGATAGCCTTTTCCATGCTTATTTTGCAAGTATACTTGTTGCTGTTTGAAAAAGGAAAGTTTATCGATGTTGCAAAAATTCCCTAGAAAAGTAAGAATATGATAAGCTATTGAAACTTTTTTAAAGATAAGCTCTCATAAATTTTCTATAGTGTAGTATTTTTCTAATAATTTTTGGAGTTAGGGAAGTAATGATGAATCTTGCATTCTTTACAGACTGTACTGTTTTGGCAGATTGCTGTTATGTTTGCATTGCTTCATATGTTTGCTTGTTTAATGATTCTATTTGAGGATAGGAGTATTAAATATGCAGAGGCATTTAGTATACAATGTTGAATAATAATTTTAGTGATTTTCTACAGTAGAGAATGAAAAGGTTTTGCACTGATTTATACTAACTTATCTCACGAGTTCTTGTTGAGTTTTGTGTGGATGAAGTTTTTGAGATTTAGGGAAACCGTGATATAAGAGGAATTAAGGAGACACAAAAGCTCAAGCTTGGGGATGATCAAGGCATCCCAAGCTAATATTTCAATAAGTCTCAAGCATCTAATCTTGGGGATGCCCTGGTAGGCATCCCACCATTCTTCTTCAACAATTATCGGTTAGTATCGGTTGAGCCTAAGTTTTTGCTTCTTCACCTGATGTGTGCTATTCTTGGAATGTCATTTTGTTTTGTTTTTCTTGCTGTTTTAATAAAATACTTATATCTGAAAGTTTTAAATAAAAGAGAGTCCTCAAATAGCTACCCATTTACATAACTAGCTTGATCTTCACTTATATCTTTTTGGAGTAACTTGTCATTTACTCTTGTGCTTCACTTATATCCTATGAGTAAATTGTTGAATGAATTGAATATAATGAAGTTGAAACCATATCATGCCTAGTGGTAGCTTCACATTGGGTTTAGAAAGTGAAATCTTTTGAGGCTTGACAATCACAATATTGGTCATACAAGCAATTCATGAATAATTAGTATAAGGAAGAGAACTTTCACATGCAAATACACTATCTTGGAAATCTTTTGCGATTGTGAGCCCCCATCAAAATATTATATGCCAAAATTGTTGACGTTGGACAAAGAAGACAATGTAATGATTTATGTTTGTTCATATTCACATAGAAGTTATATTGTCATAGATCCTTCAACATGTGGTGCTTGCCCCCTGTCTTTGCTAGCCAAAAATTCCGCACCAAGTAGAGATACTACTTGTGCATCAAAAAACCCTTAAACCCAAATCTTATTCTCAAGTGTCCACCATACCTATCTAAGGATTGAACAAGATCCTTCAAGTAAGTTGTCATCGGTGCAATAAGGCTATAAAAATTGCTTCTAAAAATTTTAGATCATTTAGTGTAAGAAAAAATTGAGCGTTGTACGAACTTATGATGGCAAAGCAATAAAAGCGACAGACTGCATAATAAAGGTTGCTATCATAAGGGGCAATATAACGTGACATTCTTTTGCACTAAGGGGTCGAGCATACAAACAAATAAGCGCATGTCAACCTCTGCTTCCCTTTGTGAAGGGCCTATCTTTTACTTTTATGTATTTACTTATATGCAAAGAGTCAAAGTTTTTCTCTCTATTCCTTTTTATTTTTCTCCTTTGGCAAGCATCATGTGGTGAGGAAAGATCTAGACACATATATCCAGTTGACTATGGGTAGCATGAGTTATTATTGTTGACATCACCCAAAGGTGAATACTTTGGGAGGAAAAATTATAAGCCCCTATCTTTCTATGTGTCTGGTTGAAACATTTTGCTCATGTGTATGCGGTGAGTGTTAGCAATAATAGAAGACTATATGATGGTTGAGTATGTGGAGCTCTTACTTAAACTCTGTTGAATAAGTTGAATTGCAATTGCTTAGTGACCGAGAACATAGGTTGTTGAGTCTCAAGAGAATTCATTGTTTGAACTGTAACATGTGAATTGGTTGCTACTATCACATGAGAAGTTTTATAAGTAAGAATTGCTATTATGATGCTAGGAAAGTGATTGAAATTGCCATTGATCAAACTTATTGTAATGCCCCGAATCCGATGCGCCAGGTGTCTTCCAGTTATTCCCCGTCGTTGCCATGTCATTCGCTTGCGTGTTGCATTTTGCCATGTCTTCATCTACATGTCATCAGCATGTTTTTCAAAACTTGCATCCGTTCGGGTTCCCCCGGTTCTCTCCATTGTCCGTTCCGAGCCCTTTCACACTCGCACGCGCCCGCGGCACCTCTAAAATATTATTTTATAAGTGGCATAAACATGTTCTCGGAATGGGGTGAAAGTTGGCATGCGGTCTTATTATGGTGTAGGTAGACCGCCTACCAAGTTTCGTCGCATTCAGAGTTCGTTTGATAGCCCAACCGTTAAACTTATAGCCGCAATATAGCCGGTCTAACGTCGGGCGTTTTTGGTCTCCGAAAACTGTTGCTGGGCTTCCATCCTCCCTCTCTTCTCAGCCCACAACCATCTACACAGCCCACCTGTAGCCCACCTAGACCTGCATAACCGCCCTCGCGACCGGATCCGCCGGATCGCGATCGGAGGCTCAGAAAACCCCTAAATCTCCCTAATATAGCCCCTTTTGTCTATATATAGACCTTCCCCTTCCTAATATGGACAAAACCCTAGCCTTCACCTACCTCTAGCCTTCCCCTCGGATCAGCCGCCGCCGCCACCTCCATTTCCGTGCCGGCCACCTCGTCCCCGCCACTTGGCACCCCCTGATTGGCCAGCCACCGCCTCCAGCCAATGGCAGAGCGCCACGTGGCCCCAGCCAGCTCCTCCCATCGCCGCTGGCCCGTCAAGCCCATCTGGGGCCCGCCCGGGCCTGAAGTCGCCGCCGCCGCAGCCCGCGCACGCCCGCGGAGCCCAGCCTCCCGCAAGCTCCCCGCCTCCCGCAACTCCTTCCCGCGTCCCCTCCAGCGCCCCCAGCCACCGCGGCCCGCCCGAGCCCGGGCGGGGCCCTTCTAGGCCCGTCCGACCGCGCCGCCTGCCCGCGCGAGCCCGAGCGCCAGCCGGATCCCGCGCCCCCATGCCTCCACGCCTTGTCCCGATACGGGAGGAGAGGAGCTCCTCCCGATCCAATGCCGCCACCCGGGTCCGCCCGCGCCGCCTTGTCCCCGTCTCACCGGAGCCCGCCACCCGCGCCATCGGTCGTCGCCGGCCACCACCACCACGCACCTCGCCGGCCATGCTCCGCTCCGCCGCCTGCCGACCTCGCTGGCGCCTCATACGACCCCGCCGCCATTGAAGCACACCGCCAAGGCCTCCTCTTCGCTGGATCCGGTCGGGAGGCCACCGGATCCACCGCCCGCGCCGTTCCCCACCCCACCAGAGTTCCCCTCAGTTGCCGCCATGGCCTCCTCCACGTGAGGAGCACGGGAGGAGGAGGACGATGCCTCGGCCTCGTGGGCCGGCCTCACCCTAGTCCCGCTCTGGCCCAGCTCCAGATCCGGCCTGTTCGGCCCAATGTGAGACGCCCTATTTTTTCTGAAATTTGGCCAAGTCCCATATTTGGCATATTATGTGTGCATCTTGTGTGCCTTGTAACTTCGTGCTTATGGCTCCATTTTGCGTGCATGATATGTCAAAATGTTCATCTCAGAGTGCTTTTCATGATGGAGTAGTTTGCATTCATGTTACTGTTAATGTTGATGCCTTAATCTTTGTTGCAAAACTGCTAAGTGATATAAACTGCTGAAATCTGCTGTTTGTTAACATCATGTTTTCATCTTGTGAGTGCTATAACTTTGTCTCTGTTGATCCTATGATGATGATCTTGATATTCACATGTTCTGATATTCATGCTCTACATGTTGTTGTGCTTTGTATTCATGTTAGGGCGCATCTTGATATCTTAATCCCAGTTGCAAAAGTGCATGTTGTGGTTAATTGCTGGAAAATGCTATAACTTGCCTATTTGTCATTTTTATATCTTTTTGTGTGATTTTCTTTTGAGCATCATGTCTACATGTTTTAGGATCATAATCATGCCATATTTACAGGGGTGCAATCCATATATTTTGGTATACCATGTAGTGAGTGCGTCAATCTTGTGAAGTGGGCTAGTTGCTGTTAATGTTCTATCTTTGCTGAATCTGTCTTATCATGTTGCCATGTTTTCTTGACGCTACCAATTAATCCGTGCATAATATGGAGATGCTTAGTTGATATGTTTTGTTGTCTATGTTATTCTCTATCATTCCATGCCTTTTGATGCCCTATATATGTCCTGTAGCATACATTTTCATTGCCATGAACATGCCTATTTGCTGTTCTAGATTTTTGTTAACTTCATGATGCCTTGTTGTGAGCTTGATATAGTTGTTATATGCCTCTTTTGAAGATGCTCCAATTACATGTTTTGAACTATGCTGTGAGTACTTTGTTTGCATGCCGTGTTTGATAATTTTGGATGTCATATGCCTTTGTTTCATGCTTGCAAACATGCTATCATAATGTTGCTGTTTTACAATTGCTGAAACTATTTCAACATTCAATCTTGTCTTTTTAGTTTCTACTAATCCATGAGCCATATGCATATGACGCCAGGATGTTATTTGCTCTTTGTTATGTGTACTTTGATTCCATGCCCTTGGTTGCTATGTTTACTTGCTGTAGCTTGTCTCTTTCTTGCTCTCAAGTTGCCATCATATTAACTCTGCTCATGCATATGCTCCTGTGTTACAAAGTTGCATTTTGCATTGATCATATTGGTTTATTCTTGATGCCTATGAACCTGAACCTTAATGATATTTGAAGTTTGTTATTTGTACTTGAAGTGCATGTCAAGTTTGTTCTCATAAGATTCCTGTACCATGTTCTTTTGATGTTTGCGAAGTGCCTACTTGCTGTTTTGGGTAGATTGTTGTTATATCTTGTTTGGAGTGTATGTGTTGCACCGTTGCTCCGTTTTGAGCATGCTCTATATGAAACTTGCTTAATTTTTCATGTAGTTTCATCTTCTCATGTTGAATCCTTGTTTTGAGGTGTGTGCTTGATGTTTGAATGCATTTTGCATCAATGCCATGTTTAAATTGTTTTGCTCATATCTTCTAGGCCGTAGCTCCGAACTAAATGAACTTTATATGTAACTTGACTAGAAATTCATGTAGATCATCTTGGTGCATCTTAACTTACTGTTTAACAACTTGAACATAAGGTTTATTCAAATCTGAACCAATTTCGAAATTTGCATATGAGGACTTACCGGATTTGTTATATGTTGTTTCCGGCCTCATTTAAACTTGCTTTGATGTGTTGTTCTTGTTTGCATCATCTCTTGCCATGAGTAGCATCATATAGCCTTGTCATGCATCATACTTGGTTGAGCATCATGTCATGTTTATGTGTCATGTGTTTACCATGTTGTTTGTTGTGCTTCTTCTCGAGAGATCCTGTTTCGCTGCGATCATGAGGATTCGTTGGACTATGCTTGGTTCGTCTTTGCCCTCGTCTTCTTCATGGACTCGTTCTTCTTCTTAGCGGGATTTCAGGCAAGATGACCGTTACCCTGGATCTCACTACTACCATTGCTATGCTGGTTGCTTCGTTCTATCGCTATGCTGCGCTACCTACCACTTGTTTATCAAGCCTCCCAAATTGCCATGTCAGCCTCTAACCTTTTCACCCTTCCTAGCAAACTGTTGTTTGGCTATGTTACCGCTTTTTCTCAGCCCCTCTTATAGCATTGTTAGTTGCAGTGAAGTTGAAGATTGCTCCATACTGGAACAGGATTATTTTGGGATATCACAATATCTCTTATTTTAATTAATGCATCTATATACTTGGTAAAGGGTGGAAGGCACGGCCTTATGCCTAGTGTTTTGTTCCACTCTTGCCTCCCTAGTTTCCGTCATACCGGCGTTATGTTCCTTGATTTTGCGTTCCTTACGGGGTCGGGTTTATGGGAACCCCTCGACAGTTCGCTTTGAATAAAACTCGTCCAGCAAGGCCCAACATTGGTTTTACCATTTGCCTAATAACAACTAAAACTTAAATAGGGGATTTTCGCCAGCCCCCTAGTATTTTTTAATCAACCCCCCAGGCCAGTGCTCCTCCGAGTGTTGGTCAAAAATGAGCAGACTGCGGGGCCACCGCAGGGCAACTCGAGGTTTGGTTTGACTTGTAGGATGTCTCATCCATTGTGCCCTGAGAACGAGATACGTGCTGCTCCTATCGGGATTTGTCAGCACACTGGGAGGTCTTGCTGGTTTTGTTTTACCATTGTCGAAATGTCTTGTAACCGGGATTCCGAGTCTGATTGGGCTTCCTGGGAGAAGGAATATCCTTTGCTGATCATGAGAGCTTGTGATGGGATAAGTGTTGGAAATATGCCCTAGAGACAATAATAAATTAGTTATTATTATATTTCCTTGTTCATGATAATGGTTTATTATCCATGCTATAATTGTATTGATAGGAAACTCAGATACATTTGTGGGTACATAGACAACACCAAGTCCCTAGTAAGCCTCTAGTTGACTAGCTCGTTGATCAACAGATGGTTCCAGTTTCCTGACCATGGACATTAGATGTCGTTGATAACGGGATCACATCAGTAGCATAATGATAAGATGGACAAGACCCAATCCTAAGCCTAGCACAAAGATCGTAGTTCATATGCTAAAGCTTTTCTAATGTCAAGTATCATTTCCTTAGACCATGAGATTGTGCAACTCCCGGATACCGTAGGAATGCTTTGGGTGTACCAAACGTCACAACGTAACTGGGCGGCTATAAAGGTGCACTACAGGTATCTCCGAAAGTGTCTGTTGGGTTGGCACGAATCGAGACTGGGATTTGTCACTCCGTGTAAACGGAGAGGTATCTCTGGGCCCACTCGATAGGACATTATCATAATGTGCACAATGTGACCAAGGGGTTGATCACGGGATGATGTGTTATGGAACGAGTAAAGAGACTTGCCGGTAACGAGATTAAACAAGGTATCGGTATACCGACGATCGAATCTCGGGCAAGTACAATACCGTTAGACAAAGGGAATTGTATACGAGATCGATTGAGTCCTTGACATCGTGGTTCATCCGATGAGATCATCGTGGAACATGTGGGAGCCAACATGGGTATCCAGATCCCGCTGTTGGTTATTGACCGGAGAACGTCTCAGTCATGTCTACATGTCTCCCGAACCCGTAGGGTCTACACACTTAAGGTTCGATGACGCTAGGGTTATAAAGGAAGTTTGTATGTGGTTACCGAATGTTGTTCGGAGTCCCGGATGAGATCCCGGACGTCACGAGGAGTTCCGGAATGGTCCGGAGGTAAAGATTTATATATGGGAAGTCCTATTTTGGCCACCGGAAAATGTTCGGGATTTTTCAGTATTGTACCGGGAAGGTTCTAGAAGGTTCCAGAGTGGGGCCCACCTGCATGGGGGACCCACATGAACATGGGTAGTGGGGTCAAGGCCCCACACCCCTGCTCAAGGCATACCAAGATCCCCCCTTAGAAGGAATAACATCATATCCCGAAGGGATAAGATCGAGATCCCTAAAAAAGGGGGATAACAATCGGTGGGGAAGGAAATGATGGGATTTCTTTCCTCCCACCTTTGCCAACGCCCCAATGGACTTGGAGGGCAATAAACCAGCCCCCTCCACCCCTTTATATAGTGGGGAGGCGCATGGGAGCTACATGCTTCCCCTGGCGCATCCCTCCCCCTCTCCCAAGTACTCC
This sequence comes from Triticum dicoccoides, assembly GCF_002162155.2. Taxonomy (NCBI): domain Eukaryota; kingdom Viridiplantae; phylum Streptophyta; class Magnoliopsida; order Poales; family Poaceae; genus Triticum; species Triticum dicoccoides. The sequence goes on from NC_041389.1 coordinate 120,618,227, forward strand.
TCCTCTCCCGCGGTGCTTGGCGAAGCCATGCAGGATTGCCACGCTCCTCCATCACCACCATGCCGTCGTGCTGCTGCTGGATGGAGTCTTCCCCAACCTCTTCCTCTCACCTTGCTGGATCAAGGCCTGGGAGACGTCACCGGGCTGTACGTGTGTTGAACGCGGAGGTGCCGTCCGTTCGGCACTACGATCTCCAGTGATTTGGATCACGACGAGTACGACTCCTTCAACCCCGTTCTCTTGAACGCTTCCGCTTAGCGATCTACAAGGGTATGTAGATGCACTCTCCTTCCCCTCGTTGCTAGTCTCTCCATAGATAGATCTTGGTGTTGCGTAGAAAATTTTGAATTTCTGCTATGTTCCCCAACAGTGGTATCAGAGCCAGGTTTATTGCGTAGATTCTTTGCACGAGTAGAACACAAAGTAGTTGTGGGCGTTGATTTTATTCAATATGCTTACCATTACTAGTCCAATCTTGATTCGGCGGCATTGTGGGATGAAGCGGCCCGGACCGACCTTACACGTACACTTACGTGAGACAGGTTCCACCGACTGACATGCACTTGTTGCATAAGGTGGCTAGCGGGTGCCAGTCTCTCCCATTTTAGTCGGAACGGATTCGATGAAAAGGGTCCTTATGAAGGGTAAATAGCAATTGACATATTACGTTGTGGTTTTTGCGTAGGTAAGAAACGTTCTTGCTAGAAACCCATAACAGCCACCTAAAACATGCAGACAACAATTAGAGGACGTCTAACTTGTTTTTGCAGGGTATGCTATGTGATGTGATATGGCCAAGAAGAATGTGATGAATGATATGTGATGTAAGAGATTGATCATGTTCTTGTAATAGGAATCACACTTGCATGTCGATGAGTATGACAACCGGCAGGAGCCATAGGAGTTGTCTTTATTTATTGTATGACCTACGTGTCATTGAACAACATCATGTAATTACTTTACTTTATTGCTAACCGGTAGCCATAGTAGTATAAGTAATAAGTTGGCGAGACAACTTCATGGAGACACGATGATGGAGATCATGATGATGGAGATCATGGTGTCATGCCGGTGACGATGATGATCATGGAGCCCCGAAGATGGAGATCAAAGGAGCAAAATGATATTGGCCATATCATGTCACTATTTGATTGCATGTGATGTTTATCATATTTATTCATCTTATTTTCTTAGAACGACGATAGTAAATAAGATGATACCTCATTAAAATTTCAAGAAAGTGTTCCCCCTAACTGTGCACCGTTGCGAAAGTTCGTCGTTTCGAAGCACCACGTGATGATCGGGTGTGATAGATTCTTACGTTCACATACAACGGGTGTAAGCCAGATTTACACACGCGAAACACTTAGGTTGACTTGACGAGCCTAGCATGTACAGACATGGCCTCGGAACACAAGAGACTGAAAGGTCGAGCATGAGTCGTATAGTAGATACGATCAACATGAAGATGTTCATTGATGATGACTAGTCCGTCTCACATGATGATCGGACACGGCCTAGTTGAATCGGATCATGTAATCACTTAGATGACTAGAGGGATGTCTATCTGAGTGGGAGTTCATAAGATGAACTTAATTATCCTGAACATAGTCAAAAGATCTTTGCAAATTATGTCGTAAGCTCGTGCTTTAGTTCCACTGTTTAGATATGTTCCTAGAGAAAATATAGTTGAAAGTTGACAGTAGCGATTATGCGGATAGTACAAAGCTTATGTCCTTAATGCACCGCTCAGTGTGCTGAACCCCAAACATCATTTGTGGATGTTGTGAACATCAGACATACACGTTTTGATAACTACGTGATAGTTCAGTTAAACGGGTTAGAGTTGAGGCACCAAAGACGTTTTCGAAATGTCGCGGAACATATGAGATGTTTCGAGAGCTGAAATTGAGATTTCAGGCTCGTGCCCACGTCAAGAGGTATGAGACCTCCGATGATTTTCTCAGCCTGCAAACTAAGGGAGAGAAGCTCAATCGTTGAGCTTGTGCTTAGATTGTCTGAGTGCAACAATCACTTGAATCGAGTGGGAGTTGATCTTCCAGATGAGATAGTGATGTTTCTCCAAAGTCATTGCCACCAAGCTGCTAGAGCTTCGTGATGAGCTATAACATATCAGGGATAGATATGATGATCCTTGAGGTATTCGCGATGTTTGACACCGCGAAAGTAGAAATCAAGAAGGAGCATCAATCGTTGATGGTTGGTGAAACCACTAGTTTCAAGAAGGGCAAGGGCAAGAAGGGATACTTCATGAAACGGCAAATCAGCTGCTGCTCTAGTGAAGAAACCCAAGGTTGAACCCAAACCCGAGACTAAGTGCTTCTATAATAAGGGGAACAACCACTGGAGCAGAATTACCCTAGATACTTGGTAGATGAGAAGGCTGGCAAGGTCGATAGAAGTATATTGGATATACATTATGTTAATGTGTACTTTACTAGTACTCCTAGTAGCACCAGGGTATTAAGATACCGGTTCGGTTGCTAAGTGTTAGTAACTCGAAATAAAAGAGCTACTGAATAAACGGAGACTAGCTAAAGGTGAGCTGACGATATGTGTTGGAAGTGTTTCCAAGTTTGATGTGATCAAACATCGCACGCTCCCTCTACCATCAAGATTAGTATTAAACCTGAATAATTGTCATTTGGTGTTTTGCGTTGAGCATAGACATGATTGGATTATGTCTATCGCAATATGGTTATTCATTTAAGGAGAATAATGGTAATTTATTTGAATAATACCTTGAATGGTCTTGCACCTAAAGGAATGGTTTATTGAATCTCGATCGTAGTGATACACATTTTCATGCCAAAAGATATAAGATAGTAATGATAGTACCAATTACTTGTGGCACTGCCATGTAAGTCATATTGTTGTAAAACGCATGAAGAAGCTCCATGTTGATGGATCTTTGGACTCACTCGTTTTTGAAAAGTTTGAGACATGCGAACCATGTCTATTGGTGTATACACATGAAGAAACTCCATGCAGATGGATCGTTTGGACTCACTTGATTTTGAATCACTTGAGATATGCAAATCATACCACATGGGCAAGATGACTAAAAAGCCTCGTTTTTTAGTAAAATGGAACAAGATAGCAACTTGTTGGAAGTAAACACATTTTGATGTGTGCAGTCCAATGAGTGCTGAGGCATGAAGTGAATATCGTTATGTTCTTACTTCATAGATGATTCGAGTAGACGTTGAGTATATTTACTTGATGAAATACAAGTCTGAATTATTGAATGGTTCAAATAATTTCAGAGTGAAGTTGAAGATCATCGTGACAAGAGGATAAAATGTCTATGATATGATCATAGAGATGAGTATCTGAGTTACGAGCCTTGGCACACAATTAAGACATTGTGGAGATTGTTTCATAATTAATACCGCCTGGAACACCATAGTTTGATGGTGTGTCCGAACATCATAGTTGCACCCTATTGGATATGGTGCGTACCATGATGTCTCTTATCGAATGACCACTATCGTTTATGGGTTAGGCATTAGAGACAACCACATTCACTTTAAATAGGGCACCACGTAATTCCGTCGAGATGACACCGTATGAACTATGGTTTAGAGAAACCTAAGTTGTCATTTCTTAAAGGTTTGGGGCTGCGACGCTTATGTGAAAAAAGTTTCAAGTTGATAAGTTCGAACCCAAAGCGGATAAAATGCATCTTCATAGGACACCCAAAAACAGTTGGGTATACCTCCTAATTCAGATCCGAAAGCAATAGGGATTGTTTCTTGAATCGGGTCCTTTCTCGAGGAAAAGTTTGTCTCGAAAAGTTGAGTGGGAGGATGGTGGAGACTTGATATGGTTATTGAACCGTCACTACAACTAGTGTGTAGCAGGGCACATGAAGTTGTTCCTATGGCACCTACACCAATTGAAGTAGAAGCTTATGATAGTGATCATGAAACTTCGGATCAAGTCACTATCGTACCTCGTAGGGTGACAAGGATGCGTACTACTTCAGAGTGGTACAGTAATCCTGTCTTGAAGGTCATGTTGCTAGACAACAATGAACCTACGAGCTATGGAGAAGCAATGGTGGGCCCAAATTCCGACAAATGGTTAGAAGCCATGAAATCCGAGATAGGATCCATGTATCAGAACAAAGCATGGACTTTTGTGGACTTGCCCGATGATCGGCAAGCCATTGAGATAAATGGATCTTTAAGAAGAAGACGGACGTGGACGGTGATGTCACCGTCTATGAAGCTCGACTTGTGGCAAGAGTTTTTCACAAGTTCAAGGAGTTGACTACAATGAGATTTTCTCATCCGTAGTGATGCTTAAGTCCGTCGGAATCATGTTAGCATTAGCTGCATTTATGAAATCTGGCAGATGGATGTCAAAATGAGTTTCATTACCAGTCTTCGTAAGGAAAGGTTGTGTGTGATACAATCAGAAAGGTTTTGTCGATCCTAAGGATGCTAAAAGGTATGCTGGCTCCAGCGATCCTTCTAAGGACTAGAGTAAGCATCTCGGAGTTGGAATGTGCGCTTTGATGATCAAAGATTTTGGGTTTATACAAAGTTTATGATAAACTTGTATTTCCAAAGAAGTGAGTGGGAGCACTATAGAATTTCTGATGAGTATATGTTATTGACATATTGTTGATCAGAAATGATGTAGAATTTCTGGAAAGCATATAGGGTTATTTGAAAAGTGTTTTTCAATGGAAAACCTGGATTAAGCTACTTGAACATTGAGCATCAAGATCTATAATGATAGATCAAAACCGCTTAATGGTACTTTCAAAATGAGCACATACCTTGACATGATCTTGAAGGTGTTCAAGATGGATCAGTCAAAGAAGGAGTTCTTGCCTGAGTTGTAAGGTATGAAGTTAAGACTTAAAGCTCGACCACGACAGAAAAGAGAGAAAGGACGAAGGTCGTCCCCTATGCTTTAGACATAGGCTCTACAGTATGCTATGCTGTGTACCGCACCGGAAGTGTGCCTTGCCATGAGTCAGTCAAGGGGTACAAGAATGATCCAGGAATGGATCATTGGACAGCGGTAAAAAATTGTCCTTGGAGTAAATAAGGACATGTTTCTCGATTATGGAGGTGATAAAGAGTTCGGTGTAAAGGGTTACGTCGATGCAAGATTTAACTCCTATCCGAGTGACTCTGAGTAGCAAACCGGATACGTATAGTGGAGCGACCATTTGGAATAGCTCCAAGTGGAGCGTGGAAGCAACATTTACAGAATGACCTAGAGATTTTCGAAGTACAGACCCGTTGACTAAAACCTCTCTCACAAGCAAAACATGATCAAACCCCAGAACTCATTGAGTCTTAATCACATGCTGATGTGAACTAGTTTAATGACACTAGTAAACTCTTTGGATGTTGGTCACATGGCAATGTGACGTGTGAATGTTAGTTACATGACGATGTGAACTAGATTATTGACTCTAGTGCAAGTGGAGACTGTTGGAAATATGCCCTAGAGACAATAATAAATTAGTTATTATTATATTTCCTTGTTCATGATAATCATTTATTATCCATGCTAAATTGTATTGATAGGAAACTCAGATACATGTGTGGGTACATAGACAACACCAAGTCCCTAGTAAGCCTCTAGTTGACTAGCTCGTTGATCAACAGATGGTTACAGTTTCCTGACCATGGACATTAGATGTCGTTGATAACGGGATCACACCATTAGCAGAATGATGTGATGGACAAGACCCAATCCTAAGCCTAGCACAAAGATCGTAGTTCGTATGCTAAAGCTTTTATAATGTCAAGTATCATTTCCTTAGACCATGAGATTGTGCAACTCCCAGATACCGTAGGAATGATTTGGGTGTACCAAACGTCACAACGTAACTGGGTGGCTATAAAGGTGCACTACAGGTATCTCCGAAAGTGTCTGTTGGGTTGGCACGAATCGAGATTGGGATTTGTCACTCCGTGTAAACGGAGAGGTATCTCTGGGCCCACTCGGTAGGACATCATCATAATGTGCACAATGTGACCAAGGGGTTGATCACAGGATGATGTGTTATGGAACGAGTAAAGAGACTTGCCGGTAACCAGATTGAACAAGGTATCTGTATACCGACGATCGAATCTCGGGCAAGTACAATACCGTTAGACAAAGGGAATTGTATACGTGATCGATTGAGTCCTTGACATCATGGTTCATCCGATGAGATCATCGTGGAACATGTGGGAGCCAACATGGGTATCCAGATCCTGCTGTTGGTTATTGACCGGAGAACGTCTCGGTCATGTCTACATGTCTCCCGAACCCGTAGGGTCTACACACTTAAGGTTCGATGACGCTAGGGTTATAAAGGAAGTTTGTATGTGGTTACCGAATGTTGTTCAGAGTCCCGGATGAGATCCCGGACATCATGAGGAGTTCAGGAATGGTTCGGAGGTAAAGATTTATATATGGGAAGTCCTATTTTGGCCACCGGAAAATGTTCGGGATTTTTCAGTATTGTATCGGGAAGGTTCTAGAAGGTTCCGGAGTGGGGCCCACCTGCATGGGGGACCCACATGAACGTGGGTAGTGGGGTCAAGGCCTCACACCCCTGGTCAAGGCGCACCAAGATCCCCCCTTAGAAGGAATAACATCATATCCCGAAGGGATAAGATCGAGATCCCTAAAAAAGGGGGATAACAATCGGTGGGGAAGGAAATGATGGGATTTCTTTCCTCCCACCTTTGCCAACGCCCCAATGGACTTGGAGGGCAAGAAACCAGCCCCCTCCACCCCTATATATAGTGGGGAGGCGCATGGGAGCTACATGCTTCCCCTGGCGCAACCCTCCCCCTCTCCCAAGTACTCCTCCTCTCCCGCGGTGCTTGGCGAAGCCATGCAGGATTGCCACGCTCCTCCATCACCACCACGCCGTCGTGCTGCTGCTGGATGGAGTCTTCCCCAACCTCTCCCTCTCACCTTGCTGGATCAAGGCATGGGAGACGTCACCGGGCTGTACGTGTGTTGAACGCGGAGGTGCCGTCCGTTCGGCACTAGGATCTCCAGTGATTTGGATCACGACGAGTACGACTCCTTCAACCCCGTTCTCTTGAATGCTTCCGCTTAGCGATCTACAAGGGTATGTAGATGCACTCTCCTTCCCCTCGCTGCTAGTCTCTCCATAGATAGATCTTGGTGTTGGTAGAAAATTTTGAATTTCTGCTACGTTCCCCAACACTAAGTTGGGACACCCCTGCAGGGTTTAAACTTTCGAAAGCCGTGCCCACGGTTATGTGGCAGATGGGAATTTGTTAATATCCGGTTCTAGAGAACTTGACACTTGACTTACTTAAAATGCATCAACCGCGTGTGTAGCCGTGATGGTCTCTTTTCGGCGGAGTCCGGAAAGTGAACACGGTTTGTGTTATGTTTGAACGTAACTAGTTCCGGATCACTTCTTGATCATTACTAGTTTGTCCATAATCGAGTATCCATCCTAGTCGTGTGAAGCCTTTGCATTCTTTCCTCAATTATTTCAACCGGTTTTTTCTCTTCAAGCTATTCGTCGGTTCTCCCTTCCAAGTTGCCTTTGTTTTCCCGCACTCCCACCCTTTTTCTTCCCGGAGTCTGAGTCTCTTTCGAGCATCAATTTCACTCGTGCAGAGCCTCTTCAGTCTTCCCTCAATTATTTCAACCGGTGAATTCTCGTCTCATTTGACATTCTTCATCTCTTTTTCTTTCCGGTGGAGTCAATTCAAGTTTTCGGTGTTGATCGTATTCTTTTCCTTGGATCAAGTGTTTTCCCTGCTTGTTCACCTCTCGTCAGTTCATCCTTCCGGAGTGCTCAAGACATCTCAGGAGATTCATCCGTGTTCGAATTAATTCGAGGTTGTCACCTCATTCAAATATTTCAATTATTCCGGTGCATCATCTATCTCTTCAACAATCCTTTCCAACGGTGTTTTCTCTTCAGTGAGCCCTAACCCACAGGTCTTTCCCCAGGATCTTACCTGACTCTTCTAATTATTCCGGAGTTATTCTTAAATTCTTTTCAAGTGTCACGTAAGAATGGATCCCATCAGTCACATGCCTTCTCCAAGATCGCTTTCAAATTCTTTTCGTTGCTGGTTCAATTTTTCCTCTTCATTCTCCCGGAGTATCTCAGTAATTTTGCTGGTGTTCCTCGTCGTCATTCTCAACATTTGAAGATTGAAGAAGAGTTTTTCCTCTAAATCTTGTCCTTTCTCTCGAAGATTCGTGGTTCTAGTTTCTTGTTATCCTCTTCTAATTATTCCGTTTGTCAGATTTTTTTATTACCCATCCAGAGTATTTCAGGAGTTGATTTCTATTTTGTTTCACCGGAGGCCATCCAGCTATTGTTCTCCAATTATCCCGGTGCATCTGTCTAGTATTCTTTAATCATCTCATTATCTCTTCGTTCTTTTGCATCTAAATCCCCTCATGCATATTTGTTCCTCTTATTCTTCCCGGTGATTCATTCTCTTTCATCAGTCATTTTCGAATTCTTATGGTGGTTCCTTCAACATTCCTCTCCCTTTTTCATCATATCAATTCATTCGTTCTTTCAAATCCTACCGGTGGTTTGTTGAAGACTTTCTCAAATTTGTGCTATGTCACTCCTCAATCCTTTTCAACAAGAATAAGTAGTATGCATAAATCCATTAGTTGTCATCAATTTAATTTGACGTGGATAAGCATAACGTAATTCTTATTCTTATTTCATTGTTGTCAAGTAATTCCTTCCTTCGGAGTTAGTTCATGATGAATAATTTTGCGGTTCGAAGTGTTTTCATCTTTTCTTTTCCGAAGTTCAAATTTTCTTGGCCATTTCATCGGAACCTCCATCTAAATCACCGCAAGGCTTGATCTTATTCTTTCATCCTTCATTCTATCTCATCATCCTTTTGTCACCGGAGTTCTTCATGATGGTTCTTCATGATTTTATTCTTTCTTCAAGAGTTCATCAAGATTTTGTTGGAGGACTTCAAGTATCTTTTCTTCTTGCGTCTCGAAGTGCAAATAATTCTCCGTTTTCTTCTGAAGTGGAGTTTTGCATTTCTTCGTTCTTCTCAGCTATTCAGACATTTAGTTGTGGTAAATTTTCACCTCAAGTTTTGAGATGTTTTTAATAAGCCCACAACAAGCTTATTCTTTTGTTGTTGATTTTCTCAACAATTCTGTTCAATTCTTCCTTCTAAGGATGCTATCAAATTCGTGGTGGAAGTTGTTGTTCTCTCATCCGTTCTTTCCACGTGGGATTCTTTCAATTCTTCCGGAGGCATTGTGTTGTTCATCTCATCAAGTGCCATTCCATCTTCTCAAGTTCATGTCTCCATTCCTTCCATTTTCAGCCGGAGTGCTGCCCAAATTCTTATGTTCTTATTCCTTTCCTATCTTATTCTAACCAGAGTGGTTTCAGAGTCTATCTTGTTTCCATGAGCATTTGATTCTCTTCATATCCGCCATTCCTCTTTTCCACCCGAGTGCTCTAGGACTTTGATCATCTTCTCTCTTGCGTTCTTGCTTCACCTCTTCCTATTTCTCTTCCGTCTCGTTCCTAAGATCTCGGGACGAGATCTCTTGTTAGTGGAGGAGAGTTGTAACGCCCCGAATCCGATGCGCCAGGTGTCTTCCAGTTATTCGCCGTTGTTTCCATGTCATTCAGTTGCATGTTGCATTTTGCCATGTCTTCATCTGCATTTCATCAGCATGTTTTTCAAAACTTGCATCCGTTCGGGTTCCCCCGGTTCTCTCCATTGTCCGTTCCGAGCCCTTTCACACTCGCACGCGCCCGCGGCACCTCCGAAATATTATTTTATAAGTGACATAAAAATGTTCTCGGAATGGGGTGAAAGTTGGTGTGCGTTCTTACTATAGTGTAGGTAGACCGCCTGTCAAGTTTCGTCGCATTCAGAGTTCGCTTGATAGCCCAACCGTTAAACTTATAGCCGCAATATAGCCGGTCTAACGTCGGACGTTTTTGGTCTCCGAAAACTGTTGCCAGGCTGCCATCCTCCCTCTCTTCTCAGCCCACAACCATCTACACAGCCCACCTGCAGCCCACCTGGACCTGCCTAACCCCCCTCGCGATCGGATCCATCGGATCGAGATCGGAGGCTCCGAAAACCCATAAATCCCCCTAATCTAGCCCCTTTTGCCTATATATAGACCTTCCCCTTCCAAATATGGACAAAACCCTAGCCTCCACCTACCTCTAGCCTTCCATTCGGATCAGCTGCCGCCACCACCTCCATTTCCGCACCGGCCACCTCGTCCCCGCCACTTGGCACCCCCTGATTGGCCAGCCACCGCCTCCAGCCAATGGCAGAGTGCCACGTCGCCCCAGCCAGCTACTCCCACCGCCGTCGGCCCGCCGAGCCCATCGAGGGCCCGCCCGGGCCGGAAGTCGCCGCCGCCACAGCCCGCGCGCGTCCGCGGAGCCCAGCATCCCGCGAGCTCCCCGCCTCCCGCAACTCCTCCCCACGTCCCCTCCAGCGCCCCGGCCACCGCGACCCGC
>NC_041389.1:120629063-120671749 GCF_002162155.2 Triticum dicoccoides
GCCCCCGTGCCTCCACGCCTTGTCCCGATCCGGGAGGATAGGAGCTCCTCCCGATCCAGTGCCGCCACCTGGGTCCGCCCACACTGCCTCGTCCCCGTCTCGCCGGAGCCCGCCACCCGCGCCACCCGTCGTCGCCGGCCACCACCACCGCGCACCTCGCCGACCCTGCTCCGCTCCGCCGGCCGCCGACCTTGCTGGCGCCTCGTGCGACCCCGCCGCCGTCCAAGCACGCCGCCGTGGCCTCCTCTTCGCCGGATGCGGTTTGGAGGCCACCGGATCCGCTGCCCGTGCCGTTCCCGGCCCCGCTAGGGTTCCCCTCAGCCGCCGCCATGGCCTCCTCCCCGTGAGGAGCACGGGAGGAGGACGATGCCTCGGCCTCGTGGGCCGGCCTCACCCTGGCCCCTCTCCGGCCCAGCTCCAGATCCGGCCTGTTTGGCCCAATGTGAGACGCCCTGTTTTTTTCCTGAAATTTGGCCGTCCCAGATTTTGCATATTATGTGTGCATCTTGTGTGCCTTGTAAGTTCGTGCTTGTGGCTCAATTTTGCATGCATGATATGTTAAAATGTTCATCTCAGAATGCTCTTCATGGTGGAGTAGTTTGCATTCATGTTACTATTAATGTTGATGCCTTAATCTTCGTTGCAAAACTGCTAAGTGATATAAACTACTGAAATCTACTGTTTGTTAACATCATGTATGCATCTTGCGAGTGCTATAACTTTGTCTTTGTTGATCCTATGATGATGATCTTGATATGCACATGTTTTTCTCTTCATGCTCTACATGTGCATGTGCTTTGCATTCATGTTAGGGTGCATCTTGATATCTTAATCCCTGTTGCAAAAGTGCATGTTGCTGTTAATTGCTGGAAACTGCTGTAACTTGCCTATTTGTCATTTTTATAACTTTTTCTGCGATTTTCTTTTGAGCATCACGTCTACATGTTTTAGGATAATAATCATGCCTTCTTTACAGGGGTGCAATCCATATATTTTTATATGCCCTGTTGTGAGTGCATCAAGCTTGTGAAGTGGGCTACTTGCTGTTAATGTACTGTCTTTGCTGAATCTGTCTTATCATGTTGCCATGTTTTCTTGATGCTACCAATTGATCCATGGATAATAGGGAGATTCTTAGTTGACATGTTTTGTTGTATATGTTATTCTCTATCATGTCATGCCTTTTTATGCCCTATATATGTCCTGTAGCATATGTTTTCATTGCCATGAACATGCCTATATGTTGTTCTAGATTTCTGTTAACTTCATGATGCCTTGTTGTGAGCTTGATATAGTTGTTGCATGCCCCTTTTGGAGATGCTCCAATTACATGTTTTGAAGTATGCTATGAGTACTCTGTTCACATGTCAAGTCTGATAATTTTGGATGTCATATGCCACTGTTTCATGCTTACAAACATGCTATCATAATGTTGCTGTTTTACACTTGCTGAAACTGTTTCAACATTCAATCTTGTCTGTTTAGTTCCTACTAATCCATGAGCCATATGCATATGATGCCATGATATTATTTTCTCTTTGTTATGTGTACTTCGATGATGTCCCCTTGGTTTCTATGTTTACTTGCTTTAGCTTGTCTCTTTCTTGCTCTCAAGTTGCCATCATATTAACTCTGCTCATGCATATGCTCCTGTGTTATAAAGTTGCATTTTCCATTGATCATATTGGTTTATTATTGATGCCTATGAACCTGAACCTTAATGATATTTGAATTTTGTTATTTGTACTTGAAGCGCATGTCATGTTTGTGCTCATAAGATTCATGTAGCATGTTGTTTTGATGTTTGCAAAGTGCCTACTTGTTGTTTTGGGCAGATTGTTGTTATATCTTGTTTGGAGTGTATGTGTTGCACCGTTGCTCCGTTTTGAGCATGATCTATATGAAACTTGCTTAATTGTGCATGTAGTTTCATCTTTTCATTTTGAATCCTTGTTTTGAGGTGTGTTCTTGATGTTTGAATGCATTTTGCATCAATGCCATGTTTAACTTGTTTTGCTCATATCTTCTAGGCCGTAGCTCCGAACTAAATGAACTTTATATGTAACTTGACTAAAAATTCGTGTTGATCATCTTGGTGCATCTTAACTTGCTGTTTAATGACTTGAACATAAGGTTTATTAAGATCTGGACCAATTTCGAAATTTGCATATGAGGACTTACCGGATTTGTTATATGTTGTTTCCGGCCTCATTTAAACTTGCTTTGATGTGTTGTTCTTGTTTGCATCATCTCTTGCCATGAGTGCATATAGCCTTGTCATGCATCATACTTGGTTGAGCATCATGTCATGTTTATGTGTCATGTGTTTACCATGTTGTTTGCTTCTTTTCGGTTGTGTTTCTTCTCAATAGTTCCTGTTTCGTTGTGATCGTGAGGATTCGTTCGACTACGCTTGGTTCGTCTTCGCCCATCATCTTCTTCATGGAATTGTTCTTCTTCCTAGTGGGATTTCAGGCAAGATGACCGTTACCCTGGATCTCACTACTATCATTGCTATGCTAGTTGCTTCCTTCTATCGCTATGCTGCGCTACCTACCACTTATTTATCAAGCCTCCCAAATTGCCATGTCATCCTCTAACCTTTTCACCCTTCCTAGCAAACCGTTGTTTGGCTATGTTACCACTTTTTCTCAGCCCCTCTTATAGCATTGTTAGTTGCAGGTGAAGTTGAAGATTGCTCCATGTTGGAACAGGATTATTTTGGGATATCACAATATCTCTTATTTTAATTAATGCATCTATATACTTGGTAAATGGTGGAAGGCTCGGTGAGGGAGTCCTGGACTAGGGGGTGTCCGGATAGCCAGACTATCATCATCCGCCGGACTCCAAGACTACGAAGATACAAGATTGAAGACTCCGTCCCGTGTCCGGATGGGACTTTCCTTGGCGTGGAAGGCAAGCTTGGCGATACGGATATGTAGATCTCCTACCATTGTAACCGACTCTGTGTAACCCTAGCCCTCTCTGGTGTCTATATAAACCGGAGGGTTTAGTCCGTAGGACACAACATACATTACAACAATCATACCATAGGCTAGCTTCTAGGGTTTAGCCTCCTTGATCTCGTGGTAGATCCACTCTTGTAATACACATCATCAATATTAATCAAGCAGGACGTAGGGTTTTACCTCCATCAAGAGAGCCCGAACCTGGGTAAAACATCGTGTCCCTCGTCTCCTGTTACCATCCGCCTAGACGCATAGTTCGGGACCCCCTACCCGAGATCCACCGGTTTTGACACCGACATTGGTGGTTTCATTGAGAGTTCCTCTGTGCCGTCGCTGATAGGAAGGATGCCTCCTCCCGTCTTCAAAGACAGTATTTTCACCAGTGGGGCCTTGGCCGCCGGCCAAACTATCCGGCTAGGTGGTTTTCTTATGACCGCCTGTCCGGCCACCGCTTCGACAATGACTTCTCAAGTCGTCAAAAGCAATCTTCACGTCAGCTCGGAACTTGCCGAGCGGCTGGATCCAATAGAGCTCTCATCTGTCAACGAGCTCTTGGATTGCATCGCCACCCTGGGAGTCACTTCAGACTACAATCAGATTGGGCTTAAAACCGATCTAAGAGAGATTAACTCTCCCCAGGTCACCCACCACGTCGCAGTGGTAGAGGAACAATGCGGCGACTCTTCTCCTGTGTTGAAAACTTGCCATGTCCGGGCTCCCGAACCCTCCATGCTGGATTCCCGCGGAGGGGCGGACTTCGATCAAGCACTGAACTTAAAGTCAGGCATCGGACCGGACTCGTTGGACAACGTCCAGCAATCCAAGCTTCCAAATTTGGAAACTTTCCGGCCATCAAGCCTTGAGACGGGTAGGGCTCCGGACTTAATTCCACCCACCCGCCCAGACATATGCGATCTATCTCTAATCTGGCAAGAGCCCACTGAAACAGTACATCACTACTGGGCCAGATTCCTCCTGGTTATGGACAGGATAAAGGACTGCCGAGAGGAAAACACAATCTCAATTTTTTGCAATAATTGCACGGACAAGGGAATCTTGAACGCCATCAGCCGTCGCGAAATTACACGCTTCACCGACCTGGCATCCATAGTACGAAAGTACTGTGCGATGGAGAGTTTCCGGAAAACCGAAAATCAGTTTTGGGACAATCCGGCCCCGAATACAACCCTAGTCCGCAACAAAAGGGTGCATTACACTCAGGCACCAGATACAAAAACCAAAAAGCAAAAACCCCATAAAGGGCATGGAACCGTGCTGGAGGGATGGCTTAGCGGACCCTGTAAAATTCACAGTATAGAAGGCGCCGTCCCAACACATATCCTTCGAGCATGTTGGATATTACGGCAGGTGGCCAAAAGTGGCGAGGAGCTTCTAGCCCCGGAAAACCACTCCAACAATACCGGTATGGTATCAACAGTCTTCGAGACTTTCGCATCAAATAATATGCGGAAATGAACAATCCGCAGCCTCGCCGAAGTCTACCAAGTAGCAACAACAAATCCATGGAGCGACACAGCCATCACCTTCAACGCCAGCGACGAACCTAAATTCCGAATAGCCCGAGCACCAGCCGCACTGGTACTTAGTCCAATAGTGGACGGCTTTCGACTTACAAAGGTCCTGATGGATGGCGGCAGCGGATTAAACCTCATCTACGAGGAAACTCTTCAAAAAATGGAAATAGACTGGAGCCGTATTGAGCGAAGCAGCACAACCTTCAGAGGAATAATCCCTAGCCGGGAAGCGCTGCACCGGAAAAATCACACTCGATGTGGTGTTCGGCTTGCCGGACAATTACAGATCCAAAGAAGTCACGTTCCAAGTGGCCCCGTTCAATAGCGGATATCACGCTATATTAGGACGAGAGGCATTCAAAATTTTTCAAGCCGTACCCCATTACGGGTACATGAAGCTCAAAATGCCTGGGCCCGGCGGAATAATCACTCTCGTTAGTCATCCAGACATAGCACTCCGTGCCGAAAACAAGACAGCCGCATTAGCCCTGGAGGCACTATCCGAAGCCCTAGCGGCAGAAGAACTCACCGCGCTACGCTCTACGGTGAATAGGGACGATGTGATACTCGATAAGAGATCCAAGTCCACCTCCTTTAAACCAGCGGACAAAATAGTAAAATTCCAGGTCCATCCAACGGACCCAACAAAGACGGCCTCCATCGGGGCACAATTGAACCCTGATGTAGACGCCGCACTGCAAGAATTCCTTCGGGAAAATTGGGACATTTTTGCCTGGCACCCTTCGGATATGCCCGGAATCCCACGCAGATTGGCAGAACACAGCCTAAACATCCAAAAAGGATTCAAGCCAGTCAAATAGGCTCTTCGATGATTTTCCGAACCCAAAAGACAGGCAATGGGAGAAGAGCTAGCCAAACTATTGGAAGCCGGATTCATCAGGGATATCAAACATCCGGATTGGCTAGCAAACCTGGTAATGGTACCAAAGAAGGACAAATCCTGGCGCCTATGCGTCGATTTCAAAGACCTCAACAAGGCTTGCCCAAAGGATCCCTTCCCCCTCCCCCGCATCGACCAGATAATCGATGCTACCGCAGGGCACGATTCATTGTGCTTCCTTGACGCATACTCCGGCTACCATCAAATTAGGATGGCGGAAGCGGATCAAGCCGCAACGGCATTCATCACTCCATATGGACCATTCTGCTTCAACACGATGCCCTTCGGACTTAAAAACGCCGGCGCAACATATCAGCACATGATTCAAACATGTCTGGCCACCCAGATCGGCAAAACAGTAGAGGCATACGTAGACGACGTAGTCGTCAAAACCAAACATGTCGAAACTCTAGTAGACGACTTGAGGCTCACATTCGACAACCTCAGAGCATATGACATCAAGCTGAATCCGGAAAAATGCATTTTCGGTGCACCAGCCGGAAAGCTACTGGGCTTCATTGTGTCCGGTAGAGGAATTGAAGCAAACCCAGCCATGATCCGAGCTCTATCACAGCTAGATATCCCAAAAGACCTCAAACAAATACAAAAATTGACTGGATGCATGGCAACTCTAAGCCGCTTTATCTCCCGTCTAGGAGAAAAGGCATTGCCCCTCTATCGCCTCCTTAGGCGCACCGAACACTTCGAGTGGACGGATGCTGCCACTGCTGGACTCGAAGAAATAAAAGCCATATTGGCAACAAATCTGGTCCTGGCTGCGCCCAACCTGGGCGAACCAATGTTATTATACATCGCAACAACACATCAAGTCGTAAGCGCGGTACTCGTCGTCGAACGAGAGACAGAAGGGCATAAATTCCCTCTTCAAAAACCAGTGTATTACGTATCCACTGTGTTAACCCCCTGCAGGTCCCGTTACCCGCACTATCAAAAGATAGTGTACGCGGTGTTCATGGCATCCCGGAAGCTCCGACACTACTTTCAAGAGTGTTCGATAATAGTGGCCTCCGAAGTACCACTCAACGACATTATAAACAACCGCGACGCGACAGGCAGGATTGCAAAATGGGCCATTGAGCTCTTACCATTCGATATAACTTACAAACCTCGGCGAGCTATAAAGTCACAAGTTTTGGCTGACTTTGTCGCTGAGTGGACCGAAGCCGAACTCCCTAAAGAGTACGGCGCATACTCCAATTGGATTATGCACTTCGACGGCTCTAAAATGTTGGCCGGATTGGGGGCTGGTGTCGTATTGACGTCCCCAACCGGAGACACAGTCCAATACGTACTCTAGATAATGTACACGGACTCTAACAACGCAGCCGAATACGAGGCCCTTTTACATGGCCTCCGGATGGCAATCTCCATGGGCATTCAACGCCTAGAGGTGCGCGGGGATTCAAACCTTGCAATATCCCAAATAAATGGAGACTTTGACGCCAAGGATCCGAAAATGGCAGCATATCGCAATGCTGTCCTAAAAATGTCAGCTCGGTTTGAAGGGCTTGAATTCCATCACGTAGCCCGGGATAATAACCAAGCAGCCGACATACTGGCACGCATCGGCGCAAAACGTGACGCCGTCCCTCCAAACATCTTCCTAGAACGGCTCTTCAAGCCATCCGTACTATGGGAATAGGAGTCCGGAAATAACAAACCGGAAAAAGCCGCACCAACCGGCGATTCAGCCGATGACATAACACCTTCAGCCCACGACATAATGGCAGTAATCGCCCCGTGGACAGAACCATTCCTAGCCTACTTGCTTAGGCAGGAACTTCCCGAAGACCAAAATGAGGCCCGCTGTATTGTCCGGCGATCTAAAGCCTACAAGGTCCATGAGGGAGAACTTTATAAGAAAAGCACAACCGGAGTCCTTCAAAGGTGTATCTCCGAAGAGGAAGGGCGAAACCTTCTGGCTGAAATTCATGTCGGACTAGGCGGACACCACGCCGCAGCTCGGGCCCTTGTAGGAAAGGCATTTCGTACATGATTTTATTGGCCGACGGCCCAGGCAGATGCTCAGGACTTAGTCCAAAGATGCGTCGGTTGTCAGCTCTTTGCTAACCAGAGCCATATGCCACCCACCGCCCTCAAAACTATACCCATTACCTGGCCGTTCGCGGTCTGGGGGCTTGACATGGTTGGACCCCTTAAAGGAGGAACCCACAAGCAAAGGTACCTATTGGTCATGGTGGACAAATTCACCAAATGGATAGAGGCCAAGCCAGTCAAAACAGCAGAGTCCGGACCAGTGATAGACTTTATCTCCGGGGTAGTACACCGTTTTGGTATCCCCCACAGCATCATCACCGATAACGGCACGAATTTTACGGCCGACGAGGTTAAATCATGGTGCAAAAATATGGGCATTAAGCTCGATTACGCTTCAGTCTATCATCCTCAAACCAACGGTCAAGTGGAACGAGCAAATGGTCTAATAATGAGCGGCATCAAACCCAGACTAGTGCGGTCACTTACGAAATCTGACACGCACTGGGTAGAGGAGCTCAACTCCGTACTCTGGGGGCTGCGGACAACACCCAACCGTACTACCGGATTCACACCATTTTTTATGGTGTACGGCGCAGAGGCAGTTCTGCCCTGCGACATCATTCGTGACTCACCTCGAGTGCGCATGTACGAAGAAAGAGAAGCCGAGCTGGATCGGCAGGACAGCTTGGATGCATTGGAGGAAGAACGTGACGTCGCCAAGGCTCGTTCCACATTCTATCAGCAGCAGGCTCGAAGATATCAAAGCAGAGAAGTACGGGCCAAGACTTACAACGTTGGCGAACTGGTTCTACGCCTGCCAGACAAGAAAAAGGACAAGCTCAAGCCCAAATGGGAGGGCCCCTTCATCGTCGATCAAGTCCTGACGGCGGAGCGTACCGTCTACGAAATGCGTCGGACAACCGACTCGAGCCGAACCCATGGAACGCAGCCCGCCTCCGAAGATTCTATGCCTAGCACCGGACTAAGAGTTCGTCCCCTTCCCCCGTTCAAATTTTTACACTTCAGCTATCTTTTGTTTCTCTTTCTTCTCTTAACCCTTTTACTAAAAAGCCCTTAAGGGCCTACTTGCACATTGTTCGCATACACTTGATGTGCCATCCGCACTCATTATACCTGGGGGCTTCTTTACCAGAAGCTTAATTATAAGGGCTTCATGCCCAGAACATGTGTCAAGCTTCCACATGTACCTTTTATTCACCATTATATGCATCGATATGACTCAAGTTTTGGCCAAGCTGGGTTGCGTGGCTCCTGTGCTTACCCCTACATTCCCGATTGTTCGGCTAGGAGGTAAAGGGAGCACCTCTGCGATTGTTACTGCCGGGTCAGCCGGATGTGTACCTCAGACTGGGTGAAGCCGAAAGCTAGCGTTCTTAAGGGAATATTCGGTCGGTGACTTGAAAGATGATTTTTTACCTACTTATTTATCTGCCCCCAGATGTTTTCTGCTCTTTTCACAGTCCGGACATGCACTTTAGGGCATGCCTCCCAGGGAAAGGAACCCTTAATGGAACTATTCTCCCTGGAAGATGTTTCTTACTAACCATGTAATATAACATAACTAGTTGGGCACTTGTCTGATAAAGCACTAATGACCCCTACGCCTGGTCTCCATGCATGCCCCGGTTGTTTTTTAACCGAGAAGGTATTCGGACACACTCCGGACTCTAGGGTCCCGAGGCTGAAGTGAAAAGGTCGGCAAATACAAACGATCTACAATCCGGCTAGAAGGCATTTTACATGTCATTTTAAAATACATTGTCACATTGACTGACTGTATTCCTCCTCAATCCCATCTAATAGGCTGTCCAATTTACAGTCCTGTTGGGAAAATTTAGCGGCCAACTCTACTTGGCAGTATACTAAACTCACAGGGATCTCCTTCCCGTCGGGCCCCATAGGTCCGACCTCGGCCATATGATTGGGATCCACCTTCTTGTACCGCGTCTTCACCATGGCCCAGGCCTCCCTGGCACCTTGGCGGCCGGCCGAAATCTTCCATAAACGGAAGCGCTGCCGCACTCCCTGAAGCTTCTCCACAAGCTCCCCAAGGCCTTCGGGTAGGGAGAGGGCTGGCCATAAAGCCTGGATGACGCCGCTCATTGCCTGCCGAACTCGTTCGAGCAGCTGCAACAGCTCGGGAAGTTGATCACCCGTAGATATGGGCATCTCCTGCGCAGGACGACCTGTGAGTATACCTACAGACATATATTGTCAATTGACTTCCTCGCCGAACTCTTCTTTTCAAAGGAGTTCGCTCAAGCACTTACTATAAATGCCGCGACGAAGCTGCTGATTCTCCTTAACGGAGCCGGACAGCTCGGCCCGGACGCCTTTCAGCTCTTCTCCAAGCTGGGTGTGGGCATCTTGGAGCTTGTTCCTTTCTTGCTGCACTCTATTCAGCACCTTCTCGCCGGCCTTCAGCTGGCGCAGTAGTTCTTGCCTGTCCGGATCTTGTCCGGCAGCACCTGCAATGTCATTATTAGACTTGCGGCACGCCGCACAGCGCTTATATTATTAAAATAATGTGTTACCAGGAGGGGTCTCTGTGTTTCCTCCTGCGGTAGCAAGTGCGGCCTCAAGTTGGGCCTTGCACTCTTGCAGCTCCTGAGACAGTTGGGCATTCTTCTCGGTAAGATCCTGCATTTCAAATGATCCTTAAATCAGTTAATATAACTACTTTAAGTCTCGGGGGCTACTGGCATATATAACTATTAAATTCTCTTACCCGTATGTCTTTTACACACTGCTCCGTGGCTCTGGTAAAACCATCTTGAGCAGCACGGAGGTGCGCATCCCCCGCGTTAAAGGCATTCAACGCCTCAGGGGAGAAGCACGCGTCACAAAATACTGTCTGGCGACGCCTATGGTTCATGGTGCTCTCCACCTCAGACTTGGTGGCGGACAGTCTGTCGGCATCCTCCGTTGGAGGAGTGTCCGGCTCGCGCCTTGCACTCGCCACCCCCTCCAGACCAGGTGCTGGAGCCTGACTAGTAGAGGTTGGATTGGCAACCTCCACGCCCGCAGTCCGGCGGGCGCTTTTTCTCCTACAAAAGTCATGAGCACTCAAACGCTTCCTAGGAACGTTGCTCCAAATAATGGACTGTGAGCTATACCTTTGCGGCGACGTTTTAGTCCGCGCCGCGCTCCTCTTCCGCCTGCTGGTCCGGACTGGCCTTTGTTGGTCAGCCGGCGCGGGCTCGGCTTCCCGCCCTGAAGGCGCTTCCTGCAAAACGCCATCGTATGCGAAGGTCAGAAATGAGCGAGGAAGAAATAATGGTGTCGGGACTTCGGTCACCATCAGCTGGGAAGCCGGATATAGTCCGGGGTAGTCAGCCGTAATGGCGACTAAAGCATTATCCATGCTGAGCTAGTGGAACACCCCGTCGATTAGCTCCACCTTTATGTCCGGATCCTCTTCGGAGGTCGGATCCTGGGATCTCTCTGGATCCTCAGGCTGCGGAGCTGGACTCCGCATGTCCTCCACAATCCGGCGCAGCTCCTGCGTCGAAAAATGCGATATAAGAAACCTAAACTTTGAAAGCATAGGTGGGGCACGTAAAGTGTCCGCTTACCCAAAGCCGAGGGTTATTCATGGAGAACCCATTCAACGGGTTCGTCTGGAGGAAGTCCTCCTTCTCTCCCTTGTACAGGTCGGACAGGATCTTCGCCAGGTCCTCGGCCGAACCCGGCCCTTTGCGGCCGTGACGGGTGGCATCGTCCTCCCCGTTAAAATCCCACATGGGGTGGCCCCTGTATTGCAGTGGCTGCACCCCCCGCGTAATGCTTGTTGCCATGACTCCAATCATGGTCAACCCGGAATGGGCCAGTAACCTTATCTGGCCCATCAGATAATGGACGCTCTTGTCTTCCTCCAGTTGGGGGCTCCGCGGACGCCAACTAAGGCGTTTCTGCAGAGGAGCATTACTGAACTCCGGGAGGCCGATCCGAACAGGGTCCGGCAGCGGAGCGTCTTCTATGTAAAACCATTCCGAAGGCTAGTCTTCGGACGCCTTCTTAGGGGTTCCGGATGAATATCCGGTCCCGGCAATGCGCCAAATTTCGGCGCCGCCCACTTGATATATGGACCCCTCGTGAGAGCGGGGTACGAGGCAGAACAACCTCTTCCACAACGTGAAATGGGGCTCGACGCCCAGGAATAGCTCACAAAGAGCTACGTAACCCGCAATATGCAGGATAGAGGCGGGCGTGAGGTGATGAAGCTGGAGTCCGTAGAACTCCAGGAGCCCGCGGAGGAACGGATGTACAGGAAATCCGAGCCCCCTTATCAGATAGGGGACGAAGCATACCCGCTCCCCTTTCTTGGGACTTGGGGTAGCCTCCGCTTGCTTCCCACCTTTGTAGGTGGCCAGCCCAGCTCGGACCGGAACCATGAAGGACGGAGGGAGATATCCCTCCGCCTGGAGCTTCACCAGCTCGTTGTGCGGAACAGAGCATCTCCTCCAATCTCCTGGCCGAGGGCTGGGAGCACGAGAAGAGGAACCGCGTTGACGGTCCATGATGGAATGGATTTTTTGGTCGGAGGCGCTTCGATGAGTACTTGTGGAAGGAAGATGGTGTGATTTGGATCTGGATTCTTGCCTCTCTTATAGGCAGATTATTTGCGCAGCTAGGAGGTAAAACATAAAAGGTACCCTGGCTTTTCGCATTCGTGCGACGCGTGGAAGAAGGCCATTATTGGGCGTGGAAGCCAAGAAGCGCAACATTGATAAGGAAGCCGGACACTGTTCGGCAGGTACATGGAACTTAAAGGAGAACCCGCCTTGCAACGCTGAAGACTATATACGCGCTGGACTTATCGTCATTGAAGCCTGGTTCGGGGGCTACTGAGGGAGTCCTGGACTAGGGGGTGTCCGGACAGCCGGACTATCATCATCCGCCGGACTCCAAGACTACGAAGATACAAGATTGAAGACTCCATCCCGTGTCCATATGGGACTTTCCTTGGCGTGGAAGGGAAGCTTGGCGATACGGATATGTAGATCTCCTACCATTGTAACTGACTCTGTGTAACCCTAGCCCTCTCCGGTGTCTATATAAACCGGAGGGTTTAGTCCGTAGGACACAACATACATTACAACAATCATACCATAGGCTAGCTTCTAGGATTTAGCCTCCTTGATCTCGTGGTAGATCCACTCTTGTAATACACATCATTAATATTAATCAAGCATGACGTAGGGCTTTACCTCCATCAAGAGGGCCCGAACCTGGGTAAAACATAGTGTCCCTCGTCTCCTGTTACCATCCGCCTAGACGCACAGTTCGGGACCCCCTACCCGAGATCCGCCGGTTTTGACACCGACACTCGGCCTTATGCCTGGTGTTTTGTTCCACTCTTTCCGCCCTAGTTTCCATCATACCGGTGTTATGTTCCTTGATTTTGTGTTCCTGATGCGGTCGGGTTTATGGGAACCCCTTGACAGTTCGCTTTGAACAAAACTCCTCCAGCAAGGCCCAACATTGGTTTTACCATTTGCCTAATAACAACTAAAACTTAAATAGAGGATTTTCGCCGCCCCCCTAGTATTTTTTAACCAACCCCACCGAGCTAGTGCTCCTCCGAGTGTTGGTCCGAAACAAGCAGACTGTGGGGCCATCATGGGGCAACTCGAGGTCTGGTTTTACTCGTAGGATGTCTCATCCGTTATGCCCTAAGAACGAGATACGTGCGGCTCCTATCGGGAGTTGTCGGCACACTGGGAGGTCTTGCTGGTTTTGTTTTACCATTGTCGAAATGTCTTGTAACCGGGATTCCGAGTCTGATCGGGTCTTCCCGGGAGAAGTAATATCCTTCACTGATCGTGAGAGCTTGTGATGCGCTAAGTTGGGACACCCCTGTAGGGTTTAAACTTTCGAAAGCCGTGCCCGCGGTTATGTTGCAGATGAGAATTTGTTAACACTTGACACTTGACTTACTTAAAATGCATCAACCGCATGTGTAGCCGTGATGGTCTCTTTTCGGCGAAGTCCGGGAAGTGAACACAGTTTGTGTTATGTTTGAACGTAAGTAGTTCAAGAACACTTCTTGATCATTACTAGTTTGCGATCGTTTGCGTAGCTTCTCATCTTATTCTTGTATTCGTAAGTTAGCCACCATATCATGCTTAGTAGCTGCTGCAACCTCACCACTATCCATTCCTTACCCATTAAGCTTTGCTAGTCTTGATACCCATGGTTATGGGATTGCTGAGTCCTCGTGGCTCACAGATTACTACAACAACAGTTGCAGGTACAGGTAATGCGATGATCATGACGTGAGAGCGATGCTTGCTTGTTTTGAGTTCCTCTGATGCATCGTCGTTCAGGGGATAGGTTCCTGGTCGGCAGCCTGGGCTAGCAAGGTGGATGTCGTTTGAGCTTCTGTTTGTGTTTCATCCATAGTCGGATGTTGCTCTGTATGATGTTGTTGTATTCATGTGGCATTGTATGCCCTTTGTATGTATCTCCAACTATTATGTATGGTATGATGTAATGATATCCACCTTGCAAAAGCGCCTCCAATATGTGCTTCTATCCTTGGTGGGACCTTCGAGTTCCTTTAGGATAGGGTCGCATATTGGGCGTGACACTTATGCACTTTGCTAGCATTCCTTCTTCATAAATTATTTCTTTTATCATTTACCTACTCGAGGATGAGTAGGAATTAAGCTTGGGGATGCTGATACGTCTCCAACGTCTCTATAATTTATGAAGTATTCATGCTAATATATTATAATTCTTAGATGTTTTATAGTCATTTTATAGTAACTTTATATCATTTTTTGGGACTAACCTATTGACCGAGTGCCCAGTTCTAGTTGCTGTTTTTTGCTTGTTTTTTACATCGCACAAAATCAATATCAAACGGAGTCCAAACACCGCATAGCTTTTTGGAGATTTTTTCTGGATCAGGAACCCAATGGGCCTGAGCTGCACCTGGGGGGGGGGGGGTGCCCCGAGGGGGGCACAACCCACCATGGCACACCAGGGCCCCCTGGTGCGCCCAAGTGGGTTGTGCCCACCTCGGTGGCCTCCCGCACCCCCTCTTTGCACTATAAATTCCCAAATATTACGAAATCCTTCGGGGTAAACCTAGATCAGAAGTTCCGCCGCTACAAGGCCTCTGTATCCATGAGATCCAATCTTGACCCCGTTCCGGCACCCTGCCGGAGGGGGGAATCATCTCCGGTGGCCATCTTGATCATCCCAGCGGCCACCACGATGAGGAGGGAGTAGTCCACCCTCAGGGCTGAGGGTTTGTACCAGTAGCTATGTGTTTGATCTCTCTCTCTTGATCTATATCATAGGCTTTGTTAATATAGTCGGATCATATGATGTTTCTCCACTCTATACTCTTGTTATGATGAACTGAATCTTTACCCTTCAAAGTTTTGTCTTGTCGGATTGAATATTCAGAGATGAGAACACATGATATATGTCTTGCAATATGAATACTTGAGGTGACAATGAGGTATCTTGTTGATTCACTTGATATGTGTTATGGCATTCAACTCGTGGATTCCCGCGTTGATATTGGGGTAATCTATGCATAGGGGTTGATGCACATTTTTCTCTGACGAAAACTTGGGGTCTCTTTATAGTTCTTTGTGTGGATTGAGTATTATGAATATGAATTTGCTTTGGTGTTATTCTAGTATGAACTCTAGGATAGATTGAATGGAAAAAATAGCTTTCTGTTATTTTAGTACGAACTCTTGAATAGATCGAACGGAAAGAATAGCTTTGAGCTGGTTTTGTGACCTTCAAACAATTCCTATCTTTTGTTCTCCGCTAATAGGAACTTGGGAGTGATTCTTTATTGCAGTTTGAGGGATAATCATATGATCCAACTATGTTACCATTGTTGAGAGGTTGCACTAGCAAAAGTATGGACCCTAGGCCTTATTTTTAAGCATTGCAACACCGTTTTTGTGCCTGTTTACTATTTGCTACCTTGCTGTTTTTATTTATTCAGATTATAAAAATATATTTCTACCATCAATATTACACTTTTATCACCATCTCTTCACCGAACTAGTGCATGTATACAATTTGCCATTGTATTGCGTGTGATGGGGACAAAAGAGATTTCTAGTATTTGGTTGCAGGGTCATTTGAGAGAGACAATCTTCATCCTACACCTCTCACGGATTGATAAACCTTAGGTTATCCACTTGAGGGAAAATTGCTACTGTCCTACAAAACTCTGCGCTTTGAGGCCCAACAGGTGTCTACAAGAATAAAGTTGCGTAGTAGACATCATTAGTGCACTGCTTTTGTCATTTGAGAGCAACCCACCTTCGAAGCCTTTGAGAGAGAGAGAGAGAGATCCTTGCAAGGACAAATCCCAAAACACCCAGATCCAAAGAGTGTTAGGCATCACTGAAGTCTTTCTGTCCGCGTGACCTGAAGACTTGTTTCACTTGAGGTCTGTGCATCCTCTAGCCGGTTAGGCGTCACATTCTGAGGATCCAAGAGTCATTGTGGATCACTGGTGAACGGAGTCTGTGATGGTTTGGAAGTCTACCTTGAAGACTTACCAGAGTGATAGGGTGAGGACTGGGTGTCCTTAGCTCTAGGGGAATAAGGTGAAGACACAGTCTTCTGAGTTCAATATCAGCCTCCCTAACCAGACATACAGTTGTCACAGCAACTGGAACTGGTCTACCAAATCCCTGTCTTAACCAAGCAACTGGTTTTATCCCCTACCTTCCTTACTTTTCAGTTTGTCTTCGTGAAGTCATTGCTTGCTTGCCTGATCTATTTGACTTCACTGTGTGAAGACTTGTAACTGTTTGGCTTCATACCGTCTTCCATTCTGATCCTTTCTACCTAGCTGCTGTTAGTCTTCGAGCGTTCACTGTATTGCTTGCTTTATTATTGCTTGTCTAAGGTAGTTTATCTTCCGCTGCATATCATATAGGTTCAGATTAACAGTTTGTCTTCAAAGACCTCGTGTTTTGAAGGCTTTCATAAAAATCGCCTATTCAGCCCCCTCTAGTCGATAACTAGCACTTACAATTGGTATCGTAGCAAGGTGCTCCCTTGTTCCGTGTGATTCGGTTTAACCACCTGGAGTTTTAGCTATGTCGACTATAGGGATAATCAAGGTCTCCGCCGCGTGCCCAGTCTTCAATGGCACTGATTACCCCTATTGGAAGAATAAGATGCGCATGCATCTTGAAGCCATTGACATTGACCTTTGGTATGTCGGGAAGACATGAAGGTCGGCGAAGGCGTCACCGCTACTAATGTCAAGAGGTTAATGTAACTGGACTCAACTGCCAAGAACATCATCTATGGTCATCTGACCAAAGGGCAGTATGTCCATGTGAGTGCACTGGAAACTGCAAAGCTGGTCTGGGACTGCGTGTCCAAGGTCAACAAAGGTGTCTCAACTCAGAGAGACTCAAGAATTGATGTTCTTCCCAATCTCTTCAACCGCTTCAAGAGGAATGACAATGAGAATGTCCAGCTCATGTTCGATCGCCTCACTAATATCACAAATGAGCTTTACACTCTTGGCGCCCATGAAATCACCAAGCATGAAATAGTGAAGAAGCTTATGAGATCGCTTGACAGCTCCTTTGACACTCTAGCCCTGATGATACAAGAACGTCCTGATTTTAAAGATCTTGATCCGTCTGACATACTTGAGAGGCTCACAACACATGAGTTCCAGCTATCTAAGAAAAGAGATATCTATGGCCCCAACTATGTCCGATCCCGTGCTTTGAAGGCAAAGGTTGTTTCCTCATCTGAAGAAGAATCTGACTATAGTTCTGGAGATCCTAAAGACATTGGCAAAGGGCTTGCAATGCTTGTGAGAAAGTTCCAGAAGTTCTCCAAGAAGAATCGCTTCGGAAAGTCTTCAAGATCCAGCTCAAGAAATGATGAGGCTTCATCTCGTGACTACAAGAAGAGAACATGCCACAAATGCAAGAAGCCACGCCACTACATCTCTGAGTATCCTCAATGGGACAAGGAATCAAAGAAGAAGAAGAAGAAAGAATATGATTCTGATGAAAAGAAGAAGAAGAAATCTTCAAAGTCTTCTTAAAAGTCTTCATCAAAGTCTTTTCGTCTCACAAGAGCAGCTCATCTGGCAAGGCTCATGCATTCATTGGCAAGGATATGGATTCAGAGGAGGAGTCTGCATCTGAGGAGGCGGAGGTGGAGTCTGAGGGGGAGTCTAACTCAGGCATGGCAAGCCTGTCTCTAGCTTCGGCATTCGTCGCCAAGTCCATCTTCAACACTAAAGACAATGGTCACACCACCAAGGCTGAAGCCAATGATGAGGATGACTCTACTCCTACCTACTTCTTCATGGCATGAGGTGCCAAGGTAAACTCACGCGATGCTTACTTTCAAACCTCCAATGAAGATGCCTCTGAATGTGAATCCAAACCTAGCTATAAGACACTTGCTAAAATTGCAATTGAACAGCAAACTGCTATCGAACATATTCAAAAGTTGCTAGACAAAAACGATGACCCGTTGGACCCAGAAATGAATCGAACTCAGTCCTTAATCGATGACATTAAAAATCTTCGTGTTAAGTATGAGGAACTTGAAAGTCGTCATGAAACTCTCTCAGCCTCTCACGAGAAGCTTTACTACGATTATCTTCAAAGGAAGCAAGATCTTGAGAAACTGAGAGCGTCTCATGAAGATCATCAAAAGGAGAACATTTCACTACTCGCTCAACAGATCAGTTCCGCTCAAGAAGAATTTGTTCCACCATCTTTAAAATGTCTTGAGAGTGATAATGTTGTCTCTGTTGCCGAATGTTCTACTACCTCTAATGTTGCAATATCTTCAACTGATGATGTGGTAACTAACCCCTCTACTGAGGATGCCACTACTATTGCTGATGAGAATGCTAGGTTGAAGACATTGCTTGAAACAGTCATGTACAAAAGCCTCAAAGGGCATCAGACTCTGTGCGGGGTCCTTAAGAAACAGATTCTAAACCGAAACCCTAGGAAAGAGGGTGTTGGGTTCGAGAGGAAAATGAATGTTGATGGTTCTTACTAGAAGCCTGAGCAGTACCCCAAAACCACATGGGTTGCTGCTAAGGATCCTTCAGTGGACCCATCCACCTTATCTGGCTTCACTTGTGCTAACCCAATTATCATTGATGAATCCTTGGATGCCAAATATAAGCTATTTAAGAATCAGAATGGTGAAGTGTTTGCCAGGTTTATTGGTACTAACTGCAGGAATGGGCCACCTTTGAAGAAGATCTGGGTGCCCAAAAGTTGTCTTGAGAAGCTTCCCGTGAATGTCGTCATGACACCACCTGGGAAGAAGACAAACCCTAGACCAAAGGCGTCATATGGCCCAAAGGCTTCATACAGATAGAGGACCTCACATGTTCACCCTAACACCAATGTTTTGCAGGGAAACCATCATCAAACTCATGAATATGAGCGTGTTTCGTCTGACTGCTATGTTCACAGAACAAACAATTTTTCTGCATATTCTTATGAGTATTATTTACCTCCTGCAAAACTATTTGCTAGGGCTCCAAAACCAAAGTTCTCAGATTCCGCAGTTAGACTTATTGCTTCTAAGCCACCCCTGAAGATGTGGGTGGTTAAGAAGAATTAACTTCTCTTGCAGGGAAAGGTCTCCGGCCGGAATGAAAGACTTCTGATGCCAATGCTGGGGACCTAAAACATCTTGTGGGACGCAAGATAAAGTGCCAGAATGGTCTTACCATGTATTTCGTCCCAGGGTTTCTTGACAAGCATCCTAACTTACCTAACCAGAATCTTAACTTTGATATATGCTTGTTCGCTACTTGTTTCTGCTTCACAATACTCTTGGTGAAGTCTATCTCGCTAACTGCACTATAGGGTACGACTCCGAAAGCCACTGAATGGATCATGGACAGCGGATGCACTAACCACATGACTGGTGATCGAAGTCTTCTCATGGATTCAACCCTACGTCCATCTACTAAAAGCCACATCACATTCGCTGACACTGGTAAAAGCAAGGTATTGGGTCTAGGTAGAGTTGCTATCTCAAAGAATCAACACATGGACAAAGTGCTTGTTGAATCCCTTGGATACAACTTAATGTCTCTATCAGTGCTTTGTGAGCTGAGCATGATTGTGATTTTTGGAAAGTGTCATTTTCTTGTGCTGATGGAAACTAACAAATCTTTAGTCTTCGAAGGCTATAGAAGAGGTGATTTGTACATGGTAAATTTCTCTTCAAGACCACAGCTTGTCGTATGTCTTATAGCAAAAGCTTCAGAGTGCTGGCTCTGGCGTCGAAGGCTAGGACATGCGGGCATGAGGGACTTACACAATCTCGTGAAGAAGAAGCAGATCATTAGCATCGAGGGCGTCAAGTTCAAGAAAGATTATCTGTGTGGTGCTTGTGAAGCTGGGAAGATGACTAGAGCCAAGCATCCCTCGAAGACAATCATGACCACATCACATCCCTTTGAGCTGCTTCACATGGACTTACTTGGCCCTACTCATTACTCTACCCTTAATACTACTACACATCTCTATGGCTTCATTATTGTTGATGATTATTCGAGATATACTTGGGTGCACATAATTCTATAAGACTGAAGCGCGGGATGTCTTCAGACGCTTCGCCAATCGTGCCATGACCAATTATGGCATCAAGATCAAGCACATCAGAATTGACAATGGCACTGAGTTCAAGAACACCGGCTTCGACACTTATCTTGATACATTGGGCATCACGCATGAGTTCTCTGCTCCATACACACCTCAGCAGAACGACATCATGGAGCGCAAGAACATAATGCTCATTGAGATGGCACACACGATGCTTGATGAATACAAGACTCCAAGGAAGTTTTGGTGAAGCCATTGATACTGCATGCCACATCATCAACAAAGTTTATCTTCATAAGTTCTTCAAGAAGACGTCTTATGAACTTCTGACTGGTAAGAAGCAAAATGTCAGTTATTTCAAGTTCTTTGGTGCTAGGTGCTGGATCAAGGATCCACATCACACTTCAAAATTTGCACCGAAAGCACATGAAGGTTTTATGCTTGGTTACAGAAAAGATTCACGCACATACAGAGTCTTCAACCTCTTTCACTATAAAGTGGTTGAAACTGTAGATGTGCGGTTCGATGAGACTAACGGCTCGCAAAGAGAGCACCTGCCAAATGTGCTAGATGAATCTACATCAATTGAAGCTATCAAGCTAATGGGTACTTGAGAAATCATACCCATCGAGGAACATGCTGAAGACGAGATCATCATTTCAGCGCCTAATCAACATGAAGACAATGCTCAGCCTGAAGCCAATGTTGAAGATGAAACCAACGATCAGCAAGAGCTAAATCTTCGTCCAGTTCATCCTCGGGTTGCAAATGAAGTCCAAATCGAGAAGATAATTGATAGCATTAATGCACCTAGTCCCATTACTCGTTCAAGAGCCACACAACTAGGAAACTTCTATGGACACTTTGCTTTTGTCTCTATATCTGAACCCAAGAAAGTTGGTGAAGCCTTCATGGAACCTGAAAGGATTCAAGCTATGCAAGAAGAGCTTCAACAATTTGAGCTGAATAATGTTTGGGAGCTAGTCAAACATCATGATCCTCGCAAGAACAATATTATTGGCACCAAATGGATCTATTGCAACAAGCATGATAAGCATGGACAAGTTGTCAGAAACAAAGCTCGCCTCGTTGCCCAAGGTTACACCCAAGTGGAAGGAATTGACTTCCATGAAACCTTTGCTCCTGTGGCTAGGCTTGAAGCCATTTGTATACTGCTAGCCTATGCTAACCACAACAACATTCTTCTGTACCAAATGGATGTGAACAATGCCTTTCTCAATGGCAAAATCGAAGAAGAAGTGTATGTTGCTCAACCTCTTGGTTTTGAAGATCCAAAGCATCTTGAAATGGTATACAAGCTCAACAAGGCACTATATGGCCTCAAACAAGCACCTCATGCTTCGTATGACACACTCAAAGACTTCCTTAAGAGCAAAGGCTTCAAACCTGGTTCTCTAGATCCCACTCTCTTCACGAAGACATATGATGGTGAACTGTTTGTGTGCCAAATCTATGTGGATGACATTATCTTCGGCTGCACTAATAAGAGATATAGTGATGAGTTCGAGCATATGATGCAAGAGAAATATCAGATGTCCATGATGGGAGAGCTGAAATTCTTTCTTGGTCTTCAAATCCGTCAACATAGAAATAGCATCTTCATATCACAAGAGAAATACCTCAAAGATTGCCTGAAGAAGTTTGGAATGCAAGACTGCAAAGGGTACACGATGCCAATGCCAACCAAAAGTCATTTCGGCCCCAACGACAATGGTAAAGAGTTCGATCAAAAGGTATACCGCTCCATGATTGGTTCTTTATTGTACTTATGTGCATCTAGGCCAGATATTATGCTTAGCGTTTGCATGTGTGCCCGATTCCAAGCGGCACCAAAGGAATCGCATCACCTCGCGGTGAAGCGAATTCTTTGATATTTGGCTCACACCCCAACACTAGGATTATGGTATCGAAAGGGCTCAATATTTGATCTAGTTGGATTCTCATATGCTGATTATGCTGGTGACAAAGTTGATCACAAGTCCATGTCAGGAACATGTCACTTTCTTGGACGATCTCTTGTCTGTTGGTCTTCAAAGAAGCAGAACTCTATATCACTCTCCACTGCTGAATCTGAATATATTGCTGCTGGATCTTACTACGCTCAGCTTCTCTGGATGAAGCAAACTCTCAAGGACTATGGTATCAAGTTAAAGCATGCGCCACTCTACTGCGACAATCAAAGTTGTAAGTGCATCTAGTGCCACCCCTAGTTGGTTTTGGAGTATTGACGATAAACGTGGTTGAGGGACTAATGTGTTTGTGAGAATTGTAGGATAACACAGGTAATATTCCCTCATTGATTTGTTTTTTCAACCATAGATGACCCCTAAAAATGTGTGAAGACATTGAAATGGTGGTTCGTGAAGACATTCACGATGAGGATTATGACGTGTGAAGACATTCACTTGAAGATTATGGAGTGTGAAGACATAGTTGTTTCGTAGTTTCCTTTTCTTCCTTATTGAGTCATAGGAACCACCATACTGTTAAGTGGGGTCCAAGTGAACAAAGTCAGAATGACTGATGTGATGCTCAACCAAATTCTATGTCTTCGAGCGAACACAATGAGAGCAAATCTTATCCAGAGCTGGATGAGTCAGCTTTGCTTGTAGCCCAAACCAAGCTGCCACGTGTGTTTGAAATCCGACCGTTGGACACGTGTCGGTTCCATAGTGACCCAGGGTCATTTCAGACAAATTAGGTTGGGTTGCCACTTGTCTATAAATAGCCGACCCCCTACACCATAAATTGGTAGCTGCTCAGAGTTAGTGCACGACTTTTGTCATTTTAGAGCAACCCACCTCCGAAGCATTTGAGAGAGAAATCCTTGCGAGGACAAAGCCCAAAACACCCAGAGCCAAAGTGTGTTAGGCATCACTGATGTCTTTCTGTCCGCGTGATCCTAAGACTTGTTACACTTGAGGACTATGTATCCTCCAGCCAGTTAGGCGTCGCGTTCAGAGCATATCCAAGAGTCATTTTGGATCGCCGGTGAATGAAGTATGTGAAAGTTTGGAAGTCTACCTTGAAGACTTACCTGAGTGATAGGGAGAGGACTAAGTGTTCTTAGCTCTAGGGGAATAAGGTAAAGACACAGTCTTTTGAGTTCAATCTCAGCCTCCCTAACCAGACGTACAGTTGTCACAGCAACTGGAACTGGTCTACCAAATCCTTGTCTTCACCGAGCAACTAGTTTTATCCCCTACTCTCCTTACCTTTCAGTTTGTCTTTGTGAAGTCATTGCTTTCCTACTTGATTCATTTGACTTCACTATTTGAAGACTTTTATCTGTTTGGCTTCATACTGTCTTCCGTTCTGATCCTGTCTACCTAGCTGCTGATAGTCTTCGTGCTTTCTTTGTACTGCTTGCTTGACTATTGCTTGCCTAGTGTAGTTTACATTCTGCTGCATATCATATGGGTTTAGTATTACCTGTTTGTCTTCAAAGCCCTCGTGTTTTGAAGACTTCCATAAAAATCGCCTATTCACCCCCCTCTAGTCGATAACTAGCACTTTCAATTGGTATTAGAGCAACGTACTCCCATATTCTGTGTGATTTGGTTTAACCACCTGGAGTTTTAGCTATGTCGACTATAGGGATAATCAAGGTCTTTACTGCGTGCCCCGTCTTCGATGGCACTGATTACCCGTAGTGGAAGAATAAGATGCGCATGCATCTTGAAGCCATTGATGTCGACCTCTGGTATGTTGTCAAGACATGCATTCCCAAAGTTGGTGAAGGTGTCACCCCTGCTGATGTCAAGAGGTTCGTGCAACTGGAGTCAACCACCAAGAACATCATCTGTGGTCATCTGACCAAAGGGCAGTACGACCATGTGAGTGCACTGGAAACTTCGAAGCTAGTCTGGGACTGGCTGTGTGTTGATAGCCTCTCTAACAGATATCTTATCATCAATAGCAAAAGAAAAAGCCTAGGAAAGCTGTCCCTGAGAGGTACTGCTGATCCTAAGAATATCCATGTGTCATGCTAGAACAAGGTTGAATCTCCCTTGTTTATAGTCACCACAGAATGCATTCTAAAGGCCTCATTGATTTTAATGATATCTCTCCACCAATAGGAACCACATAAATTTGTTCCATGAGGGACAACTCCATCATACACTACAAAAAAATACACTTCCATGATGATACGTGTTTGTCACAATAGGTCACATTTTCTGTCATGCATGTACATCCATGACGATTTTATGACAGAATCAAGATAGTCATACATGTGCTGTCGTAGAAGTGTTCCATGACATTACCAAAATTATCATCATGGAAGTGTCCACTTCCATGACGATAAATCACGCGTCATAGAAGTGCTTTCGTCAAGGGTAGCCGACACGTGGCATCCACCATAACGGGTCGCCGTTAAGCTATCGGGTTCTGGTTTGGATCCTATAACCCATTAACAGCCCGGACCAATGGGGATTTTCCACGTGTAAAATTCTCAATGGCCAGAAGAACCACGTATCGGCTCACCGTTGGGACAGATGTCATCCACTCATTGGACCTCAAGCGCCTATGATACGTCGACACGTGGCATGGCCCAACAAAGGCCCATTCCGGTGAAAAGGCCGGCCCATTTGACTTGGTCAAAAGGTAGCGGGCCGGCCCACGGAAGACCTGTTAACGGCCTGTTCGCATATAGCCCATTTACAACCCGCTAACTCACGGCCCTTTATGGCCTATCCGAATTGGGCTTAGTAGCGTCATCTGGGCCGTCCAATATGATTCCAGCCCGTTGTAATTTTCGGCCCATGTAGGGCCCATGACGTCTTTCGGCCCACACGAGGCGCTTTGTAACTCTGGGCCATAATGAATAGTGTATCAAATACGGCCTGTTAACGGCCCGTTATGGTCAGGCCATAAACAGACGATTTCCATTGTTGCCCATTTTTGGCCCATTTTGCGGACCGTTATTGGTGCATGAATAGTATGGCCCATGTGTGGCAAACGGTTATTCGTACCGTAGAAGGCCCATGGATCCTACGGCCCGTAGAAGGCCCATGGATCCTACGGCCCGTAGGAGGCCCATGGTCACTACAGGAGGTAGTAGGACCATGGTTACAACGGTCCGTGTTTTGCATTGGTTATTGTGGCCTAGTTATAAAAATAGGTTATTGTGGCCACTAGAAAAACACGAAAAAAGAACTGAAGTGACTACAAGCAAACAAATAAACAAGACAATAAGGAAATAAATAAGCAAGCAACTAATGCTAGGCTATTACGGCTATTACACATATTACATCCACTGGGCATCAAAGTTTGCCACCAGTGCAAATATAGGGAACAAAGCAGCATATTACATACACTGGCCGTCTATATTGGCCACCAGTGCAAATAAACGCGGCAGCAAACAAGTCCATAACTGAAACAACTACAAAAGAGCTCAAGAAACGTTATCCTGGGTATCCACCATGATGCAATAAGCTTAGCAAGCTTATTAGATTTCTCCTGTTTGGCACTAAAATCCTCCAACGCTTGCTGTTGCACCAGAAAGTATGCATCTGAATTCTCCAGGACCTTCCGTAGTCCTCCATCTTCTTATCATAGCACAGCTGATCGATGTCTTTCAGCTTGTAGTTGAGACTCAAGAAACCAAACTAATTTAGACAGTGAGTTCAAATAGCTTGTGCCAGCGGTAGTGGCCAGTAACTCGAACACTACACCAAGACATGACTTTGGGGTTGTCTCACTATCTTCAAGATAGTTTTCCGTAGCTGTTTTATCAGCTTTGTTGGAGACCAACAAGGATGTCTCACTATCCTGAACCTTATCTGCATTACTTCCTTTACAAGTGCTTAATAAGGCACTCTTCCCCAATATTCCATCAGCATTCTAAAAGAAGAAACAAGCAGACACATCACAGGTTTAGCATGTAGTATATGAAACTCATTTCAGTGAACTATTTCATTAGTAAGGTGGACATGATTAAACTACCAAGTCTTCTATTGCCAAGTAGTACATAATAAAAGCATCAAAAAAACATATATCTAGGTCCAATGGTCACTGCACTGTCTTACCAAATCAAAATAGAGACACAGTTCAAATCAGATCAGTTCAAGACAAAGCAGCATTGAAAGAATACAAAGCGCGGGAAACTACACGACACAACAAGATTTCAGATGGGTACCACAGGTCTACATGTACAACAACACTATTGAATTTGTTGTGATGCTAGTGATGTGCATGATATGAGAAGTCAACTGTATACACAATTAAAATTGAAACTGAAATCAGCAAGCTATTTATAAGAGCAAACATGTTAAAGAAACATGCTTATACATACTTGTTGCGCCATTGGATTTTTGATTGGATCCTTCAATTTAAGAATAAGTTTGTATGAGTAAATACAGTGATACAAGAGCAAAATAGTATGCACGATAGCAATGGAATCTTAAATGAGAACAATTGTTCTTCAGGTTTAAGCACTTGTTCTAGATGAACAGAGTACACTAAGACGCAGGCATATAGTACTTAAAAATAAAAAACTGAGCTCATAGACCTTACCACATTCTTGGTTCGGGACCAGTACAGAACATGGCGTTCCCAGTCATCATCCCGTAAATGTGTGTGAGGAGAACATAAGGGAATTTGATGAGTTTCTTTGCCATTGAAGTACGTTTTCTTCAGGTAATTCCGATACTGCCACCAAGCATTCTTGAAGATAGCAGAGGTATTAGCACAGGTTACCTCATCCTAAGTTTCCAGATCGGTCCTTCTCTATAGAGAAAAATTGGAAAATTTGCTGTTTTATAACCATCATGAAGGTAGAATGTATGGGACAAAGCAAAGTAATTGCCATGAATAACATTACTTACACATAACTCCTGGACGAACACCTGCAACTGGCATTTTCCTTCATCTTCCGTATAATATTTCCATGATGGGAAGTACGCACATAGGATTTAACAACATCAAATGCTACAGATGCTAAACTACGAATGGCTGGTTGTGCTTCCTCCACAGGAATAGGTGTACTAACTAGTGGAGTTGGGGTTTGCCGAGGTAGTACTGGCACTTTGGGCACTAGAGCTGCCTTACTAACTGCTCTTGTTTGGGAGCTCTATGGTGGAGATGGCGCTGTGTCAACAGGAACTGGGTTACTATCTGCTGGGGTTGGGGTTAGATTGGGTGAAGCTGGTTCTCTGTCCGTCGCAGTAGGAGTACAATCTGCGAGAGTCTGGGTTATGTGTGGTAGGGCTGGTTCTCGTGCATGTACAACTGGGGTGCTATCTCAACCAAGAGGTAGCACTGTTTTATTTGAAGACCGTGTTTTTACTCTGCTAGATACTGCCATCACCCGCTCCAATTCAAATGGTTGATAAACACGAAACATAGTTGAATGTATAGACCTTGTATGAGAGACAAATGCATTAAATATTGTGGAAAAAAGAGGGCATGAAATAGTTGACATGTATATTGTTTAACTAAAAAGGATAGCATGACATAATTTGACATATATGATATCTATCTAAACTAGATAGCATGACATGACATAATTCAAAGATATGATGACTAACTAAACAATATGGCATGAGATAATTATATGATGTCTTTAGCAAACAAGTTCGCATGACATAATTCACATACATGTTATCTAAGTAATCAGGATCACATGATTTAATTCACATATGTGATTTATATACTAAGCAGAGGGCATTCACATATATGATGTCCGAGCTAAGAACATGGTATTAAATAGTGTGTATATGATCTCTAAACTATGCAATGCAAGACACCATATGCATGATATGAGAAGTATAACCATGCCAAGTTAGAGCATACACCTTGGTGGGGGAATAGGACTGGTCATCTGTCTCTAAATCCATCTCTGAGGAGCTATCGGGACCCAGCAAGAGATCTGCTTCGACAGGTAGCACTGTCTGCTATGAAGACCTTGTTTTCACTCCAGATTTTTCCATCACCCACTCAAATGGCTTATTCACGGGAAGAGTTGTTTCACTACAAAAAAATACACTTCCGTGATGATACGTGTTTGTCATAGTATGTCACATTTTTTGTCATGCATGTACATCCATGACGATTTTATGACAGAATCAAGATAGTCATACTTGTGCTGTCTTAGAAGTGTTCCATGACATTACCAAAATTATAATCACGAAAGTGTCCACTTCCATGACGTTAAATCACGCGTCATAGAAGTGCTTTCACCAAGGGTGACCAACACATGGCATCCACCATAATGGGTCGCTATTAAGCTATTGGGTTCTGGTTTGGATCCGATAACCCGTTAATAGCCTCGAACAACGGGGATTTTCCACATGTAAAATTCTCATTCGCCGGGGGATCCATGTGTCGGCTCAGCGTTGGGACAGATGTCATCAACTCATAGTACGGGAGGCGCCTATGATATGTCGGCACGTGGCAAGGCCCACCAGTGGCCCATTCCGGTGAAAAAGGCCGGCCTAGTAAAAATTAGCAGGCTGGCCCATATAAGGCTACTTGTGTCAGGTCCATTTAAGCCGACGGCCCAGACGAGATGTGCCAATTCGTCCCGTCAATGGCACGTTAACAATTTGACACTATTGCAGCCCATCGCCAGTTCGAGCCCGTTAACAACCCGCTATATATTTGGGCTCAATATCGAACCGATGTGGTTTCGGCCTGTTAACGGCCCTCCAAGGGATAGGCCAATATTCAGGATGTACGACTTTCGGTCTTTTAGCTACCCATTTAAGTGTTGGGCCAATTTTCGGCCCGGTGTGTCTCTCAGCTTGTTAACGACCCATAATTGAGCTGGGCCACTTGCAGTCGGACTTGAGTTTTGGCCTTTTAACGACCCATGCTCTTCATGGTCCAATACCAGTCTAGTTTCTCTTTCGGCCTGCTAAAGGCCCACAACACAATTGAGCCATATACAATACGACCAGACTTTCGACCTCTTAGCGGCCCATGCTCTTCATGGTCTAGTATGAGCCCACTTTCTCTTTCGGCCTGCTAAAGGCCCACAGTATAGTTGGGCCATATGTAGGCCGGCCTTAGTATCAGCCTGTTAACGGCCCATGAAATCAAATGGGCCCACCTGTTGCCTGCTTTGATGTAGACCTGTTAATGACCCGGGAGGTAACATGGCCGAGCATTAACTGTCGGTCCATTTCAATTATGGTGACCTAATAAAGCTTTCGTCCTGGTTACGGCCCATTAACTTAATGGGCCCACTAAAGTTCGAACATGTCTGTAGGCCCAATTTGATAATTTGAGCCCATTATGACGAGCAATTATGCACAGTACCAAAACCAATCAGTCAAAGGCCTATGAGAATTTTGGCCCCTAATAGCCCATTAGGAAAGCCCATTAAGGGCAGTGGGCTGCTTCCTTCAAATAGGGCCCACGACCGTTCGTGCTAACTAATAATATCACTAGTTTTTTGCTTCCTAGCGACTAGTTAGATGGAATGCGAGGCGCGCTAAGCAAAGGTAGGACATACAAGGAAAAACCTTGCACATCCAGCATATATTATAGGAAATTACATCCACTAGGCAATTTAAGATTGATGCCAGTACAAATAAATGAACATAACCTAACGTTCTACAACATCACAATCTACAACCTCAACGTGGATGACGCCCATAAACATGTGAGCAAGTTCTTCCTTCTTTGCTACATTGACTCTGAAAACATTGATCAGTTGTTGTTGCGCAAGAATGTGCACCTCCGATTCCTCCATGATTTCCATCATTGCTTCAGCCAGTAATTGGTTCACAAACATACATCTTTTCCGTTGCATTCGAGACAGAGCAAACTAAACAGATTCAGATGGCGATTTTGGCAGGCTTGTATTATTGATAGTGGAGAGTGTCTCGACCACTGCATCATAACATAAATTAGGAGGGGAACCGAACAGATTAATCAAGAGTTATTGCCATATTACTTAGCCTAGGTTTATTGGAAAGAAACAATGGGGTTGCCTTGCTGCTTTCAGAGTTGTCTTCTTATCTTCAACAGCCTGCACCAAATTAACACACTAGCATTGCTATCATTGGCCAGGTCAGATAATAGGAAAGCAACATTGACACAACACCAGACCACACCAGCCTACACCAAATTAACACAATATGGCACAACTATCATCAGCCAGGTAAGGTAATACAAAAGCAACATTGACACAATGAATGAAGGGCAACCAGAGCAGCACTAAAGTTCAGTATTGTGGATGATATGAGATAGTACACTCATGCAGCTCGGTATGCAAAACTACCAGGTAGTTTTCCTTACAAAAATCAACATTGTCACCTTTAATTATACATTTTGCTACAACTAAATTT
Source organism: Triticum dicoccoides (assembly GCF_002162155.2). NCBI lineage: Eukaryota > Viridiplantae > Streptophyta > Magnoliopsida > Poales > Poaceae > Triticum > Triticum dicoccoides. The sequence goes on from NC_041389.1 coordinate 120,659,436, forward strand.
AGATCAGATAAAGGTTGGATTCACGCCAATTAACAAAATACATGCTGATGTAAAAATATAGTTATATACAACAGGTACTTACATCAACATTGGAGCACCGAGAATTCCCGCAAGATACTTTCCTCGAAGACGATACCAGTGCATAAATTCTTCTATCCGTTAAGCTTATTTTCTGAAAGAGAGATGGGTAAGAAACATGTAGAAAATATGATCAGCATGCTATAAGATTTCATGATGCGAGGATACGCACACGCTTCTTAGAATGGAGTTGACATATTTTTGCTGGACTGGAGGGGACTAGTTTTTTGGCCACTGGAATCTGCTTATTATCAGTAAGAGTTGGGTTTCCCTGTGCTGGAGCAGTATCTATGAATATTGGAGTTGCTTTGCTATCTCCTGGTGTTTGGATATTTTGCAAAGACCTTGTTTAAACCTTCAGATTATAACATAGTCGTCTTCGCCTTGCATGCCTTATATAGAAGAATGGTGCTTCAAGTATAAAACATGATACAACAGAGAGATGGAATAGGTACTGAAGAATAGAAAGTCATGACATATTGACATGTATTCCCTCCATCCAGAAATAAATGGACGGGTCTAGGCGTATTTCAGTTCTAGATACATCAATTTTTATCCATTTCGGCAACATGTAATCCGGACGAAGGGAGTATGATGTAAGAGCTAGGGATACGACATGACAACATAGTAAAAAAACACTAGTTGAATGTAAAATTGTATGCTAGCGGAATCAACACAGAAAAACACTAAGGCAACATATGTGTGTATGATTCGGACTAAGATGGTATTGCAACAGACCACTAGAATAACACTTCGATGTTAAAAACATGGTATGGTAAACAGATGAAGTACATACTGATGAATAACAATGCGTAAGATATTCAGAAGCATGATGTCCAAACTAAGCAGATGACATTGAGATATAGTAGAATGACAATACTTGAATTTGAAAACATGTTATCATGAATGGAATAGGTACTAAAAAACATGAAGGCATGACATATTTACATGCTTGATCAGCAGGCTAAGCACATGGCATTGCAATAGAGTAGATGCACTCCAGGACATTATATGCATGTTGTACCCATATCACGGCCCAAGTTAGAGCAAGGATCTTGTGGGATGAAGAGGATTCATCATCTTCCTGCAAGTCTTCTGAAGAACTGCCTTTACATGTTCCACCATATTGGGTATCATTGACATCAAGTTTGTTGGCTTTTACATTGCTCCGTGAGGTTCTTGTGGATATATCAATTTGTGCAGTTATATCTGACATGCATGGAAGACAACTAGTAGTTGGATTTATGTAATGAGTTCCCGTAGGAGATGACATAAATAGTAGGACTGGGGTTAACTAGCAGCAATAGGTCTCAAAAACTAAAGGGAGAACACAGATTAAAGCTACAGAATATGTATCGTTTGTACTCGAGATTAAGTAGATGGCACACAAAAGTATTAAAGAACAACATAGGTAATACTAGAAGTGGTATAATACTATAATCACTATCCTGTGGGATAGAATTGGCTTATGGATGATAACTATGGAACATTGTTACCTAAAGAACAAGTCTCTTAGCTAAACTATGGAACAATGTTAACTACTGAAAAGACCCATAAGAGATCAGCATGAATATACAGTGAAATGTGATAATCTATTTTCCATGCTTAGATGAATAACAAAGCCATAAATGTTGCACACAAGTAAGATGAGGGTACAATCTATCTGGCCGCCATCCATAGGTGTGAGCATCATGTGCTGACTTGTTGATGGCCCTGCAGTTGTTGTGGCTGTCCATGTCGGGCACATGCATTCGATGCAGGGAACTGTTGAGTGGGGACTATAGCTCCCTTTTGGTGTATGCTTCCCTTGTTAGAGCAGCTCCAGTGAGAAGGAAGATGGTGTGGCTGAATATGCAGAAAACGCATAATGTTAAAATGACACATATCGCTGATCTGAAGAAATACCCTAAGAGATCAATAGTAAGGTACGAGAGTGGTCAAACATCTGTTGACTAAAGACTAAATTGGGGTCAAACGATTTTATTTTATTTTGGTACTGTCTGGTCTACGCCAGATGGCTTGATGGCCGTCTTGTGCCTCCCGACTGAGACAATTCAGAATCTTCCCCAAAGAGCCAGTGACCATAGGCAGAGCAGCCTGCCTCCGTCATCCGTGGCTGCGAGAACTCCGACCGAAACCCCGCTCCCCGCCCCACCACACTACAGTGGTTTCGCCGCCCCTGGCCAATCCACAAAGACTCGCTGTCATCAAGATCCAGCGGTGGTAGTACCTAAGATAGCCATGCAAGCGCTGCTTCCGCGGTGAACTTGCGCCCCCGCATCCCTACGTTAGACACCAGCCAACCGGCAGCCTAGGAGCTCTGCCGCCTCGAGGGGTGCTGCTTCCCATTGGGAATCGATTGGCCCAGAATAAAAATTCAGACAACTGCACCTAAAAAAGTGATTTGAGATGAGTGTATGACCTATCTTGCGCCCCGGTGAAGTAGGCAGCTCCAGCTGCCGAGTCGGTGAGGCTTGCGCGGTTGCGGTGGCTATCGGCAGCAGGAACACAGAGGTGTCGTGACGGTCGGTGGCTACGAGGAAGCAGTGCCAGGGCCCTGCTGGACGCATCGGAAGTTGGAGCCGCTCCAGCGACGTGCACAATGGCGGGGGTGAATCGGCTCCGATACGGTTCACGTGGCCGTCGTCGTGGCAGCTCTGACAGCAAGGAGTAAGAGGCACATGACCCAGTGCACGACGGCAAAGGGACAGCGCCTCCGGCATTGGGGAGGAGGGCGGTGAATTTGGTGAGGTGGGGGCACCATGGAGGAGGGGCTGAGGTTTCGTGGCTGGGGAGAAGGAAGCTTCTAGGGAGAAGGTGATTTGGCGTCCATGAGGTATGAATGGGGAATTGGGAGGGGGAGCCATGTCTTACAGGCGCATTTGTCTGATATGTGGAGGGAGTTACAGTTCTATCCCTTCCTTTAGGCTTCTGGGCTTGGGTCTGTGTATTGAGGGTCGGGGATAGTAGAGTAACTTTGCTTCTCCCAAATAGTGGGTGCGAGCGATTTCGGGCGAGGAGGGCGTGTTTTGAAATAATGGGCGCGAGCGAATTCGGGCGAGGAGAGCGTGTTTTGAAATAATGGGCGCGAGCGATTTTAGCCGAGGAGGGCATGTTTTGAAATAGTCGGCGCGAGCGATTTCAGGCGAGGAGAGGGTGTTTTTCCGCCCATGGTTTATGAATTATTCGGCACATGTCATTTCGGCTGAGGAGAAGGCGCGCTTGGATGAAGTTACGAACCTACCCTCGATGTACAATGAGCCAATTGATGTGTGTCCCACATAGGCAGGTAATTTCACGTCTCCCATTTATTTGCTCGGGCGAATTCCACCGAGCAAAGGGTGTTTAGCGGCTCGTTCAAATTTTGGGAGAACGAGCATCTACGTCTACCTTACCAAGTCAATTCCAATCAAATTTTGAAATATTAGCTTGCGACTTCTTTTTTAGATGGAGAGATGATGCTCAGGACTAATGTGTTTTTACATGCTCGTTTCTAATGATTTACTATATGACAAATAGTTGACCCACCCAAAAACGGGAATCAAACCCAACATGAAATATCTTGATTCAATGAAATAGCTCATTCACCAGGTCAAAATAGTGAACTAAATCCAAAATTGAACACCTCAACCGAGTAGCATGTTGTACAATATTATAGTACTCCATGAACATGTTGAAAGTCAAATTAATGAACTTGTTTGATACACATATCCCCGTTCATGTGTGGATTGCAGACAACATTTTCTCAAATTTAAATATTTGAGTGCAATTCTATATCGAAACATGGTTTATATCAGTCTTTGATGCATAAAACGCGACCTCCCCCTCTCCCGGACTCCTGCTCTCTCTCTCTCGCCATCAATCTTCAATTCTATCGCACACATCCAAACACAAACCTTGTTGGTCCCTCTATCTCTCTCCTTATATCTCTCTCTGTGTGTGTGTGTGGGGGGGGCTTTCTAGTTCGCATGCACACTCAATGTATAGGTCTCTCTCGCACACTATGTATGATTCTCTAGTCGAAGCTAAATATCTTGGGTGCACTCATCGCACGCACTACAATTCCCTGGCTCATTGCCCGTAACTCTCTCACGCACCACTCTACCGTCTCGGAGCTCTTCCCTCTCTCTCTCAAACTGTCCATCTCCCTGGGTCACACATACACATGCATATCACTCGCACTTGATTGACCTATCCAAAACTCTCTCTCTCCCTCATTCTCTCTCCATCTCACACGCACACACACACAATCTCACGCCTAGCCAAGTATGATGGTCTCTCACCTAATTGTAGGCACACATAGTCCCCCCTATATGTATATGACTAGCTAATTCTTAGTCTCCATCACAAACATGTGCATGGTCTATCTCGATTTATCTTGGGGCATCTTTCTATTGCACACGCACCTCGTTCCTCAATCTTCCACCCATATAGTCCCCTCATGATCTCGAGGGATCTCTCTATCACAAACACACCCTCTCTCCCTCCCCATGCGTCCATCTTCTCCATGCGTCCCTCTCGACCTTTGTCCCATGTTGGCCAGACCTCTATTGGACATGTGTTATAGGGGTGTCTCTCGCCGTTGCAAACAACCACGCACTAGCTATCTTCGTGTATCTCCTCACCTCACTTTTCTAACTCAGAGATGCATGCATGATATGTTCGCATAAGAAACAAACACACCCTCTCTCTCTAATTTATCGTTTTTTGTCCCTTTCTCTTTCACACACACTCTCTTTTTGCACACTCACTCATTCTCCTTCACACGCACTTGATCTCTCTTGACTTAGGCACTCTCTTCGATCCATAGCATATAGATTTATTGAAAAGTCAAACATCACAAAGTTTGACCATGTACGTGGAGAAAAACATTTACATCTAGAACGGCAAACATATATCATTAGATTCATCATGAGATGTAGTTTCGTATGATGTATCTTTTGTATTGTAGATATAAATAATATTTGTGTAAACCTGGTCAAAGTTTCCAAAATTCGACTTCTACAAAATTTATATGCACTGCAGTATCGAGCGGATGGAATATCTCTTTCCCCCTCTCAGCTGTCTGATGCACCACTCAGCCGTATCGAGGCTCCTCTATCTCTCTCAAACTTTATATCTCCCTGGTTCACACATACAAATGTCTCTCTCGCGCTACATAGACCCATCTAACAGTCTCCGCCCTTGTTCTCTCACTCTATGTGACACGCAACCCCCTAGGTACCATAATCCCCCACTCCATCATAGCTGCATGCACTCCCCACCTAAGTATGACTATCTCTCACTAGCCATTAGGAACACACGTATTGTCTCCTTCCATCCATACGTCTATCTCCGTATCTCTCGGGGTATCTTCTATCGTGCACACACCATGTCACTCGATCTCCCACCTGTGTAGTCCCAAAATGATCTCCAGGGGATCTCTCTGTCACAAACATACACTCTCCCCTCCCCATGTCTGCATTTTCTCCATACGTCTATCTCGACCTCTCTCGCTTGTTTGTCAGACCTATCTTGGCCACGTGCTAGGGGTATTTCTCTCTTGGTTGCAAAAAACCACACACTATCCCCTCACCTCGCTTCCGCTGTCGAAGATGCATGTGTGATTTGTTTGCATAAGACACACACGCTTTTTCTCTACTTTATTGTGTGTTGTCCATGTCTCTTTCACACATGCACACACACTTTTTTCACTCACTCTTTCTATTTCACACACACACACTCTCTCTCTCTAGTTAGGGACTCTCTCACGTCCATAAGCATATCGATGTTTGAAAAGTCAAACCTCAGAAAAGTTTGACCAGGTATATGTGGAGAAAAACATTTACATCTGGAACGATCAGTAGATTCATCACAACATGTACTTACTTCATACTATCATTTATCTTTGGTATTGTAGATATAAGTAATTACCTTATAAACTTGGTCAAAGTTTCAAAAGTTTGACTTTAAGAAAAATATAGGCACTACATTATCGAACGGAGGGAGTAGCTCTTTCTCTCTCTCTCTACTATCTCTCACGGGCCTCCCCTCTCACTCGAACTCTCTATACCAAGGGATTATATGGTCACTATGTTAGCGTATAGCTCCGTATATTATTTAGTTGACGGGTCAACCAGTCCACATGCTGCCTTCTCAGCTCATGTTCACTATCATCGTGTGCTGGCCCACGTGGCAGTGGGTAAAAATAAGTAAACTAGAGGCCCATCTGAGATGTGGTGAAGTAAAAAAAGTTGAAACCACTTGGGGTAGCATCCCACACGCTAGTAAATTGAGGGCAGACTTCTTTCACGTGAAGGATGCACTCGCGCACACTTCACCACTGTGCGGTGGCATGCACAGAAGGACGCAGTCGCGCACACCCAGCACACAATACACACCAGCACACGTGTACACCGGCGTCGCCGCTGACTGAGATGGACGGCGAGGCAGCCAACAAGCGGAGGCGGCTCGAGCCAAAGCCGCATCCTGCGAGCCTGGACTTCATCAGTAGCCTCCCCGATGACATGCTGCTCGTCATCATCGGCCTCCTCCCCACCAAATCTGTCGTGCGGACCACCCTGTTCTCCTAGCGGTGGTGGCCCCTCTGGTGCCACGTCCCCCTCAACCTCACCGTCGATAGCTACCTCTGCGATGGGGATTGCAAACACATGGCCGCAGTCTCCAAGATCCTTTCTTTGCACCATGGGCCAGCCAGACGCCTTGACATCCGCATGTTCAGTACCAACTGCAAGGTCCAAGCCAAGTTCGACGAGTGGTTCTTATCCCTCGCCCTAGATAAGCTCGAGGAGCTCAGGTTTGAAGCTAGACGATGTCGCTATCTACCACGCTCTACCTCACGCCAAGGCGCGATGGCTGAGTGTTGTGTTGCATTTTCACTTACAAGTGGGACCACAGTTGAGCAAACCGACTATCGGAGAACCCCCACCCCGCCCACCACGTGATGGCTGAGAAAACAGGAGGGAGAAGAGATGGCTATATCACGGACTCCAAGAAAATGTGTGTCTGATGGGACTCGTGTGGGTGGCGTGTGCCGTACTGCTAGACGTGAATGCTAGTTACGGCCCATGCCACCCCACTATATCGAGTTGCTAGTTACATAGAGCGAACACATTATCTCTCCAGGAGTACGGTACACCACTAGTACTACTCACATTGTCGCAAAATTTCCTAGAGTCCGTGCTCAGCCCTCCTCTCTCTCTCTTCTCAGCCAGCCAGCAGACGCGTGGAGCCCATCGTTTGTTTGCTCACATGAGGTTCCACATGTCAATGAAAATGCAAGACGACCCACTGAACCTGCACATCTTTCACCTTGATGTGCTGGTGATGAAAAACAAATCTAATAAAGATCTTTGGTTACTGCTTTTGGAGTTACTCAAGAGTAAGATTCTATTTACAGTTTAACCCAAGATGCACATCACGTGGCTTCAACTAGCACTCCATTTTCTTGCATGCCACGACCTGGATGCTGGATGTCCCACGTGTTGGCAAAAGGAGGAAGAACTTGACCAAATCTTCTCCACATTTAGACTAGAGGAGCAGGAAACACGGCAAGCCCTGTGCCTACATCGTACTACCTGCACGCCGACCTCGCGCAGTCATGCTATCACCATATTTCTCGGCCTCCGTGCGACATCTAGCTCTAGTTAATCTAACTAGAACTAACTATTGTGCTAGCATACTCCTATATTAGGTTGGCTCTATGTGATGTGGCAACTTCATATAACCGGATGTCGGTGTCAAAACCGGCGGATCTCGGGTAGGGGGTCCCGAACTGTGCGTCTAAGGCTAATGGTAATAGGAGACAGGGGACATGATGATATGAGTATTACAAGAGTTGATCTACCACGAGATCGTAGAGGCTAAACCCTAGAAGCTAGCCTATGATTATGATTGTTGTTGTCCTACGGACTAAAGCCCTCCGATTTATATAGACACCTATCAGCATTCTGGGAACGGGGGTCCCTAGACTTGCCTGCCTGCGGCCTACGGCGTGGCTCAAAGGGGGGCCCAACACGGCCCATCTTCATCAACACAAGCTCAAGACCCTCGCGAGGGGCCAAGCCTCGCAGGGCGGACGACAAGGAGCTTCCTCAGGCACGAACTCATCAGGCTGGCTCACGAGGAGGCGGAGAGATCAAGGCGGGGTACCTCACGAGGTGCCCATGACGCCAGCCATGACGACCAAGGGCGCTAGTCGGGCGCCAGCCCGCGCAGTGTCCTCCTTTCCTCTTTGGTGCAAAGGGAGCAAGCACAGGCGAGAGCATCAAGCAAAGGCATCCATTTTGGTGCAACAAGGCCAAGACCAGCCCAACGGCAGGAAGGAAGTCATTTTGGAGCCCAAGCAGGCGTCACCACCAGAGCCTTTGACAGACGAAGACCAACTTTAGTCAGGATAAGTGTACCAGATGTTCCCCTTCAAAATGGCCAATTTTTGGCGCCCTTCTCGCTCAATATTTGGGAAGAGGCCCAGGGCCTTTGCCTATAAATAGGACTAGCCACCCCCATATTAGAGGCATCTAGCATCGAGCATCTAGAATCCAGGAGCCAGAATCAAGAACGGGATCCTCACCAGGAAACCAGTAGAGAGAGCGACTGAACTCCCCTAGCAGTTCATCGTCCCAGCCAAGAACAGGCCCTCGCGAGGCTGTTCTTCCTTGTATTGTTCATCATCAGCCCAAGAGGCAATCCACCACACCACACACTGGAGTAGGGTATTACACCGCAATGGTGGCCTGAACCAGTATAAACTCTGTGTCTCTTGTGTTGTTCCTTCCGTGGTTTAGATCCTAGCGAGTCAGTGGGGAGCAGGTAGGTAGAGGGCGAAATCTCCGTGCGCACCCCAGTGTTCGAACCTCAAGGGTCTGCCGGAACCCGAAATCCGACAACACCAGAGGGGCTAGGGTTACACAGAGTCGGTTACAGTGAAGGAAATCTACATATCTGAATCTCCGCGCCCATGGAGGCTCGAGCTGCGCTCATCGCGGCAAACGAGCTCCTGCGCTACTGTCCCGTCGACGATGTCTACGAAGAATGGCTCGATCACATCGCCGAGCTCGTCCGTGCCGCAGGGGGCTCTCCTGCGCCGTCCGTCCCGCTGCACCGCACCCCGCCTTGCGTGGGCGACGAAGCTCTAGGGGCGCCTCAGCCGCCTCCCCCTCAAGAAGGCGCCCTGGCCCCAAGGCGCGTGGCCCGTGGGCGGAACCCGCTCCGTCAGGCGCCAGCGCGGCAAGAGCAGAGCTGCCAAGAAGTCCCTCGCCCATGAGAAGCTGCCCGAGCGCTCCCTGCTCCAGCTCGTCGCGACCACGCTCCCGCTCCAGCACGTCAAGACCCCGCGCTGCTCCCGGCTGCAGCGCATGGGGACCCGCAAGACCAAGATCTTCATCACCCAAGGCCTCCTGTGGCCACGGCGGGCTGCCGCGCCTTCACCACCGAGCTGCACAGCGTCGCGTGGCCCGGCAAGTTCAAGCCAGACCTGCCTCCTCGCTACGATGGTACGGCTGACCCCACAGAGTTCCTCCAGCTCTACGAGCTGGGCATCGAAGCTGCCAACGGAGACGAGAAGGTCATGGCAAACTGGTTTCCCATGGCGCTCAAGGACGGGGCCTGCACCTGGCTCCTGAACCTGGCTCCAGGCACGATCTCCTCCTGGGACGAGATGCGCACCCGCTTCATCGCCAACTTCCAGGGTACTCGCGACCGGCCACCCGCCGTGAGCGACATGCGCCGTATCAAGCAGCAACCAGGGGAAACCCTGCAGAAGTACATCCAGCGCTTCGACAACACACGCCTCAAGATTCCCAAGGTGACCGAGAAGGCCATCATCTCATCCTTCTCCGACGGCGTGCGCGACGTCAAGATGAAGGAGGAGCTGGCAATGCATGAAGACCTGTGCACTTCCTTGGAGGTGTTCAACTTGGCGACCAAGTGCGCCAGGGCTGAGGAAGGGCGCCTCTCCCTCCTCGAGCTGCCTGCCGCAGACCCAGAAGAGAAGAAACCCAAGGCCAAGGATGTGAAGCGCAAGGGGGCTGCCGTGCTCGCGGCAGAACCATACACCAAGCGGGGCAGAGATCAGCCCGAATCTTCCAAGGGCAGTCGGTACTGTGTGTACCACGACCTCCACACCCACAACACCAATGAATGCCAAGAGCTCCAAGCCATGCGTGAAGGAAGGATCGGCCGACGTCCCGACCGCAGCGACCGGGGATACGGCCGAGGAGGGGGAAGGAACGCAGGACGCTGGGAAGACCGCGGCCCTCGCCAAGGGTGGCGCGACCAACCTTGCGAGGATCGCTGGCAGGACCCGCCTCGCGAGGGAGACTGGAGGGATCAGCCTCGCGAGGATCGCCCGCAAGGCAACGCAGGCCTCCCTCCGCTAACGCCGCAGCCAAGGAGAAATGAGGACCGTCATCAGGACGAGGGGGCTAGGGGCTTCCAGGAGCCACGTGCGATCGCCTGCATCCTGGGCGGAGCTCAAGCCCCAGCCTCTCAACGCACCTTCAAGGAGTTCGCCCGCGAGGTAAATGCAGTCCTCCCCAAGCTCGAGGCCACGCGCCCTCTCAGGTGGTCGGCGTGCACCATCACGTTCGGCTCAGCGGATCAGCTCAAGTGCGCGGGCATAGCCGGAGTCCTCCTAATGCTTTGCTCCCCAATCATCAGCAACATGCTAGTCACCAGGACCCTCATCGATGGCGGGGCAGGGCTCAACGTCCTGTCCGTGGAAACATTCAACAATCTCCAAGTGCCCTACAATCAGCTTCAGCCAACCAAGCCTTTCTCCGGAGTCACCGACAGCTCCACGGTCCCGATTGGGAAGGTCCGCCTCTCTGTCACCTTCGGGGCACGCGACAACTACCGCACCGAGCTCATCGACTTCGACGTCGCCCACATTCGCCTGCCATACAATGCCATCCTCGGGTATCCAGCGCTGGCCAAGTTCATGGCCGTAACCCACCATGGCTACAAAGTCCTCAAGATGCCAGGAAGTGGTGGAGTCATCACGGTGACCTGCGAAGAGAAAGATGCGGTGTGCTCCCTGGAACTATCCTTTCAGGCCGCATCACTGGAAGACCCGGATCGCGGAAGCAGGAGGCTTCCCGAGACCGCCCACAAGAAGAAGAAGACATCGTCCGGCCCGGTCCCTCAAAGGCAGGCCCCTCAGGGCCCGCGCCTGTCCAGGGGGAACCTCCTTCCATCGCATAGGGAAGCACGCCCGGCGCCCTCCTCAGGCAGGGCTCGGGGGCTCTCCCCTGGAGGGCCGCCGACCTCGCCAAGGTCGCGAGGGAGGCGCTTGGGCACCACTTGGAGGCGTGTTTCGACGCACGTTTCCCTCAAGAAGGAGCAAGGCAAGGAGGGCCAAACCCTCAGGAGTTCGTCAGCAAGGCCATTCAGGAGCTACAGGAGTCAAGAGTCATGAGAGGCAGCCACCGCTTGCCCGCTGTGGCTCCCCATCCAGGCGAGGATGGTGGGCTGTGCGTCTGCATCGACATACCAGGGCTCAACCGAGCCGCCTCTCAGGAACGCCTCTGGCCCTCACAAGTGGGGCGCTACGAAGGTCCACCCCACAGCTATGTTCGCATGCCTTACGGCTTGCCGAACGTGGCTGCGGTGCGCCAGTGCCTCATAAGGAGCATCCTGGAGCCTAAGGAGGCCAGGCATTCTGTAGTCCTGGCGGAGATGGAGATGGTTCGCGAGGAGCCACCAGCGCCCCCGGAGCCTCCCGAGGCTCCTAGGCCTGGGGGCTCGTGAAGATCGGCTCCCGCAGCCCGCTACGCCTGTTGCTTCAACACCCCTTCGTCGTCAACACTATCAGGTGACATCTTTCAAGTTTCGTTTCCAGCTGGGAGCGCCCCCCAGGGCTGCATTATTCCTAGGCCGCGTGGGTCCGTCCCTGCGGCGTGTATCCCTTTTGCTCGTGTTTTTAGCTTACTTTGTTGGGGGCACCCTCGGGCTGCATTATCCCCAAGTCGCTCGGGTCAGACCCAGTGACGTGTACCCTTCTTGCGTTTATCTTCGGGCCATGCTTTCGACCCATCATGCTCGTTATTTGGTGCCTATCTGTGGCACCTTTTCTTCCTTGATGTCGGCAGCTTGCGCGTTAAAGGGGGGGGGGGTACCTGAGCATCGCGACTCAGGGCTCCTACCGGCTCTCCAGCCCTCACCCTCTGGCCTTGTCCACGGCATCGCAACCTGGCATACTAGCAACGGCTGAGACCAGCTCGAGGGCCGGGACCCGA